>NW_026947493.1:78940000-79527500 GCF_034190915.1 Cavia porcellus | reverse complement strand
GACATAAGTAGACCAGAAATCACTTTGCTAGCAAGCCTAGTACCTTATGTTCCTCTTGGGCAATGATACTAAACCCTCTGGGATTCATTTGAAGCCATCTCTTTAGCACACAAACAAAGTCAATCCTGAAGCCAGCCCGAGTTCCTTAAGACTAGTATTTGCAAAAAAGATTGGACAGTCCTATAAGTATGTAGTCTGGAAGCATCCAATCTGTAGGGAAGAGAGTACACAAATTCAGATTAAGGGGCTATTACAAAACAGAAAAGACTTCTTAATCAAACCCGTGAGACCGAAGGCAGATTTATCCTGACAAGGTAACGAATGATGGGGCTTTGTTGAGTGTGCCAGTTAAAACCCATTGTGATCAGCTCCATGTGACAAGGTAGCAAAACGCCTGGCTGGCCTCACCCTCTCTTCTGAGGTGGATATTTTTGTTTCTGGGCATGGTTCTGATTTGGGATGTTCCAAGTTGTTTTTCTTTTTAGAAATGCAGATGCAGCCATTGTTTTCAAAGACTCCAAGTGGGTCACCCTGATTTACCCTTTTAGGATGATGGTTCCATTATAAAATGAGTCAGTTACTTCCTGGAATGGGACCAATGCAAAGAACAACCCTACAGCTTAATTCACTGCAAACATTTCCCTGAATGCATGGCATTCATTGCCATTTGTTTAAACAAGGGCCCTGCAGTTATAGCTCAGGAAGAAAGCTAGTAATCAGACTGTGCAGTGCTGAAGCATCTTTCAAAAAGGAGCTGATAACACACAAATCATATTAATTACATTGGAAGCGCAGAACATTGCATACTTTTGCCTGTTTGTAAGTTACGGAAGGTGGGTTTGTAAAATACACCTATGCTATGTAATTTTTCAAGAGCGGCCCCACCATCCATCCACCTTTTGGCCTATTGAACCCCACTAATCAGCCATCTCCCCATCCTGTCAGCTTAGTGGGTGCCAAAAACAAAGCACTGAGATCATTAGTTTTGAATTTTTTATCGTCTCTGTGAACTAGAAAACTCATCTGGCAATAGGTGAGATTCTAAAAGTGGATTAACTTTTCTGCGAAGTTTTCTAAGTTCTGTGATTAAGAAAGGCAGGCCCAGTCTCCTTTTCACACCTTTAATAGTTATCTAAAACCCTGTGGATGAAGACAGTCGTCTTGACAGCAGCTTGGTTTTGTAGCTATTCTACTGCAGCGCGCCAAGAGAGAACAGAGGAATTGGATAAAATCTAAGTCACATCTGGTTTTCTTATTAAAAGTGCACTGTTCACCATCAGTACGCTTATAAGCCTATACAAGTCAAATTATGTATTTTGATTGCTTCTGGGTTTCTTTTATTAGTGTGTTGGCTGGTTCTTTGAATTTTTTTCTGTCTTCATTTCAGCTCATCAATTTCTTATTTTCATCTTTCCAAAGAACTGAACTTCTCAATATGGAAGACTTTTGTTTTCCCAAAAATGCAGAGGGCTGTCGTGTCTAAATTGCCAAATTCTATGCTTAGTTCTGTTCTCGCTGTAAATGAAAATTCCCATAACCAACTGGCCATCTGATCAGGATATCGGATTCCAACACAAAAAGACCTTATTTCATGTCTGTCTGTTTTGAAAACCTCGCAACTATCAGGAGTGGAATAAATATTTTAGGGGTGCTGTGTTGGTCACGAACAATGATTTTTAAAAAACTACAAAATGAATCCAGGTGAGGATTTCAGAATTAAGAACTTTAATTAAGACAAAACCATTGTATATAGTCATAGGTAATATATATTCACTGCTATGATCTATTGAATTAACAAGGATTCCTGCCTCCATAATGGAAGTCTCAAAAAAGGAGGAGCAAAGAAAATATATTTTTTACAGAAAAATTTCAGCTTTGTATATATAGGAACAATGACAAGGTTGGAAAATGACCATCTTAATTTGATAATTACCTGAGACAAATGCCATCAATAAATGGTAAAAAATCACTGAGCACATTGTTGCTGGAAAACAATATTCACATATTCTCATAGTATCACCCTGCACATTTCCTAATTCCAAAGGAAGAAAGGCTGCTTTATAATGAAAAGATTTGGCAGACACAGCCGTATCCAAGTGACCAAAGTTAGCACCTCATCAATCATGCAATTATGGCAGCATGTAATTCCTAAGATGATGTATGGAAAGCCAGCAACATGATTCTCTATCCATGGCGATATAGCTAATTTTACCCCCGTGGAACAATCGACAAATACAAAAAACGGGTTTTTTCCTCTGACAGGATGCTAAGGCTCCCCCAGATTTTTCAGTGCCATGGAAGATAAGAGACAAAGAAGATATGTCAGTGATCCTTAATTCTGAATCGATTCCACGGAAAAAAGTTTGAGCAGTTGAGGAAATCGAAAGATAGAATATGCAAATTCAGTAATATCGCTGAGTCTCTGTAGAATGGAAGTCAGTGTTTTATGCAGAAGAATAACCTTGTTCCTAGGTGACACATGCTGGAGGATCTACTGGTGAAATCATAATGCCTATAACTGGTTCAAATGTTCAAGAAGCAAGAAAGGGAGAGGGGAGAATAAGCTGGCAACATGTTTGTTGGTGAATCCGGTTCACACATACAGGTGGCCGTGGATTCTACTTTTGCAGTTCTCTGTTTTGCAAGTGGAATCTGCCTGAAGTGTCTCATTTGTCAGGGAAGGAGGTGGCAGACACCAACTTTCTACACTGGGGCCACTTCTTTGCACTCAGGGCGGAGTTCACAGTGTGATCATGTACAGCCTGGGGTTCCAAGAGCCCATCACCTTGGCTGGCTCTTGACGGGCATCCATCTCCTTCAGAGGCCATCAGAACAATCAAGAAATGTGGGTGGATGCACCAAATCTTCTTTTGCTACCTCTGCAGGGTCCCTGGACAGTGAGAGCCTTAACTTACCTGCTGTTCCAATACTTTCCAGGATATTAAAAGTCGAGGTATTCACCTTCAACCCACTCTTCCATCGCAGAATCTCCAGGGCTTTCACACGCTGAAAGGCAAATTTAATTTAGTGTCAAGCTGTGTACAATGCTTTTCGGGTGGAGGAAGAGAACAGCAGAGGACCAGCTAAGGACTCAATAAAGCCGTTGATAGCATCTGTGTGCATCTTATTCAGAGCACTGAGAAAACAGAGTCCGAACAAATAACCTGGAGCAGGATTTCAGGAGTCAGCAGGAAGCCTGCAGCCCACCGGGTTGTTATAATGTGAATTAGACAGAGGAGTCAGGGGTGCCCTGGCCCCGCCTAGGTATTTAACCAGGAAGCCAGACAGGAAGGACTTTTTCAAGGCTTTGTTAGAATAGGATAGTAAACATCGTGGACTCTTCTTTCATCCTTTAGAACCTTGCTTTGGCTCATGCTCAAATTGAGGAGAAAACTGGGCTGTAACTGTTGCTATCAGAGAGGAAGCGAGATGCAGGAGATTAGCAGACCAGGTCAAAATCAGAGGTGCTGCAGCCAGAGGGATCCTGGGTAGCTCCGTCCAGTGTACGCAGACTTTAAACTTGATGTAAAGCTTTCTCTCAAATGCTATAAAATCTTACGCTGAAGCAGCCTCTAAGCACATGGGCCACGCTCACAGTCATGGTTGCCTCCTTGTTTGATCAATCTTCCATAAAGACAAGATTTTGAAGCAAAGAAAAAGTGTGTGTGTGTGTGTGTGTGTGTGTGTGTGATATTTAGTGATGGTACAGGCAAGTGTGGAAAACAATGTGTGAAACAGATTAATACAGAGCACGCCATGGCTATATGTTCTTACTTCAAAAGATGAGTTGTATTTTTTACCAGCAGTTGCATAAGAATGTTCAGGAATATTTATAAAAATGCTATTTTACTCAGTAAAAAAATCATCTAAACCTCAGGTCTTTCCAACATTAATAAATCAAGTCGCCTTTTGCACTTCCCTAGAGGTAATTTCTCTAAGCAGATCATTTTTATCCTGACTCAAGATTTCACTGAGATTCATTTATTCAGAGTAGTCTCCAGTAAATATTAAACACACGGCAGAAGAATTTATTAAAGCTCAGAAAATAATTTGTTTTAAGATTTTATGTTGCAATGAATAATACAAATGACAAAATACTGGACATGGCAAAATAATTCTGCTTTTGTTATTTTTTTAAAATAAAGAGCAAATGCTTTACCTTTTTTCTGTTTCTGAATGCAACAGTTTTGTTTTTTTTTATGAAAAAGGATATTTAATTTTCCCACCCAATATTTCTCATATTCAGATTGTCCTCTGAAGGCTCATATACTGATATTAGAATGCCGCGTTCCCATTTCCTTTCACGAGATTTGTTTCAAAAAAGTTAGGTTCAGCTATTTTAGAATAATCGAGGACCAATTTCCATTCTTATTTATAAAATAGTTTCAAAGGGAAACATTTATATAATGCAGAGCCACGGGGAACACATTTCATTCAGCTCACAGATGTCAGATCCTGTGTTTCTCTGCTCCTTGCTACAGGGAGGAGTCATTTTTCCTTTGCAGAGTTTTTTACTCAATATTTCACCAACACCTTCAGCGGGGAGATCCACTTCCTGCATGAGGCAGAGATGG
The DNA here is from genome assembly GCF_034190915.1 of Cavia porcellus. Taxonomy (NCBI): domain Eukaryota; kingdom Metazoa; phylum Chordata; class Mammalia; order Rodentia; family Caviidae; genus Cavia; species Cavia porcellus. The sequence continues at coordinate 79,522,926 of NW_026947493.1, read as the reverse complement.
ATTGTTAAACACTAAAATATGCTCCTGTCAGATTCACTTGTCACTCAGGAAGTACGCTCCGCATCCTGTTCCCTTGATTGACTTTCATAACAAACAGCCATTACACTGCGAGACTGTTTTGTATCAATATTGATTGCTAGGAAATTGAAGTCAACTGAAGTTCACTGATGTAAAGGAATCCCCTGCGCAATGATGGGCTGAGACTGTGAGGCGCACGTTATATGTAATTTGCAAGGAACACTCCTCAGGTGTTTTGAGCAACTCTTCTATCCAGAGAGAACAAGTTGTATTTGTGGACAGATCGGGCCCAGGTACCGTGGCTGAAGGATCAGAGACCAGTTGAGAAACAACGGCTGGTCTTTCCCTATAAAGTGAAGACCAAGCCCGCAATAACTTTAATGTACTCTGTGCTATGTGATATCCACAGAAAAGCTCTGAGGTACCATCACTTTAACATTTAGGTCAAAGAGTCATAAATTCAATATTTTTTATGATCTTTTAAGTCCCATCTGTTATCCCAAAAATACAACTAACCTGATAATGGTGATGATGAAGAGGAGGAAGAAGACAAATATAATATTTATTGAGTACTTATTCTGTGTTGGAACATGTAATTTATTTTCAACAGTGAATAGCTATGATAACACACAAATTATTGGATGATAGCAGACTTTTATTTATTTTTCTTTTCTTTTTTAATTAAGTTGATTGGTACATTTAAGATATACATAACAATCGCATTCATTACAGGAAATTTATACTGTCTATACATATTTTGCTGTTTTTCCCCAGCCCCCTACTCAGCCCCAACCCCCTCCCCCCGCCTTATTTACAAAATTTTGCCTCCACTTTTTCTCTTTTCTCATCATTTTTTCCCTTTCCCTTCCAGACCTTATTCTTAAATACTTTTTTCCTAACTTGCTTATTTTGCATTCTCATTATTCATCAAATTCCTCTCATTTCAGAACCGCAGAGAACCCGGTAGTCCACTTTATTTAATAAGTTCATGGAGTCAGCTTTCTTTCAGCGCAGGGAATGTGCGTGTTACACACTGCCTACTGAGGTTATTGTCCTCGCATTCCAGCACACTGGGAAATGTCTTCAGTCCTAACTCAGTCGAAATAAATTCTAAGTTTTTCAATTATTTAAATATATTCATGCTGCCAGGAAACAATACAGTATAAATCAATTCAGCACAGCAAGGCAGCGTCTCCTCTGTTTGTGCTGCTCCTAGGGAATATAGTATTTTGAAAAGAAGCAACTAAAAGTTTTCAAATCATTGATGTATACTGAGTAGTGTACATCAAATGTCATAAAATGCCTGGGTCAGTCCAACATGGTTACCCCGAAAGAGAAAACAAAAAAAGGAGCATGTTTCTGGTTATTTAAGGACAATTTTACTTATACTATTTTTTAACTTCTTTATAAAAGTAAAATTCATCTACTCTACAGCAGAAAACTTCGTAGCAACTTCTCTGTTCAGCACAGCCCTGGATTAATTTGACTGTGAACATTGCCTAGGTGCGTTATGTCAGACTATGCTAATGCTTCTACACTTGCTCTTCAGGAGATTAGATGTGTTAGGGTTTCCACAGAAAAATAGACACTTTGTCAATTAAATTTAAGAAATAGTATTTAAACCTCATTGCATACATTTGCTTCGATATTGTGTTTGAGTGTTGTCTTTCTTTCTTGCAATATTTTCTCAATTAAAATCAAAGTAAGTTCCACTAATTAGAGAAATAAGAGAGTTTGGGTGTCTCATTAACCCATATTTTGAGCAAGTAGAAAGTTTCCTGCCTCAAACAGCTTGCGAGGTTTCAGAACAGAATAGGAAGAGCTCTTCCAGAGTTAAGGGCACAATGATCTGGTCAGAGTCAGTGATCAGATGGTGGTAATGATGCGCGTGTGCTGCCTACAGCTGAACGGAGCACACACAAAAATATTTTCTTCTGATGAGTTAGTATGATAAAAAAAAGTTTCTGCTTTGTGGTTTATTGAGGGTGAAAAAGACATTTTATGAACCACCATTTCCCAGCCACACTGAAATAGTTTTAGAAATAACTACATAAATTAAGACACTTAGAGACAGGATGGAGAATGAATAAATACATACAATTAAAATGTTTCAGCAATTGAACAATTCAAAAAATGTTCCAACGCCAACTTCATAGTTGATGAAGACCAAGAAAATACTTTCTGAAGTCTGAATCTTGTCTCCTCTGTTAATAGTTACCCCTGTCAGAAAGCACCACTATTTGTCACTATCAAAATTTATGTTTGCTTATTTGACAAAATTAGAGCCATGGCAGTCATAGTAATGAGACACTGCAGAATTTTTCAGATTTGTACTTATCTAGAATTAAGAACCAACAAGGAATCCTTTTAAAATACATGAGATATATGGCAGTGATTGATCTAAGAAATGTCCATATGACTGATTACCCTGGGAAGTGACTCTACTCTGATCCGTTACCAAAGCAAGACCTCGTGACTGTGACTTTCAACTTAAAGACAAGAAAAGTCAGCATTAACACATGAGCCACTCTGCTGAGTTAAAAGGCAGATATTGAAAATACTTGTATCTGTGAGACTCACAAGTACCTACCTACTATCAAAAGATGAAATTACTCACCACCTAAGAGATGTGTGGTTTTGAAGAGAATGAAGTGAATTAATGTTTCCAATAGTAAACTCAGGCTGAGAATTTGGTACCAGACAATACTAATGCACAAAAATAAAAGTCATGGCCACGACAAGGTAGGAGGAAGGAAAAATCCATATTTTGGATGTGGCTCAACCAGTCATGTTGACTAATTATATAACAAGTCTTCTTGTGACAAAAATTTTAACACAATGACCTCGTCAGGTTTTCCTCTATTGTTTTTCTTTTGTATTTTCTCTCTTAAAGATAAAATTTCAAGCTTCTGTGATTTTGTATCAAAACACAAAATGTTGCTTTTGCATAGCATCTATAAAATTTACTGGGAAGGAAAATGTTGACCCTCTACATTGCTTGATGATATTATTTTTCTGTAAAGTATGCCATAAGCATTCAAATTGGAACATCTGAACCTGAAAGTAATAAAGTTTTCATATTCCAAAGTGTTTTGCTACTAGTTGATTTTCTTCAATCATGTGAACCACAAAGATATATATCACATGTATGTGTATGCGTATACATACATCATATGCACATGCATATGTATATGGGTATAATCTATATAAATACATATAATTATGTCATATATACACACAGAAGGTATATTTATATACACAGTTATATCATATATACCTATAAGTATGTAATATTTTAAAGTAGCAAGGAAAGAGTAGACATAAGAGTCATCCTCAAAAGAAAACAACTAGTATTCTGTAAGAAACATTGGGATACAAAACCACTTTCGTGTGATTCACAACAGCAGCTCATTCTTAGCTGAGCTGTATTTTTAGGGTAAAAGATCCTGCTAAGTGATCACTGCTGTACATGAGAAATGAGGTAGGAAAAGACTTTAGATCAACAGGCTTCAAATATACTTATCAAAGTGGTAAGTTTCTGAAGTAAAATTTTTATGACAGAGCCTCAATATGTACAATAAATACAATCAGTTTTTCATTGTGTAAATTTCAATTCATAACCATTATGTATCACAAACTCACTTAAAATGCAGTTGTTTAAAAAGTAAAAATACATAAAAAATGGATAACACAGGTAACATTCAAATCAGCCTCAGACTACAACAGGGAAAGAACCAGGCCTCCCCAGGAAGTGATCCCTACTTGGAAACCATGTAATTTTCATTGTTTTGTTGAGATGGGTTTTATTCTTTTTTTGTTTTGTTTGATTATGTTAATTCTGATGGCATAAGCAGCTATTTAATATATAGCAAGACATTCTATGTTAGTCATTTGGATTTACTATTAGCTTATTTTGAAGTCCTTTATTGAATGCATTGTTTTGTTTTTATTGTTTATATTCTATTCTGTTCTGTTTTAGTTTTACTGTGTCTGAAGGTATCTGCAGCTATTTTGAATACCCTTAGGTATTTATGCCTTTGAGAAGCTTATTTACCCACCTCCGCTTGGTTGGGTGTCCTCAGACTAGTAGCTGGATGAATAGAGAACATCTACACAGTATTAAGTTTTTCCAAATATTTCCTTTCCTGGTTTCAGGACTCCACATTATTGGTGATTTTTCTTGCTGTCTCTTTCTCACACCTCCATTTGCCTATACCAGACTTTACATTATGAAATACGTGAGGTTAGAAATTATGTCCATCAAGTACCTCACTGTGTTCCCAGAACCTAACTCAATGTTTACCACATCACTGGCCCCTACCAAATTATTTGTGGGGTGAGTGAATATATGAGGAAATAACAGTTATGCATGACAACATAGAAAGCAGATACAAGAGCAAGATTAAGCTAATAAAACAGGCTGAGCATTTTGGATGTGGAAAGAATGAAAATAAAGCATGAAAATATAAATTGGCAAAGTGAATTTCTCTGTGCACCTTGATTTTTGTGTTTTGTTCCCCCTGGACAAATGCTGTGACTAGTTTAGATTTTCCCAGCCTAGGAAGGGGTGCACCTAGATCATTTCTAGGGTGATTCATCATCAGATATGGCTCTCAGTGGAGGAAGTGGGGATGTTGATGATTAAGCAGGAGGCATTTCCCCCCCTGGAGAGATGTGCGGAGGAAGGCTTTGCTGTTCTGGAGTACTGTTTTTCATTGAGATGCAAAGTTGAGATATTAATCTCTTGGAACATTTCTGGTTCCCTGGACGACTCTGTAACAGACAACCAATGAAAGTAATAATATACAGCATAATGGTAGATCTTTTCTCAACTTTTAGAGCACTGTCCTGCTCATTCATTCATGAGATCTCCACACTGGTTTAACAAAGCAAGCAGAATATAGGATTTGACAATGGAAAAACTAAGACTGGAAGATGAAACCCAAGCTAATTGGCCGAAAACTTAAGAGTCTGGGATGGGAACCTTGTGCTATCCATCGCTGGTTCTCTGTGACCAGAACTGTGTTAAATTTAGAGTTGTGTTAAAATAATTTCTGTCTGCAAAATCCTCCAATATACTTTTCTGAATTTGAATAAAGAGGAAAACTATAGAAGCCTTCCCCTAAATGGTAGGGGGTAACGTAGGGAGAAAAGCCAGCCTGGATGAAAAGGAAAGCCATTCTTTGATGTGAACTTACTTCTATGTGCCTTTAGATGCACAGAGGAAATGCACCACTTACCATCTTGGTTACACTAGTGAGGTCTTCATAGCCAATCATAGGGGTGCATTTTAAAGAAAGTTGTTGTGCTGCATTTTAATGCCTGATGAAGTGTGTGTACCGTGTGTAGCACCTTTATGCCAAAGTATTAATTACTAAGTGCTTTCCCATCCATCCATTCCCTTACCCTTGAGAAAAAAGAGAAAACATTTTCCTCGAACCAGCTTGCATGATGATTGATGTAGATTTCCTGAAATCTCATCAGATGTTTCAAGGTTCTTTGAAAAACTCAGAACTGGAGAGACACATCTGTCTATCATCAACTCCTACAGTCCAAAAATCTTTCTACATGACCTAAAACATAAGGGGTGTGTTTCCAGGTCCCAAATCCATCTCTCTTATGCTTGTGTCTATCTCTGTGACTCTTTTTGGTGCATATTGGAATTCTGAACTTTCTTTTTATAAAGTGTTTGTAATACAGAATACTAATGTGCATTTTGGAGATCAAATTCTCCTGCCTCATTTCCGAGAAAGGATTCTGACTTTTTCTTTTATCTTGGTGTGTGAAAGAATCAGAAAATGTTTCCATCTTGTTAAACTGCTGATAGGAGGAACAAAAAATGGGGCAGGCCACGTGGCATTCTGTACCAAGTGTGTGGAGAGAAAGCATGGAGTGGAGGCAGGTGTTGTGAGAGGGACGGGGGGGATGGAGATGCAGCGTCCCAAGGGAGATGGATTTCCAGTCCTGGAGGATGGACACAATGCACACATCAAGTCCGTAGTTCTCCACAGACAGTCTATATGAACTTTAAAAATGAGAAATTCACTCTCATCTTGGCATTTTGGTAAGTTCAAGTGTAAAATGGGAAATTTCAATTTCACATTCATATTTTGATTATTTAATACCGAATCTAGCATATTTGAGACACTTTGCCTTTTTTTTCCCCCAATACACAAAAATACCTTTGGCATCAATGAAAGCTAAATTCATCTCACAGAATATTAGATTCACATTAGGTTTAATGATTATCTAATCTTCCTATCAATGGATGCAAAGACTATGGCTACCTTCATGTAGAAGAGTGACATTGTTTTAGACATTATTCCTTGCCTCAAAAAACCCACGGGCTACTGACAGAGTAAATCAAGATCTGCTAGCTGCCTTGGTGAGTGTGAAAAAGACACCAGCCCAGATCCAGATCTCCTGGTACTTGCTTATGCTCAATCACTAAAATGTAGATGTCATGAAAAAAGACAGGTTGGCACATAAATGTAAGTTTTTAAATGAATACATAAACTTAGTTTGTATTTAAATTATTATGAAGTTAAGGTGAGCTTGAGTTACATTGTCAAAAAGTAAACTTCAGGAGTGATTTCACACCATACCCCTCAGTTGGAGCTGGGAGCAAGGGAGCGATTTAGCTGTTTGATTAACTGAAGGAAAGAGAATCTCCCACCCCACTTGACTCTTGCAGTTGGAATGATTGATTTAAATGGATAATTGATAGTAGCTTGATACCATAATTCCTGCCTCTAAGTAGTTTTGATGTGAGGTTGGCTAAACCAGATCACGGAAGTGGGAGAGAAGTGATTTCTTCTACTCAGAGGTTTAAGGTCAGACTTGCTGATGAGCGAACACACCCAGGCCGGAAGAATCAGGCGTTCTATTGCTCTTGGTCAAGCTCATCTTCGTAGCTGATGACTGCGCTCACAAAGTGACTGGTGGAAGCCTTGGGAGACTGGCTTCAGATCTCAGCGGGCAGTTAGGGCATTGGAAGAACAGCTTCCTCAGGGCTACAATTTCCCTGCTCTCAGCATCTCCTTCTTTATTGGGGTCCAGGTTGGGGGGTGCAGCCAGGTGTGTTTGGTTTCTTGGGTTGCCTTGTGAGCTCCAATTGGAGCTTCAAGGTGGTGATTGTTTCTCTGGTTCTCTAACAACTTTTGCTGTAGATTGAATATTTATAGCCTCCCAAACTCATGCTGAAATTTAATTGTTATTTTAACAGTGTTAAAAGGTGGGACCATTGAGAAGTGATTAGGGGCCCCTTCTCTCATAAATTGATTAGAGTTGGTACAGTGGAGTGGACTGAGGTGAGTCTGAACACGTTTTCTCTTTCTCTCTCTCTGTGCCTCCTCTTCCTCCTCCTTCTTCTTCCTCTTCCTCCTTCTTCTCTTCTTCTTTTCTTCCCTCCTCCTCCTCCTCCTCCTCTTCTTTCCTGTCTCTCTTTCCCTCCCTCCTTCCCCACTATGGCATGACACAGCAAGAAGGTCCATTCCAGATGCCAGCCCTTGGATACTGGACCTCTCAGACCCCAGAAATGTGAGACAATAAATTGCTTATCATTATCACCCGATGTGTTGTAATCTGTTACAGCAGCACAAATAGACTGACATCTCTTTTCTAGATCTGTCCAGAGCCTTTCTTTCAGAATCAGACTCTGATATAAGATTTAAAACATGACATAAAATTAAACATAAAATGAAGGATATTAACAATCTACACAGTAGCATACTGTGAGACATAATTATTTAATGTGTTGCCCAAAGGGACCAAATTAGTTTGCCATCTAGTTGCTCTAATCAGTTCATTTCTTGAATGAGAACACAAAATAACATACACCACTTAGTATTTTTCATAACTCAAGATTTGTACATCTGTGCTTTTTAATGTTCCATAACCACTTTGTGATGGCAGCACCAGTTTGAAGGTGATAACAATCATCTACCAATGATTAAGAAACTTGCTAAGGCTCAGGGCGTGGAGAGCGCCCAGGCAGACCTTTCTCGCCTCCTGCCTTCACTCTTGCACAGTACTGGGCTCTAACGATGATTCACACACAGTCCCGGGCCCTTCCGGGCAGGCTGTTGAGGATGGCTTGAAAAGAGCTGGGCTTTTTCTGACTGTTGGAAGCTACTGACTGGATTTCTTAAGTTGTTCTATTTAATATTTGCCCATTTTTATTGTTTAAGGTTTTCATTTTGAGCTGGAGTCTTTCACTTGCAAAGAAAAATGTCAAAACCAGTACTTTCTAAGTACTGAATCTGGAAAATGTTATAATTAATAAAGATTTTCAACAGAGGAATTTAATACGCCTTTTCTTGTACCTGAGTTATAAATTCCTAAAGCCCACCCAATTCCCTGTGATTTGATAGTGACCAAGCAAATTTTTCTGTTAGAATTTATTCTCCCAGATCTAATTACTTGTTTATAGGAAAAATCCAAGTTACATGCAAAAAACTGTGATTCATAAATCCATCGTGTCTTGAAATACCTACATTTTTCTTATGCAACATAGACATGAGTTGTATATTTACGCAAGAGACAGAAAAGAATGTAAAGAAAATTCTTAAACTAGTCTTGATGTGAAAAATAGAAAAATCTTAGGCTATCATTGAAGTTTAAAAATGAAACTAGCTAAGCTCTCTTCTTTTTAAATCTCCTAAAATAATGAAATGGAGGTGAACAGAGAAAATGATCCAGGATTAACTCAAAATAGTCACAAATCAGCAACAGGTGACGGGCTTGACCACCACGGATGGGATCATAGAGCACCGGAGGACTCAGGAAAGAGAATGCAATCTGATTCTTGCTCACAGCCTAAATTCAGCCTCTGAAGATAAATCTTAATGATATCCATTCACTGTCATCTCCACCTGGGACATACTCCTCTACAGAGCCAGGGTTAAATGTAAAAGAAACAAGAGATTAGAGTGATTTGCTCTTTGTTTTTAATGTAGATTTTTAAAAATGCTTTTGGGCATATTCGTCTACACCTGTGAACTTATTTATAACACTCTAACAAAAACACAAAAGAACGGCCTTCCATGTCCAGCAACAGGCAGAAAAAGAGAAAAGGAAGAAGGCATTGTCAGAGATCATTGAGTTCGTTTTCTTGGTGTTTTTAAATGGATCTCTGAGTAAGGAGATTTTTGATTGGCAGCGTCGCAGAGCCAAGGCAGTCTCAGGTAATGCTACTGGTTCATGTTTTGATGCACTAGGGTGACCTCCAGGACTGGGTCATGCATGAGGGACAGTTTCCAATGTCTGTGTGTGACCTGGACTTGTACACCTCCAAAGCTACTTCTCAGCAGCTCATTTCTGATCATGGATCCTTACTGGCCTTTCTATGCAAGCATGATATGAGAACTTACCACAATAAAAAAATGGTAAGGATGACAAAGAAAGGACTCTCTAATATTCTCTTTTGTATACAACTGCTCAACTTTATATGTTTGTTTGTTTGTTTAACTATTTATTTGCAGTGCTGGGATCAGACTCAGGGTCTTGTGCGTGTTAAGCAAGTGCTCTACCCCTGAGTACTCCTGATCACTTCTTCACAGTATGAACATATCGAGCTCCCAGTGACCGTGAATATTACAATGAATGGCATCTATTCTGGCACCAGAACAAATTCAAGTAAAATATAGGTTGGTCTCTGGAGCCCTCCCTGTTCCTCTTCCTCCTTCTCCTAGATACTTTTCCTCGTTTCTCACATACAGGGCTTGTCTTGCTCTTATTTTTTTTAACCTCTTCATCATACATGAGATGAAGAAACCATTCCTCCCAGGGCTATTTCCATCCTAATAAGAGACCCTGAAAGATTAAAACAGGGATAATTTAAAATGGAATTTCTGATTTTTTTTTTTTTTTTTTTTTGTATCAGGAATTGGACACAGGACCTTGTACTTGCCAGGCAGGTACTTGTGCCACTGAGCTAAATCCTCAGCCTGATACAATCTTAATAATACTTTTGAAGAACGTGTCCTTTGTCCGCCACACATCCTGTAAATTTTATAAACTCAAAGCCACAGAATAACAGGACCACCTGAACTAGAGATACAGAATAGTTGAGGCTCCGTGTCTGTGGACAAGGTGATTTATTAAGATGTGCAAGTCCCCCCCTGGGTAGATATATTTGTCTGTATTATTTTTTAATGTATCCCAAAGACCTACAACACAGTAGGATCTCGTAAAACATTTGATGACTGAGTAAATAGATGAATTTATGTGTTTATCTATCCATCCTTGAGACCTCAGCCTAAGAAAAAGAGCCTTTCAAACTTCAAAACATTGTCTTTTTTCAGCAAAGTGACCAAGAGTATATGAGTCTTAGTACTTCATTGTGGAGACAGAAATTAGCATAAGAATGCTATTGATATCAGGGCTTCCATCCGATGAACAGAACCAGAGTCATTTTATTTCCTACACAGTCTTTGCATCGTATCTCACCTCTACAAGAAGGTGCATATCTCTCTCCACACTCCCTCCACAAAAGAAAACTCTGGACACGAGATGTAGGAGATGATTTAGGTGGCTCCCTTTGAATGCAGAACAATTGCTTCAGCATTAATTAAACCAAATCCTGTCTCCATGTGCTGATATGTACAGAGCTAGTTAAGCTATTTCATTCTCCCTTCCATTGGCTCTAAGCAATGCAAATAAGGCCAGCTGAGATACTGATATGTAATCTTTTGAAGCCAGTCACAGTCTCCTGTTTCCTCATACCATGTTCCTTATAAACATTTGAGCACAGGAGGATGGCAGAGCCACATAGCTCCAGAAATGTCAGCTGGGTTCCAGCCACACGCTAAGAGGCTGGGACTTCTTGGGGTACTAAAGTTTACATATCAGAAACTGATGCAGCAGGCTCCTAAATTTTTCAGCCTCTTACTTCATTCTAATGCTACCTCTATCAAGTTACACAGACTGGTCTAGCTGCATATCTTTCTGCCTATATATGCAGAGGTGTTTGCCCTCTGCCCGGCTAGCTCAACTCACTTTGCTCATGTAATTCCTGCCCTCCTCACTGTCACTCATACTTGAGCCACTCCCTTATTTTCAAGATAATAAATTCTGGGAGAGCAGTTGAATCAAGACCTTTTTCCATATATCGTCACATGGAACCAACTTAGGACCCCTTGGCTGCCCATAACTTTAAATATGTCTTATTGTCTGTACTCTAGCTGTGGGTTGCATTGGAGGTGGTAGACTGAAATTAACTCACTGCCGTTCCAATAACCTTTCTAATGGGATTAAAAATATAAATTTTCAGATTGCAAGGTGGACTGGAAAAGGGATTACGATATTTGGACTACAATATATAATAATGTTTGGGTTATAATACAACATACCACATTCAACTTCAAATGGTTGGCAGATAATTAAAGCAGTGAATTCTACAATATACAATAGAAAGAAAAGTGAAAGAGAGGAAAGATGGGAGAGAAGAAAGAGAAAGGATGAAATGAGATAGGACATGCTTACCTAACTGCATTGCTGAGGTCAGAATTCGTCCTCAGAATCCACTTACATGATGGAGTTTCCTTTTTTCTTGTATTTATATATCAAAAGCAGCTACTATTTGTGTTTTAGACTCTTGTGTCTTTTAGATTCTTGTATGTTTTTTCATAATTCTTGCGGTAGGGTATGTATGTGTGTATGCATACACATGTGTGCATTTCCTCTGAGAACTATATGATACATTCATTTATCTGCTGTGATGTATTACACTAAGCCTTAGCCTGATAAGTATGTGTGATCTAGAATATTGTTACTCCCAAGGCAGAGAAAGGCAATTGTTGAGAAAGACAGGAAGACTCTTTAAGGAAATTTCAGAAGCTGGAAAGGAACTGGCTGTCAATGACAAACAAGCTCCCTGCTTACAGATGACCACGGTTCCTTGAGTAAACTAGTTAATACCCTTATAAGTTCTCTTCTTTATTATACCACCAATAAATATACAAGAGACAAAGAACCGTCTGAAGGGATTATTTGCTGTCCAGAGGAGAGATACACTTTAAATGGGTGCCCAATGAATGAGTCCAACAATTCTAGCATGTTTTCATGCATTGCTCACTGATGTATACATATGCCATTATTTGATTGGAAATTTTTAGAAAAATCACAGGGACCTGGGAGAAGGAAAAAGCTGCAGATGTTGGCAGAAAGAACAATAATCAGGTTTTTAAAAAAATCAGTGATAAGGAATATACATATTCAGTTAGCAAATGTATAAAAATTCAGCAAAGGTCTGGGCTCCTGCTGTATATCAGACATAGGAGCTGTTGCTTAAGAAGATGGTGAACATAGTTTGGAAGGAGCACAGTCTAGAGCGTATTCATGATGTTCTGTGTTCTTATTCATGGAGATCTGAGAGTGGATGAATTCACATAGATTTTTAAAAATAGAGTCAGATTGACTTAAATGAAGGAAGGTATTTTAAGGACAATTTTCACTGATGGTGGAAGCATTGCCTTGAAGATTTGTAACCACCAGTGACAGCTGTGGGGTGTATCATTGGACAGCTTCCATTCAAAAGCTGCCATATTTTACAAGATGCATTTCATAAACTTGAAATTTATCTTTTCTCATTTGGGATAACCTATTCCAGGCCCTTGGGAATAAATTATTCTGCCATGTGACTTCATACAGTGGATAATGTGCTAATATGTTGTGTAAGAGAAACAGTTGCTAAATGTGTATAAAAACACATCCATTCTCTAGCCTCAGGATAGCATTGTGCATTATGAAACAGGTATTTTACAGCCAGAAAAGATATGAATTTGTGTATATTTAACAGGATCTGGTATTATCCAAGGACCATGAGATGTTCTTAGTCTATATGTTACCAACTTAAATGTTTTTAGAAAGGATTCCCCCAAAAACATCTTTAAAGTTTGAAAAGGAGCTCATTAATGCTCATAAAGCCACAGCAAACATATTTATTTGATTAATCTTAGAATAGCCCCAGTGTTCCTCTCTCCAGATCTCGAAGATTCATAAATACTGCAGTCCATTCTCAGAAATGGGATGACTCATAATTGAGACAATTGAAAAATCAGAGCAGAATTTCCTCCCCATCCCCTTTTTACCAGATAGAAATGTAAAATACCAGACCATCTGTTTCAAAAATGAATACCTGGCAAGTGTGCTGCTCTAATCTGGAATAACAAATAAGTTTCATCTTCAGTGACAAGTCACTCCCTCATGCTGGCCACCTGGAGTGCTGAGGCCTGAAGACTGTTACATGCAGGTGAAAGTGTGCTTCCCCAGGGGGAGAAGTTTTTGTGTGGTACTAAAAAATAGCCATTATTTACTGACCCAGATCCATTTACTGGCTATGTGAAATTTGGTGGTTCACTTAACCCCTCCAAATACAATTCCTCGTTTCTAAACTGCAAGGGTAAACCAAATTGTTGATTCTAAGTCCTGTATGCATGTACAGGTGGCATCATATTTACATGTAGTCTTAGCTAGAAGTAAAGATCCCTTTATTTTGCCCAGAATTTCTTAAACAGAATTTGTTTAGGACCTGAAGGGTTTAATCTTTAATATAGACCCTGAGAGAGATTGTTGATGAGCCAGGTTTGACAATCATTGCATTAGATGTGCCAGGAAGATTTTTAGTTCTAGAGTTATTTTCCAATTATATTCTAGAAGGAACAGTGAAATTTAACTGAGTTTATAGTCATGAGAGGCCTCCAATGAAGAGAGTTGTGTGGAATTCCAGACGACCCAGCCAAAGTGGCCAGTCAGAGCGAAGATTGAGAAGTCCTGCGCATCTTCCTTGGGAAGGAAAGAGAGTGATTTGTGACAGGGTCATCCTAGACTTCTCATCTGGCCCTGCGGCCACTTGTTAGGGCCTCTATATCTATTCCACAGTCAGAAGATGCCTCTGATTTGTCAGTGATCATTAATCCCATCCCATCGGTTATTACTGAAGTCAGAAGAGAACAAAGAGGTGAAAATTATTATCCTTTGAATTGACAGAAATTATGCAAGCGAGGGCTATCAAACGATGCCAGAGTACAACATTCACCTTGGTTATTTCCTTTTAAAGATTTAGCAATTAGACGTTTAAAAAAAAGATTTTTGTATAAGATTTAGTGGATGAAACTAATGAGGGCATGAAAAGTGCTGAAGGGAGCAGTTCCATCACATTTAATAGTGGCAGAGGCGATTCTGACAGAATCTCCATTAGCAATTCCTGGGATAACTTAATTTCCTGATTAAACACGCGGTTCTAAATCATATTGACATTTTAAAAGAGAAACAAATAGTAGTGCCAATTCTCTTGGGCACAGAAAAAAACAGTTTCTTTTTCTTCCCTTCTGTTGGCACATCACCTATTTCACATTTTCCCATCTCAGGGCCCAGCCAGAGCTGAGTGGCTCAGACACTGCCCAAATCTAGAGTGAGGCTTGACCAGCTCGTAAAGCTTGCTGTGCAAATTAATTGCAGGTAGCAAAAATTTAGTGTGGTCACGTGATCCACATCACCGTGAGGAGCTGAGCACAGGTGTAATGGGGACTGAGGAGAATCGTGATTTCTTATCTGAGTTTAGGGGTTGGAAAACTATGCTTCTCAAATATGGCCCACCATCTGCGTTAGTAAACAAAGTCTCATTGGAACACAGCTAGTGTTCATGGCTATTTTTATGGCATGGCTGCTTGCACAGGCAGAGTTGCATAGTGGTGATTGAGACTGTATGTCCCACAAAGTCAAAATATTTGCTACCAGGTCCTTTATAGACAAATAATAACTTGCCTATCACTGAACTACAGATGCAGTAACCTCATCAGTGCTTTAGGTAACATAGAAGAATTCGACATATGTAGATATTTGCAGACTGATAAACATGCTACATATGACGGCATCCCATGCAAAGCTCCATCACAAGTACGCAAGGAGACCATAGCTATGCACAGATGGGTTTTTCGAAGACTGAGTTCTACCGATACCATTGAAGAGCTGAGAAACTCTTTCCTCTTCTCATAAAATTTGACCAGCTTTTGCACTTTACACAAAAACTTTAATTTAGTTTAACTGAAGTTCTGTTCTCTTTCTCCCTTAATAAATTTGCTTCACAGGAAGTAAAATTTATTTACAGTAAAATTTTGAAACATTAGCAGCTATCAGCAAGTCAAGACTTTGTTTCTGTTTCCCAAGTCACCTCCTTTTAGACTCGATGCCATAAGAAAGCATCTGGTATATCCCCAGTGAGAAAAATTAAGAAAATTCTCTTCATAGGAGAGTTTAAAATCAAAAGTTTCTTTGCTTTCTTTTTAAAAATTGATTTTAGCCTCCAACCTTTCCTATTTGCTTCAACTAGAATTATAATTTTCATATATTGAAACATGACATTTAAAATCAGGATTTTTATAGAATGAAGTTTTTTTATTTTTACAATTTAAGAAGCAAGAAACAAAACGTCAAGGCACATATTGTACTGAACAGTGGAACTATGCTTTAAAGCCCAGCCATGTGGCTTCTTATGGAAATATAATGAGTTAAAGATGAAATTCCATTTCTAGTTTGCATGCATCTTGCAAAGATTCTGCCCAGTAAAATGGTAATTGGAGTCTTTTTTATAATAAATATTATAATTTTTAATCCTAATATTGTAAGCTACGAAATGTCTTCCATTTCCCTAACATATGTTTTTTGTCTTGTTTCTTAGTCCAAGAGACAGAAATAAAATAAACACCTTAATGAACACAATACCAATCCTCCTGAGACTCCGTTCCTATCTTATGGCCATAACATGGACCAGGGATTTTGAAGATTCTCCCTAGAGAGCAAAAAATCTGCTTTATTTCTTAACCCAATGTGGTCTGCAGAAGTATTCAGTCTGATTTGTTTTTAAATTTCTGTAGCCTTCTGGCAAGCACCAATTTGCAATTATAAGTGTATTTATGAAATGTAAGTGGGTTAATTTTCCCCTTTGCAGCTAATACTAGAGCACTTCACAATGTCAGTTAAGTTAGGGCGGAGCCAGTTCCGACTGCGAGGCTGATCATAAAAATATGGCTCTCTGTTGGTCTTTTCCGTTAATTGCAAAAACATGATGAAGAACTCCTGTTAAGAAATTATATTAGAAAGAAAATATTTTGAATATTTCTCCCTCGTGTTTACAGACCAGACATATCATAAAAAGAAATGAAACTTTAGGGGAATGATTTTCAGGCATTGGATATTCGAGTGGCTAATTGCCGCCAATTTGACTGGCCAGTGGGTGGACTTATTAAATGACCATTGCTTTCTTTGGTCATGGAAACATCCTAATCATCATACATTCCAGGAAAGAGGAAATTCGGCAGAATTCTGCACAAACTCACCCCAGCTGCCCTATCATCTGACAACCTGATGGTCACTGGGGAGCTCAGCACACGTGTTGGTGGCAGTGCCAAAATGTGGAAGAAAATCATTGGACCACAGAGGATTAGTCTCTTCCGGCACGGCCAGCAGGCCAAGCAAAGGCTTGTAATCACATACAGCAGCTTCAGTCATATAAGTTGGGAGAAAAAATATTGTAAATATACCACAAATCAAAATCAGTGACATCTCACTATCCTGCTGTTGTTTCTCAGCAGAATGCCAGAGACGTTTGACAATCAGAGTCTGAGGTCACTGTCCAATACGCTTCAAATCACAAGCTACATTAGGCAGCACACAGCACCTCTGAGATTGAATTTTAACACAATCACAGCAAATAATGATAGCAATAACAATTTTCAAGTATAGATAGAACAACCATGGTAGGCTAGAAAACTCTCTTTGGAAACCCAACATAAATCATCTGCTGAAGTCCCTAGTACTACAAAAAAAATAAAATTTTTACTTTTATTATAATTACATAGATTTCTTAAATGAACAAGAAAATACTTTGTTTCCTTTAGGGCAGAGAATCAAACATACCTACTTCAGTTTTTCAAGAGCAAATAACTTTTACACAGTAAGTTTTTAATTAATATTTTTGAATCAGAGATCAGTGAGCTTTATATATTCTAAATCCCCTAAGAAATATCCCTTCCGGTCATCATTTGATTATGTTCTTCTTAGACATTGGGGAGCCGGTGGTGAGATTTTCGGCACAGCTATGTGCAAGGACAGGTCCTGCTCTGGTTTGTCGAGGTCACGTTGCTGCTGGCAGGGTGCTGTGCAGGGTGTAGCTAGCAGTCTGTCTGCTTCATGCCTTTCTGAAAGCACTGGTTTTCTAAATTACTTCAGGTCAATAAACAATTTTTTAAAAATTATTTTAATGAATTGAAATGAATATTTAAAAATATCTTTTTCCTGATTTAGTTATTTTGTCCACTTTTCCCTATCTTTTTTTCTCCTTAGAAAATATCAGGTATAGCAAGTAAAATTCAAGTTTTTAACAAGCTAAAACAGTGACAGAGTCAAAATAGAAGGAAAAATAGAAGGAAAAAATAGTAGGAAAAATAGAAGTCTAAAGTAAGTTTCAGGCAACATAGGGGTAGTCATCATAGGCAAATAGTATTGTATCAGATGAATGAGTTGCATGAAATCATGATGTGGGTTCTAGCCTGAAGTTAGTATATGAAACATTAATGACCCTCCTGTGAGTTGCTTCCCATTGACAATGCATTCCTTCCACGGAAGATTCTCTGAGCTCATTTATAAAGGTCATGTACAGTGTTTTGGTGTAGCTAGCATAGGAGTTTATGCCACAGTAAGGCAGACTCACCGAAGCATCTTTGAATTAAGCTGTCTTTGGAGTGGGTCGAAGTCAGATGATTGGGAAAAAAAAATAAAGAAACTTAATTTTCGAATCATTAAAATAGGCTCCTTTTGCATGTTTTTTTTCTTCCGAGCCCGGTTTGGACAGTAAGAGAAAGCTTATTTGCTTTTTAATGTTCCATATGAGATTTAAGAGAATACAGCTTCCTCTCCCACAAAGGCAGACACACCTTGGATGACTGCTAAAATAAACAGTACACAATTATATGGCACACTCCTTTTATTCTGGGTGCTGAGATTTCCAAGGATAACTTTTAGCCTTAACAACTGTTGAATCTTGTTTTTTCTTTCTTTCTTTCGTTCTTTCTGTTTTCTTTTTTCCTCTGCGAGGTCAGACTGTTAATACTCAGGCTAGAGGGTAGAAGGGGAAAGACATGACCACCTTGGAAAATTCCAGAGTCGCAACGCAACATTTTCAATATTGCTAAGAATTTTCCTTCTTAAAGAGAGATGCGAAGGCAGGGAGCTGCTGGGCTTATTCTCCAGAGACAAAGCAGCAGCGATCGGGGTTGAGGCTCCCTCTTGCAGCCAGCACCCTCAGCCCACATCTTGCTCCCATTACGGCTTTTTTCAGCGTTTGCTGACAGCTAGAGTGCAGAGGTTGCCTTGTTCGCCTTGTAGTTGATGTTAGTTCAACATTAGACACTAAAGGTGGGGCAGCACAGAAATTAGTGCACGGGGCTAGGAGCAGGACTTCGGCAGCCAAAAACAACATATGTTTTACACTTGGGGCAAAGATATAAATTAAAAATGGAAAAAGTGGGCAAATGTGAGATAATTGGCTAATACACAGCCCTGTCAAATCTGGCTTTTTCAGGGAGATTCTAAGTTGAGAAACAAATAAAATTGTTCACCACCACCTTCAACTCACACTTTGCCTTTAAGAACACTTCAGGGTCGTTTTATGAGTTTTGGCTCAAGGAATCTGGCATGTAAGTGGGAAGGAGTTAAGAAACAAGGTTTCCTTAATTGCTTTATGCCCAAAATCTGTGTTTAGGGAGACCTGAGAAAAAGGGTATTGACACCTATTTGGAAGTAACTGCAGACAATTGATGAAAGTCTAGAAATCATGAAAGCACTGTCTTCCAGTTTTGTGAGGGCACTCAACGGGAGCTGTTATCCAGTTCCATGGAGCAGGTTGACCTACAGCAGTAAAAGATGATAAAGACGTGCTTAGCCGGCAGTTAAAGTTGCCTTTCCAAAGGTTAAGAAGGAAACGGGAATCATAGATGTGGCAAACACAGGCGCGGTAAATCCCAGGATGTTTCAGCTGTCTAAATGAGTAAAGAGTGGAATCACTTTTCTGTATCTCCGTGAGTGTGTTTTGAAAGCTTTTTTTACTGAATTACTACCTGGGATTGGAAAACCTATTTGAGTAGTATCTCCATTTGTTTTTATTTTAGTTTTTGTTGAGCAGAATATATTTATTGAATGAAAGAAGGCGTCTGTCTAAGAGAGACGGAGGGGTCTGCAGGGGGTTGCCCTGTACCTTCATTTAGATTATACAACATATACAGGGTTAATGGTAGAAACTTGTTTCTAATCCGTCATAAAAATAAGTATTAGATATAGGGAAATTGCTTCTCCTTAGTAGGGCCCAGATATTCTCTTTTAGGTTATGTAAGTGGATCTGTAAGGCTGCCTGTTATGGGTTGCAAATTAATATAAAAGAGGCAAATTGCTTTTTGTGAAATTACAACGGGCACTGATGAAGGTAAACATAATACAAAGAGACTACTGGAGAAAGAGAAGAGGCCCGAGACTGTGATGCTGGTTGTTAATGAAAAGAGAAAGAGAGACAGAGAGGAGAGAGAGACACAGACAGACAGACTAGGGAGAAAACGCCAGAAGCAGTGACCAAAATGCAACTAGCAGGAATGGGACTAACATGCAGTATTTCTGTGACAGCCAGGGCACAGGTCGCCCCTGTCACAGCCCTTAGGTGAAGGCAGAGTTGATTGAGGAGTTCATAGAGCTAAAAAGAGTCTGAGAAAGTGTTCAGCAGGTGCAGGACACAGGAGTTCATGGCCACGTGAGCCCCTGGAACGTACGGTAGGTCTTGGGATGGTAGATTATTTTCTAATGAAGTATGGGATAGGAGTTCTAAATAAATTTTATATAAAGGGGAGAGATCAGAGTGCCTCCAGCTGAAAAACAGGTGAGCCGGATTAGTGTCCATCCATCTCCCTCTCTTAAATGGTGTAAGAAGTTGAAAGACCAAAGACGTGATGGACATAGGCCATGTGACATCTGACCATGGTAGGATTCATTCTCAAGTAGTGTGCAGTCTCATCAAAATAAATGAGATTGATTAAATAATCAGAGGCTCGGTCCAATCACTTTCACAAAGTTAATACACAACTGTGCTTTGACACTAAGATAATAAACTCATTTGAGATGTCTTATTTAGATCCAACTCATGTCCAAGATCATGGCTCCCTAAATGTTTCAATAGTATTTTTGAAATTATCTTAACTGTCTTAAGAGTCTGATACTATAAGAAGTAAGTAAATAAAATAAAATTGTAAAATAAAATGTGTAATTTCTGTTGAGTTCCTAGTGATAACTTTTCCTTACTAGGGGACAGAAGATTTTAGCACAGTATTCCTATGCATGCACAGCATAAGATTATAAGATTATTTCCAAGATAGTAGTAACTAGAAGTATCTGACATCCTTCACATTTTGTCTTTAAGAAGACTTTCAAAGAAGTCCTAGAAAATATCCAACCTTTATCATGTGGTTGTTAATAGCCTTTAAGACTATAAACTTCCTTTATATGAGAAACTTAGCAAAAATTTTATCTCATTTAAACTTAAGAAAAGAACGCCAGGCATGGTGGCACAAAGCCTGTAATCCCCACACTTGGGAGGGTGAGGAAGGATTGTTGTGAGTTTGAGACCAGCCTGGTCTACAAAATGAGCTCAAGGCCAGCCTGAACTGCATAGTGGGATCTTGTCAATAAATAAATAAATAAATAAATAAATAGAATAAAAGCAGTCAAAATTAAGTTGTATTCAGAGAACTAAAAAGTGAGACATCTCTAGAATTTTTAATTTATTTTTAATACACCCTTACTTCAAATTAGCTCATGTTCCATAACTTTGATAAATGTCTTTAACAATACAAAAGAGCAAGTTTTACAATATCGTAGTTAAACAGATTAAATTACTATTTCCTTACACTCTGTGTGCTACTCAGGTTTAAACCAGAATTCTACAACCAGGTTGAAAATTGTATTCTGCTCTATTCTCGTCTGTTCTATTTTACAGAATAGACTGCCTACAAAAGTATTACTGTTACAAAGGCTGAAGACTTTTTGAGGGCAAAAATCATGAAAATGATGCCATTGTTCAACCTTCAGAAGAAAAGGTTTCTAGTATGTTTCACTTAATGAACTCACAGTGAATGACAAGCCCAATGTTTAGAAAACTTTATGACAATGTGAATAATTAAAATCTCTTCTCATCTCTGTGGTCCTTAATGTAGATTTAGGCTGTCATTTTTGTTTAAGCCAAGATTTACATAACTAAATATATAAAAAGAAGCTCAAAAGACACTTGAACTGAGAGCATTAGGAAGCACATTCTTGCAAAAATCACCTTAAAAGATTTGTCTCAATAATGACATACTGCTGAATCAATCTGAATTTGTTCACTTTAAGTCTTTTCTAAATCAATTTAATCTAGCGATGAGCAGAAAAAAAGCTCGTCTGATTGCATCAAAATACTTCAATATTTGGGTTCATTTTCATCACATTAATTGTATCATGTAATAAAACAACACCTACTTTAAGAGACACCATACATACAAAATGAAAATGTGCCCCAGGAGTGTAATTCTAAGGCAGATTTGAATTATTTCCAACCAAAGACTTGCTGAAATTTTGTGTGGAATTACAGTATGATCTACAGTTTTATTTGCCATGAATTTTTGTGCTCACCATCATTTAAATACAATTAAGGTAAATTCTTAATAACAATTATCACAATTACATCATTTTTACATAATTAGTTGGGAAATAATCCGTTTAATAACAACCCTCTAAATCATGAATTCTATTAGCATAGATCATAAGAACATTTGAATCACTGCTTACATGAATGAGTATTTGTTCTTGTATTTTCAAATTCTCCAAAAGAGAGATGTTTGTAGTTTATTAAGTTATTCATGGCTTGAATTCAAGTCATAAAGAAAGCAGTTCAAATTCTAAAACTCAAGTTAACTTCACTTTTTATTTCTCTGATTCATTCATATTATTGAAAAAATTTTGTTTCTTTGGGTAAAACTTTTTACCATCAAAACTAACACATCCTTTAAGATTATTTAGCTTGTTATCCATTTGTGTTTTCTCGAATATTCTTGACTCCACACTGGTGGAGCCTTGTTGGTTTTCAGAGAATATTTAATTACACACGAAATGAGCCTCAGTTGAATTACCAAGTTGTTTTAAATTATTTTCTTTGCTAGAAATAGTCTTAGCATGAGCATTATAAAATACTTATCTTACTTATGAAACATAACTAATATGTTATTTCTAGAAATCATCATGAATTACATAACCATTTCTTTCCATAGTATTTGTTTTGCTAAATATAGCAGTGACTTAGCAGTTAACTACTTTATTTTGGTGTTAAATATTCAGCACCAGCACAAATGACTTATGAAAATACTATTGTTTTTGCAGTTGGCAAATCAAATACTAACATGAAGAAATTTATTTCATTGAATTTATATTTCAGATAAAAGATACGTAATTCATAGTTATAAAAATTTGTTTATAATTTTGTGTAAATAATTTGGGATTAAACCTTTTTACTACTATTAAGAAATGTCAATAAATTCCACAATACCCTTTTTATTTTTCCATAGAAAAACAAAAATATTATTTAATATTTACTCTGTAGAAAAAAATGGTGTTTAATATTTATACGATCACTACAAATCTGATATTTTGTCACAAAATTCTTATTTTCTAGAAATTTGCAAGACAGACACTGCATTTTATATTCAAATTACAGATATACTGCACCATTATTTATTTATTTATCAAACATTTTACAACAGCAACAATAATTGAAAGACTTTTCAATGAAGAAACATTTTTTTAACCTGAGTAGCATTATGACAACCCATGATAATGGAAAATTTTTTCATTTAATATCAACTTTTGCATGTAAAATATTTCCATCATTGTGATCAATTTACTACTGAAAGAGTTATAATGAAGGATAATGCTAGACGAATACTTTCAACACAAACTAGACCCTTACAGTCACACAAAATACTTTTAAAATTCAGATGCATCAATAAAATGCTTCAAAAATGAGATTGCTTAAAGTTTTCTCTGAAGGAATTGGACTGGGAATACGAATTCAAAAGGAAAATCAATGGTGTCAATTTTTTGACTTGAAAAACTCTCTGATGTGGCCTTTTAAAATGAATGATAGAAGTGTCAGATGGCTATGTGTTCAGCTTCTGTTGGGCAACCTTAAAGTAGGGTGCGCCTGTTGTATTTAAGGGTGTCCATATTGTGATGTATCAGACACTCGACATTTGCAACTAGCATAACTGAAGATGAAGCAGTTTTAGGTTTCAGTTTGAAAACATGTGAAGCTGTGACTTTCAGTTAATGTTTGTAAATATCCCGTGTTGAGTAGGTGATACTGAATCATCTCTGACCACATTGAAGGTGGGCTGCTTAGGATCTGCTGCATTAAAAAAAAAAGTACAGAAAGATCAAAAAAAGTTTCAAATGGAGAAACCTGGCAAACACTACTTTCATCGAGTGGTAAAAATTAACATCCCCAGAAAAGACATCATGACATCATGTACCCCAGGCTGATATAAGAAGGACACCCCATCTTTTTATATTCTTTCCAAAAACTCACAAACTCAAGCACATCTTGAGAAACATATCAGACAAATCAAAGCATTTTAAATGGATACCTGGCCATTATTCTTTAATATGATCTAATGAAAGTTAGGAAAGACTGAGAAAATATCACCGACTAGATTGAAACGAGGGAGTTATGATAAGGAGATCCAGAGTGGAGGCTTGGATGGTGGCGTGACATGAAACGGGAACACAGATAGAAAAATTGGGGAAATGCAAATGAAGTCTGTGCTTTGGTTTTAAATATATGTAAAGACTCAAAAAGTTTGAAAGCAATTTTTCAAAGGAAAAATTTTACAGATGTATAACTAGATACAGCTTTATACTTAGAACGTGGCTTTTAATAAAGACACTCAAAACAGCCTAAATGCCTCTCAATATCACAATGCATAGTCGTGGAGTAACTGGTTAATGATCATTACTCATCAGTTAACAAGAATGAGCTAGAATTAAATCGAGAGTTAACCCAAAAATAATAGTAAGTAAATCAGCCTGTCAAATGATAGGCGCAGTATGATATTTAAAATTAAAATGTACTCAAAAGAATTCCACAAATCTTTCTTTGTGGATACACATGCACTTAGAGAAAATATATGCATGAATGTATTGCATGTCTACTTAAAGTTAGTATTTTATTTTTAGTAGTAAGAGAGCAGAATACAATTAGGGACAGATATACAGAGGGGTCTAATCTATAACATTTTAAAATAGTCATTATATATATTATACAATTTTTAAAGATCTACGATGACTACATTTCTCCTTACATGATTCTAATTATAATTAACAAAATTTAAATTGCGGTAAGCAGGAGGCTTCCGTTGACTGCCAAGTTGGAAGCCTAACAGAAGCTGACTGGTAGAAGGCCTGGGAGTGTGGCTGAGTGGTAGGGAACTTGGCAGAAGGTGGGAGGACAGCAAGATAGGTAGACAGACAGACAGACAGACAGAGACTGATAGGAAAAGACAAGCAACCCTCAGAGATACTGGAAAATCCAACTGTTGGCATAAAATGACCCAACTAGCTACCCATCAGGCCCCTGGGCCTCAACCAAGAATAGGGGTCAGAGAGAGAAATCTACTATTTGGTGAACCTTATGCAAAAGAGTTTCAGTTCCAGAACCATCAGGGTGCAAGGAATTGGTGTATAGAACACAAAACTAAGGTCTAGCTGTTAGAGATGACGTGCAAGGTAAGGCCAGTGATGGCAGACAGCAGGAACTAAAACCAAAACTCCGTAGGTTTGATCAAGAAAGTGCTGGGACAGTATTCCCCAGGTACTTACACAGGTGCTGTGTTTCGTCAGTGTCGTTTGGTTCTGTCACTTAGTCCTTAGTACCTGAGCGCTCCCTTTACACAATGGAGACAGAAACATCTACTTCGGAAGATGCACACGAGCGTTAGATGAAGTATTACTTGCCAGGCATTTAGAAGGATGCCTGGCACCCAGTTAAGTGTGATGTAAGTGCTTATAAAACAAAAAATAAATAACACTATGTCTCATAGAAGTGCTTTTCTTTAGCCACGTTGATGTGTTTCCACTCAAATAAATTAATTGTCTCATTTGGCAAGTAGATCATGTGCTGGGCCAATACATTCGCTGACCTTCACAGCCTTGTCTCCAAAAACTCCAGAATGTATCTTGTTTGTGGGTGTTGACAAGCCCTGAGAAACGAAAAGCTTTTCTCTTTTCTTGTCTCTCTTGGAAACGCTCATTGACTTTTATGTTCTTGGTCAAACAGACAGAGAACTACAGTGGGAAAATGGGGGGGAGCTTCAGAAACGGGCCAGGGTGGATCCACTGCGATGTACCAGGATCAGA
This sequence comes from Cavia porcellus, assembly GCF_034190915.1. Classification (NCBI taxonomy): domain Eukaryota; kingdom Metazoa; phylum Chordata; class Mammalia; order Rodentia; family Caviidae; genus Cavia; species Cavia porcellus. The sequence goes on along the minus strand of NW_026947493.1, from coordinate 79,497,429 downwards.
GCATTTCAGATTTACATAAAAACAAAACCATTAACTGATGTAATAGATCATGAAGTTTTATTTAGGAAATAAACTTTCACCACTGCATAGTTTCAACAGCTTACACTTTCAAAAATACAGTGACTATTATGCAATCTGATCCAAATACTTATTATTTTCCTTTGACACTGAAAAACAGATACACTGCTGCTAGCATTGTTGACTAAAATTTCATTAAACCAGGTATTTCCTATCTCCACATTATTTCTGAGATATTATCTCAGCAATGTTACCGATGGTGTATTGTACAATTTTACCAAATGATCTTTCGTGCAGTAATTAAAGATTTATGCGTATCTTTGTATATTTCCGTGCTCCAGCCCATAACACACATGGTATGTCACTCAAAAAAATGTGTGAATTTTGTCTCTTGAGACATTCATGGATCATGTGTGCAGCTTGAATCGCTAATATCCCAGAAGCAAAGCTTATAAAATAATGCATTATTTAAAACATATCATTGTTTTGTCTCTTTTTAAATTTAATATCTTCCAATATGGATACATATGCCACTTGTCAGTTATAACATTCACATCTGGCACTAGAGTTAGAGCACCAGGGGATGCAAATATTTGCTTCTACCAAGCTGTACTAAGACAGGTACCAGAACTGCAGGAATCAACTATAAAATTTCAGGAAATCATCCACCTTCCTTGTCATGGCACATAGAGCAATTTAATTCTTATAATAATAAGTGCCGGGCTCACTAAAAGTGCTCACTTCACTTTTAGATTAGAGAAAAAGGTTGGTGCTAAGTCTTATTTTGATTATCGGCAAAGGCCAAATAGAATAGTATTTACTTGCTATGTTCTTGTATTGCTCATCATTTAATCTCCTCTAATCACCGAGTTGATTAACAAGTGACTCACCCTCAGACCAACAATCGCTTTAATCTGATTAGCTTACTTTTTCCACACACTCAGACAAACAAATGCATCAAGAATTTAATGAACCTATCCCCGCATAAGAAATTTGACACATATGAACAATATACATGGGTTCCCAAGCATATAGTGCAATAAATATGTGTATATGTGATATGCCACACACACAGGTACATATGTGATAACCAGATATCAAGCGAAATCACATGAATTGCCATGTACGTAAACAAAAACTGTCAGTACCTTCAGTGGTTCAGTCTTATATTTGCAAAGTTTAAACAGAAATGATGAGTTTTATCTTTAAAATTTTTAGTTGAATTCTTGAAACAAGGAATCTGAATTATAAAAAAGGAACTGTCACTAAAATAACATAAGGCTATAATTTTACATGACTTTTTTTAAAAGCCCATTGCCCTTCAAAGAGAAGGGACGCTGTAGAATGCATTACGTGCTCAAATGATTGCTCACGTTTACTAAAAGGGACTTTCTTTGATAAAGAATTATGTCTAACTTACAACTTATAAAGTAGGGGAAAAACAAAACACAAAGGATCTCCAAAGTAACAAAGAATGAAGACAAATGTAAAGGTGAACTAAGTTTTGTTCATCTTGGCAACATTCGTCTCTGATTTTAGTAAGGAAAGCCTACTTTTATGGTAAAACCTTTTTCTGTGTATTTAAAATGAGTCTGACACTAGCGCTACCCTCCTCTGTGGGGAAAGTGGCAGCCAGGGCTGACCTCCAGGGATCCTCCTGCCTTGATCTGTGGGATTGGCTCAGCCACGGGCAGATACAGGGCATCTGCGTGATTCCACAGGCGGTGTCTTCTGACGCGAGCATCTCTGCCTGCTGGGATGCTGAGACGGCTGCAGAGAGATGCGGGTGGTGGTGGAATTCCCCATTTGGAAATCTGTGCTGATCGTAGAAATGACAGCTCAGAAAGACAGTGCTGTTGGGATGAGTGAGTGGGACAGAAGGACTGAATAGAGGCTCCTCAGGAGTAAAGCCTCACACGTGAGGCAAAGGGTGGAAACGGAGCACAGGCTAGCCGGTCTCCAACACCTCAAGCATTGCTCCCTGGGTAAGAAGGAAGGGAGCAGAGTCCTGCGGTGGGCCTTGCACAGTGTCCTGACCAGACAGCAAGGGTGGAGATTCGGGATGGAGCTCATCAGCACCATGACGATTCTAGTAGCAGCCTTGTTTTTGTGACTGACAAACATTTACATGGAAAATATTTCTGGTCTGAGTGTTTGTGGTAGAGTTGTGCTCTACAGTGAAGTGCTCTCTTCACATAGAGAGAATGGCGGTCCCTCCCAACCCTTTGTTTCCAGAGTTTCTAGGTCCTATCAGTTGAACTTCTCAGGACAAATGTATCCATTCAGTATCTGACTGAGGGATGTTTCGTATATGTAAGTTCCACAGGGCTGTAAGGGTTGATTCCATGACTTAGTAGTATCTGAGGTAACAAAGGAAAATATCAAGTCCTATAAAAAACAGCAGGATTCACAAAGTGAAACACAATTTAGATTTTGGGTAGAAAACACTATCAACTGCCAGTTTTTTAAATTGCCTTTTCAAAATTAGATGGACTTTTTTAATGATGAGCTCAATGTCACAGTGTAGTACACATTCAGTGCTTCAAAGTTTAATTTTGAGATCAAGCTGAGTTGTATTTAGGTTTCATCTCTATCACTTGATATTCAATCTATCTACATATTTTTTTCTAGAATATTTTTCCTGTTCTGCAAAATAAAAAAAAAGTACCCTTAGGATTTTGATGAGAATTGGAAGTGATAATGAATATGAAGTACTTGGCCATGACAAGGACACAATATATTGTGACCACTACTTTGTCACAGATTTGAAGAAAGAAAAAGAATGTACCAGTTTCTTAGAAGAATCTCTTCCTTTTATACAACCTTATGCAGTACTCAGTGTCGAAAGTTGTTTCAGAAACTTGGCAAATCAAGAGTTCATGATCATGAGTTAGATTTCCGCATCTCTTGGAATTAAGTTCTTCATAAGTCAACCAACTTTCTTATGAAAATATGAGCGTTTCTTAAAGTGTTGCCTTTTCCAGAAAAACAGAAGCTAGCCAACTTCAGTCTGATACCTCCTTTGGCTGTAGGTTCAGCGATCTTTTACAACTGTTCTTAGGGGCACTACCTCTCTGTCCCATTGTATTTAATACGTCTGTGTTTGTGAACCAAATTATGCTCTTGTTCTTTTGTCTTCCAGTGGTCTAGACAGTTTGCTCATTACTTATGGAATGAAAGAACATATTTGAGTGGCACTGGTAAAGACTGAAATTCCTATACTATAGGAATACTAAGTATTCCCATTTGCATTTTCTTTTGTTTGCAAAGGGCAGCAATCATAAAATCATACTGATGAATCAACTTTCATTCAACAATTAAGTTTTATATTTGAGGAGAAAATGTTTGAGTATAAAGAAAATAATTAGTGAACATGCAAGTAGGAAAAATAGAAAATAAAATTGGTAAAATTCATCCAAATGAATTATAAAGCCATAATCCTCACTCAGGAATTGAACTGAACTAAGTAGACCTTCAGCCTACCAGCTCCTGACTCAGCAACACTAAAAAATTTATTGATGGCTGTTCTTGGCTTTGGTTCTTCCTTCTCTGCCACAGAAATCCTATTAATGGAAATTGCACATAAGTTTTCTGGACTTTGTTTTACAGATTTATTCCTATGTCAGCAGGTAAGAATGGCAACTTATTTTGAATCAAAAACACAGTTAAGAAAATATCATTCCTTGTTGGATACAGTCTACCAGAACTAGTGTATTAGTGCATTGAAAAACTGAGAAGAGATGCAAGCAAAAGCATGATCTCTCATGGCATCTGATGTTTCTTATTAAACTTGAAAGAGCTGGAAGAGTCTGGAGTTAAAAGTCTTCTTGAAAAGTAAGGAGAAATAGCATTGTCTTGGTTACTTTTCTCTCATTGTTGATACAAAATACCTGATGCTCAAAATTAGAATTGAAAGTTTAGTTATCTTACAATTTATGGAGGTTTCTATTCATAATCAGATGGCTCCAAGGCAGAGTGGTGTGGCTGAGGGGAACCGTCCATTGCAGCTGCAAGCAACAAGAGCAAAAAGGGAAAAAGAGAAAAAGAGAAGAAAGCATGCCTCCTTGGCCTCCCTTACACTGCATGGTAACTCCGCCCCTGAGTGGGTATAGCACTCACATGGCCAATCCCAGCTTTAGACAATGAATTAATTGCAAATGCTAGATTCAGCCACCTCCATGATTGCATGAGGCTAAGGGGGCCATCCTAACACAAGCCATAACAAGCATAGAGAACTCTCTGCTCTGCTGCTATGATACAAGCTAGGAAACATTTAGGTCAATCATGGCAGAAACTGATACTTTTCAGGAAACTTTAGCAAAGATTGCTTTTAGTTTATCATCACCATCATGACTCCATTCAACACTCTACAAGAAAAGAGTTTCAGTTTTGTCAACAGGCCTACTGGCCCCAGTTCTTAAGCGCTTGCCAAGTAAGGATACATTATTCACAGTAGAAGGAGACAAGCATAGGAGAGGAGGGACCTTAATGACCAACCTATCAGGTCTAGAAGAAAGTCACATGTGGAAGAAATAACACATCATATGAAGAAAAATGATATAACATCATCCAACATTATTAAATACCCAAAAAAATTTAGATCCATTTAAAACATTGTGTCGAATGTGAAATGAACTCTTACTATTAATGAGAATATATTAAATAATATATATGTTTTATATATGTTAACTAATTTAGCCATATAATACCAGCTTTGTGAGATGGCAAACCTGCTACTACCTTTATATTTAGGCAAAGTCATTAAGGAAGGGAAAAGAAGGTAGTTACCCAAGTCACTTGCTTGCAAATAGTGGAGCTACAAGACCAGACAGTGTGAATTAAGGTCTAGTGCTATTACCCACAGACACCTGTGTAATAAGGCAAATGGCATTAGATGTTGGATATTAAATCCGTTCAGAGATGAGTAGATTACTACTCTTATCAGGTAGGTAAATACTGACAAATAATTTCACAAAGAGCAGGTCCAAAATACCTAGTGGCAATTTAGAGCTTGAATCTAGTGTCCAGAAATGTAAAGGAATTCCCAGTTTTATAGATCTTGAGGAATTGTAAAGGCCACTGAATATGAAACTGGGAACAGGAAATAGAGAATCTAATCAGTTGAATTAGTGACCACATGGCAATTGAGACACAGAAACCAAGGGCAGTTTCTTTCTCAAGGCCAAGGATGATCCGGGGGGAAAAAGTGGAATGTGAGGTGCAGTCTGACTCTGTTAGACTGGGAATTCTCAGATTCAACCTGGCCACGGTAAAAATTGATCCCAAAGATGGGCAGAGTGAGAGGCTTTACTTAAATCTACAGAAGGTAGCCAGGCAGCTCCATATCCTGAGTGATCTTGGCAGTGTTTGGTGGGGCTGGCCTTGGCATTTCAGGAGAGGCAGGTTATCACAGACAAGCTGGAATTGAAGCCAGTGGTAAAGGAAAGCCAAAACTAGATCTGGGACTGTGTTGAGCTTCATTATCTCATTTTCTGCATCAAGCAATTAGAATCTAACCGGGATGGCCCAGACCTGCTGGTGAATCACTCAGATAAAATGACTCAGGATACTCCACTTGACACTGATGGCTGGTTGAAACAACACGCCCACCCGTGGGAGCTCCGATGCTTCAGCCCTTCCATTTGATCTGGAGACAGCTGTCACATTGGACTATACTTGATTTCCCAGATTTTATTTCCTGGTTGGTTCTTTCAGTCTCCACTTCTTCCATGTAATCCTTTCTCATTTTAAAGCTGAGGTCACCATCATCATTGGTGGCTTCCGGCTCTTGGTAAATGATGAACCCCTTGGGAGCTTTGAGGGACGCCTTTCTGTAAATCATAATATTGCTTTCATCTTCCAAGGCTACACAGAGTTGGAAAAAACAGCTTTGCAACTTTTGATATTGCATCATGTATTTGTTTGAAGAGCAGACTCTGCAGCAAGAACATAGCAGAACAAGTACCTAAAAAAATTTGATGCCTCCAAAAATGATTCCACTTATCTGGCAATTGCAGTTTTTAGTGGTGAGGCAAAAAACTTTTTCTCATCCTTTACTGCTACCAAAGTAGATCATGAAAGCAGTTTGTGCAAAAAACCAGCGCTGTGCCCAATGCATTATTGAAGCAGAGGAGATAATACTGCCTTTCACCAGTACTAGGATAAGCAGTATTTTTGAACAGTAAAAGGATAATAAAAGTCCATTATGATTACAAATACCAATGATGACTAAGAAAAATTCGTAATTATGAGAGATCTAAGAAGAAGAGAAGTGTACATTATTTACATTAAACAGGATCTTTCTAAGACTGAAGGTTGGCATCTGAAAATTTCCATGAATAAGCAAAGGAGTTTGGGAAATTTTTCTGTTTTAAGTATGGTACCATGATGAGACTAGCTGCTCACGTGGGTGGGGTTGTAGAGGCCCCTTCTACCTTACTGGTGTGATCAAAATGATAAAGGAGACCTGTCACCAAAGCAACCTGCACTGAATTCTTTTCATGGTCTCTAAAATGGTCTTCTCATCTTCCCTGAACCTTATATACAAAACACACCGGGTGACTGAGGAATAGCTTCCACTGGAAAAACTGATTCAGCAAAACTGAGTTTTTTTTTTTTAAAGGATGGGTAAGGCTAAGAACTCATGTGTGCAATATCTGATATGATGTTCACGATCAAAAAAGGGATTTGTTTATGCTTATGTCATTGTTGGTGGGAAAGCAATTTAGTGTTACGTGCATGAGCCTGAAATTTGCAATCAAACAGGCAGGCCTTACTTCTTCTTCCTGCTTCATCTCTGTCCTGTGCTTCTCAGCAGGTTGTATCAGCCCTATAGATTGATTCTCTGCATATGCAAAATGGGACTAATAATGACTTACTGGTAGATTTTTGAAAGGATTAAGAGAGAATGTTTGTGAAAGTCGCCTAGCACACTACCACCATATGACAGACAAACACTCATTAATTGATACTTACTCTAGCCTTGCATTCTCGTTTTTAAAAATGATTATTTTGAGGTAGAATATGACCATCCCATGATATATCACAGCAAAAAATCTCACAGAGATACATTTGAGGCCACACACCAACACATCTACTGAACCTTAGATGAGGAAGATGTAGGTTTTTGGGGTTTGTATTTTCAGAGTTAAATAAAAGGCAATTTCTAATCAAGACTGCTCATGACGTCATAGCACAGAGGTTAAAAGTATAAGTTCCAAAGTCATGTGATCTGGTTTCCAAACCTTATGTATAGTATTCCAGTCAGGTGATTTTAGGCAAGTGTTGCAATCTTTACATATTTCATTCTTCTCATGCAAAAAGTGTATAACACTAGGGATATGTGATGTTCCCTGTAAAAGAGCTCAGCATGGAACCGGGAGGAAGTTGTACTAGTTGCTGAGACTGTCCACTGCCTTGCTGAGACTGTCCACTGCCTTGCTGAGACTGTCCACTGCCTTGCTGAGACTGTCCACTGCCTTGCTGAGACTGTCCACTGCCTTGCCTCCAGTCTTGGACACTGCCATTCTGGAAAAGTTTTCATAATTATTAGCATTATTTTTAGAAAGGTGGTTACAAATAAAACATAGTTTCCTCTCAGTCTGCTGTGTCATAAAGTATGTCCCATGCTCTTTTAAACCGTCACACTTTGAACTCATACTGCGGTGTCCTTTCTCCTTGTGTGTGTCATTTCACTTTGACTCTCAGCAAGAAAACTGAAACTCTAAATTTTACCCTGTAATCAAAGTGCCAGCTTGAATCACAAAAGACTAGAACCCTTTCTTCCTTTTAAGGTAGCAAGGAAGCAAGTTGCAAAGAATATTTTTAAAAAGGCAATTCTGAGATTTACGAGCACATTATCAAAGATTCAAAGATGCTCTTTTCAAAAGCTGAAACCACCAAAGCTCCAGGCCAATCAAGACACTGTAAAATGCAGTGGCCAGAGCTGGCCATGGTATTACTGTTGAATATTTGCAGGAAGAAGCCCCCCCAAGCGATGGTAGCTCTCAGAAGGGGCCCTGCCCTTCACAATTTAAGCTCTTTGAAGCTTCATTTCCTTCCAGAAATAAGAAGCCTTTGGGGTGATGGGAAACATACATTTATAACTAGAGAAGAACACAGGTATGTGCTTGACATGGGGGAAAAATGCAAGGGTATGAAAGGAAGTCCTGATGCACACCCAGCCCTACTTCTGCAGTGACTTTTCCTAAAATAGGGTGCTCAGCTTTGCCTAACTGTAACAGCCACTCCACCCCAGGCCACTTCTCTGCACTCCAATCGGCCAGAACCAGCAGCCCAGCTGGTTAACACGGTAAGCTCCCTGTAAATCCAACAGGAAGCATCATTCACAAAACAGCTTCAAAATTACATGAAGAAATTCACTTACAGGACAGCTGATCGAGTGAACATAATGGAATCAAAAGCTTGCACTGAACAATCTAACCTACCAGACTCTACTTCTTACTGTTTAAGGGAAATTAATGCTAATGTCTGTAAGCCATCCATTCAAACAACTTTAGGTATACAAAAAGATAATCATGTTTCATTGATAAGAAAGGACAAAGTCAGCAAAGGTATCAGAGAAAATGAAACTAGCACAAAACTTCAAATTAGTTCTAAATTTCCATAATCATTTAATAATTATGACAAATAATTTTAGAGTTTGAAATTTCAATAGGGATTATACAAAATGCAAGACTAAATAATAAAATATGGAAAGCTTCCACAATGGTGTTCACAAACTTATGAATTTAAAAAAGGAAATCCACGGTGAGGTGGCCAAAGGTAACCAAAAAGGAAATAAAGCTTCCGAAGACTTTTAAGAATTTGCTATTAGATGTCACACTGTAGAGAAACTACAAGAAACAGAATGTAAACGATTTCTGAAGTCTTCCTTGGCAAGCTATTTGCCCCTCCCCCTTGCCCCCTGCAACAATAACAAAGCCCAGAGTTTTATCCCTGCGTGACTGGTCATCATTATACAATATGGTCTAAAAGAAGAGCACAGAGCTTGGAGTCAGTTCAAGCTGAGGTTAGCAAATGCTTAACCTTGCTAAGTTCATAAGCTCTTAGATATAAAGATTATAAGATCTATCGCGAAGTGTATGGAAGGCTAAATATGATTCTCTTAAGCACAGCTTAAATACTGCATGGAAAATGCCGCTTAGTAAATGCAAGTCTGTCCCATTCTTCTCTTTTGAGCTATTTGTTTTTCTTTTGAAATATGAATAGTCTGGTGAAGAAAAAGGAGTGTTAATCATTGCCCTCTGAATATCAATGTTTGTAGGTTGTCGGCTTTTTAAAATTTATCTCTTCTTTCATGCATGCAAATACATGTATGTGTTACGTACACACGTGTCTCTGTACCTGCTCTTGCTGGCCATGGGTAAGCTAAGTTTGGAGCAAAGTAGAGACTGGTGTATGTATAAACTGTTGTCAAGTTCGATAAGTGACTCGCTATTTCAGTGTAACTTAGTAGCCTGTGTACATCACAAGAAATAGAGCTCAAAGATCCTGAAACAAGTGATTTAATGAACGGACAATAACATTATACGCATATATCTCACTGTCATTGTAATGAATTAGATGATACCTTTGACTAGAAATTGGACCATATTCTTTCTTTGACGTTCTTTTGACTACTGATTTATCATCTGGCTGTAACCGGGATGTGTCATTTTCTTAATCTCAAATTAGAAATTCACAGAATAGCTGCCTGTTTTCCCACTGCAATGTCTCATGTATAAATTTTAATTATATTGTAAGTAATTTGAAATTCCTGATACCAACTCAAATGAACATTTTGAGCCTTTCAACTACCTCATTCTGCCATTTTGCAAGTGGTGAATATGTCTCCTTTTGAAAAAAAGAGAGAAAGAAATAAACAGATAAAAAATTCACAGTGACATATAACCATAAATTTGTAAGGAGGATGTATAAAAACAAAACAAGGCAAAATAAAGGGCATTCTCAAAGTGCCTCACTTTAATGCCTAGTGAGCTAGGTAGCAGAAACCACTGAAAATAAGTAGCAGTGTCACATGGAGTTTGGAAGAGCTAGCCTGCATTTAAGTCTCCATCACAAACAGACCATTCTCCAGGCTGTTATAAAGGCTAATAAAGAATACTGACAGAAGTGGTTTAAATTTGCATTGAAAATCACAAAGTTAGCTGGCTCGCCACTACCTGTTGATGACGCGCATGGAATATTCTTCAGGGGAAAAACAAGTCATCACAGAATAGAGGAAAAGGAATGGGATTCTCAACGAGTGAGCATCAGTCACAATGAAGAAACAACCAAAGGGGTTTGGATGCTTTATGAGGGCAAAGGAGTACAGTTCTTTATACCAGGGAGCTTGGCAGATTGTCTTACCTGTAATAGGGAATCAAGGAATATTGTTGGATGAATGTGCAGAATAATATAGAAGGTCACCCTCTTGGTGAGAAGAAACTGGTTTTCTCACCTAAAATGCAACACACATAAATCTCAGGACATTAATTTATAAGGCCTCCCCTTAACGAATTACCTTTACTCATAGGAGTAGAGCAGATGATATGTCACAGTATGATTGATTAATTTCCATCAACATCCTCCTTGGTCCTTCATGCTCTGTTTGTTAGCCTAGTGTAGTCTCACACTAGATAACCTTGGCTATTGTACCCTTCCTGAGGCACAAACTTTAATATGCAGCTCTACCTCCCGTGAGCCAGAGGTCACATGCGAGATCTGCATCCCTCTCCGTCTGTCACCTCACTAAAGAGATGGAAAGTGACCCCAGCAAGCCCGTTCTTGCACAGCTCTCTCAAGCTGTCCATCTGGAAAAATGGCTCTCATTTATTTAACATTTATCGAGTGCCACATGCTCTTATGAGAGTTGTACTTAAGTGTTCATCTGCAATTCTCAAAATAACTCCACAAGTTGGGTAATGTTTTTCTCTTGTAATAAAAATGAAAAACTAGGAATGCAGAGGTCAAGTATATCAGCCAAAGTCAGTCAGCGGCTAAAAAGGCAGAAGCAGAATTTGAACTAAAGTCTGTCTGAACTGAATCAACGCAGTGTTTTAAAGAATGTCTTCATCTTAGAGAATTAGACAGACATCTCTAGTGACAACCACATGCTTCATCCATTCCACAAATCCTGGCTTTTTTCCCTGATGCTTAATACTTTAACTATCTCTGAATTTTTAAGTCACAACCTCATCATTATAATGATAGCAACTCTATTAAACTAATAAAATTGAAAGAAATTAAATTTGAAATGCCCTGAAGTCTTCAGTCAACACTGAATCATGACCATCCGTGGTCAAGACTGTTTTGGCCAGGGCTTCCACCTCAAGTCAGGGCAGAAGTGGAGGCATCACAGCCCCAGGCCTCTACGGCCCGCTCCACTTTCCTGTCCTCTTTTCTGGGCATCATAGCTTCACTCTGAGACTGAATTCAACTATGTTGAGATAAACATGGCCACCAGAAATGGGATGCTTCGGAAAGCATGGCCAGCGGGACCACAGCCAGCTCCACTTGGGTCTCCATCTGAACTGACCAGCTGTGGTCAAGGTAACATCTCAGCAGATCCACATGGTACCCAGGGAAAGAAAATGCTTCCTGAGGGAAAGAAGGGGCTCGGGGAACAACAGTTTTCTTCCTGGCTCATTCACAAGTATACTCAGGTAATAAAAGATGTGGATGATTTAATGAGATGAAGAGGAATGGAATAAGAAGCATTTCTTTTTAAAGTCAAGTTAGGAAGATATAGAATAGGTCTTTGTTACTGATTATTGTTTATTGTAGTCGCCTCACTCAAGGAAACAATAGATAGCTGGGCATACACTTCCTAGTTTCAAAGAAGGGGTCCTGTAATACTCCACTACTAATGCAGAGCTGTACATTTGGGTCTAAATAATATATAAGGAAGAAAACAAAAAAAAAGGGAAGGGAAAGGAAGGAGAGCAAAAGGAAAGCTAGGAGATGGGAGGGGAGGAGGAAAGATAAGAGAAGGAAGCAAAAGACAAAAGGGATTAGACAACTTTTTTTTAAATGTGTAGGAAGGGTTAGAAAGAAACACCTATTGTCATATGCATCCAGCGAAACTGGGCAGGTTGCAGAGTAACCAGATAGCTAACCATGTCCACAGATGGGAAATTCTCATCGACACCTGCCCTTGTTTGTTAGCTATTGTGTAATCACTGTTTTACTTTCAGGATTAAATGTCATGTCATTTGATAGCATTTTGGACTCTTTCAGGGAGCCAATAATGAGTGTTAAATTGGATTACCCACATGTATCCTCTGCATTCTCTCTTTGTTCTAGCTCATCAGCTGGCAAGCAATTCCGAAGGCCCAGCCAAGATCCCAGCTCTTCCCAGGAGCTGTCTCCATCGTCTGTGTTTGCCCGGCTTATTCTTAAAGTGTAAAGTAAGAAGTATCACTTTGTGCAAATCCTGTTTTCTGCAAGTCCAAAGTTATCTGAACCTATATGAACCTAAAAACAGTCTTGGGTTGGCCCTATGGTTTGAGGTTTGAATTAAAGCTTAGGTTATTCTTATTTTATCTGCTCCAGTTTTCCATCAGTAATTATACCATTTCTAGATCTCTGTCTTGAAAAGGAGGACATTATCATGGGTTTGAATATGGTAAGAAAAAACTAAAAATATTTTCTGTCCGACTGCTAAAATGAACCTGGATAAACATATCTACAGGTTTGAAACACTTTAACTTTTACATGTGCATGTGGATCTCTTTCTTTGGCTTCCATTTATTCATTTTAGTAGGTCGTATTTATATACCAAGAAAATACCAGTAAGTTACCAGAACCTCAATATTACACAAATAGCCAACCACAGGGTAAAAATTCATTTACTTTGAGATAGAGAATATCCTGGATTCTTCCGGAGTGGATGAACTCAGCGGATTGTTTTACCTGTAGCTCATTCTAGGCGAGACAGGCCTGCCTATACTTTCTACTAGAAGGGAAAATTTATGAGACCACATTTTGCATCATGTATTTCATCATTACTTCTATCTCTTTCCCACAAACATTAGGACAAGGTTGTGTATCTGACCCTGAGACAGCCAGTCTATACCTGGCCATGAACTTGTGAAGTATGCTGGTATGGGAGATGATATGGTAACAAATCATTCTTGGCAATTTCAATTAGGTAGTGTGCAAGTGATAAAGAACTCAAATCTTCCAAGTCCTTCAAGTGAATCCTCCAAGTCCTCCAAGTCCTTGTGAATCAAGTAAGGACCATACTATTCTTAGAAATAGTCTTAAAATATGGATCCACCATAACTACAACTTCTAACACAAGAGCTCATGCACTATCAGTATCTTACTGCACTGAAATCACTCACTACTTTTATTTTGTCGTATACACCATGAAACTGACTATTTTGTGAGACCAATATATTAGGTACATTTGAGTAGTTAATTATTTGTGAATCTTGGATTGAAATTCGTCAACTTCCTCATGATACTGTGTTGTTAGCTACACTTAAGTATAAGGAGGTAGAAATGACAAGGAAGCAGATGTCAGGAAAAGATTCACAACAAAGAAAAAGAATCTTCCAGATAACACAGAAGAAGATGCAACCACAGAGTAGAAAGTAGCTATGTTGATTTGATGGTGGGACGCTAGTTTGAAAACCTAGCTTTTAGTCTCAGTGGTTCCTAAAATTAAAATCTATAGCCTATATTTTTCAAGGAATCTCTTCCTTTTTGGCTCCTGTTTAAGCATAATAGTAAGAGTTTGATCCTCAATTTTTCTTTTCAAAGTATGTCTAAGGAAAACTCTACCTACATCAAATGAAAGCCCAATCCTTCCAACAGAAAAAGGAACTAATTTGGGGGCTGGAACCAACTTACCCTTGTCCTTGTATTCCTGGATGTTTGCTTTTCCCTGAACACATTAATAACTTTGCATAACCCTATATAGCCATAATCCTTTCTCCTTTTAAGCAATAACAGAGCAACATTCTACTCTTTGGACAAAGAGAAGCTAGACGTATTTTCCTGATGTGCAGAATTTATTCATTCGGCTGGTGCAGCCTCTCCAGATGTGTATTAAAATGTAGGACATTAATGTCACTGAAGCAATGTCTCTAAGTTCATGTATAACCTCAATAACATGACGGTAACAAAGAAACTAAACAACTCAGCTAGATTGTGTGATCACAGGGCACAGAAATGTGATTGTTTTAGGTTGATATATTGACTTACACTTCTGTGAAAGACTGACAATGTGAACAGTCAGGACAACACAGCAAGCAAACTTTTTGTAAAAAGTAGATTGTTTATTTTTGCTATATGTTTGCTGTATGTTTATTTTTGTTTCATGAAAAAATGTTGGCAATAGTGTTTGTTATAATACTGAAATTTGGTAACATAAAAGATTGCTAAACTGATGTGGATCTAATGTGGGTTTATTTACGTTCTTATTACTTCATTTTCTTGTGGTCTGAAATCCCAAATAACTGGCGGTGAAGATGATTATTACAGAAAATCGGATGGGAAATTTTGGAAACCTGAAAGGAAATATGTGAATAATAAGAAGGAAAACTAGGTTAAGTGGAATGCATTCCTTGATCATAAAACAACAACAACAACGACAACAATAATAATAAGCAAATAGCCATTTGAGACCTTAAGATTTTTAAACTTAATAGCTGTTTTTTAGTACATTCAAACCAAGCCCTATGTGTCTATAATATTACGAGAATTTTTTGAGGTTTTCTTTTTGTTGATTATATTTCTATTTTCCATGTGAACAAATATCTGAGTAAACCATAAGACAACAACCATAAAGTCAACTTCCACAGCTACTTTCCTTAGAACGACAGAGCTAATCTTAATGTAGAATCTCAGTGGCAGAATAAGGGAATATTTCAACCCACCACAATAAAGTAAATATTTCAACAAGATAAATATCCCTTTAGAAATGAAAATCCCTGGACCATGACAAGTAGAAGCCACTAACCATTTTGATATGTGTTTTCGCCAGGTTGTAGCCAAACCACCGAGTTGTCCCATCAAGTCCCAGGCAGCACAGAGAAGTCCAGAGAGGGAGAGACATGGGTGGACGGCAGAGAGGGCGGGAGCAGGTTTGCACTTTAAGCATAGCCTTGAAGCTCAAAAGACGCTTTTCCCCAGTGAAAAGGGACACTTTCCCATCAATTTTAAGAGCTGCTGAATTTCAGTTATTCTCAGGTTGCTTTTTTCTTTGTTTGCTACTTTCCCTTCTTACTTTCTGTGGGTGGTGCCATCCTTCCCCACAGCTACGTGTCCTTTCCATCAATCTTCTTCCCTCTGAAGCTTCGGTTCACAGGTCCTGCACCAGGACTGGAGGAAACGTCCACCCTTATTATGAGACTTTGCACAATACAATCATCACCAAGGTACGAGGACTCACAGATAGAGGGCTGGACTTGGTATTGCTCTGGAAGCACTGATAATTATAATATCAGAATTAAAAGGAAATAGACGCATAAAAACTCCAGTCGGACTTTATTCAAAATGGAACTTAAAAGTTCACGTAGAACTAAACCTAAAATGGAGATAATTCAACCAGGGTAGAATTAATATTTATAACCTAGACTCCTTAAAGTATTAAATTATTATACTTTGTGGGAAATATGATTAAGAAGAAAATCAGAGAAACAATCTTTATGCTTATGTACTACCAAATGCTGCAGCTGATCACCGAATTTTATAAGGAGCAAGACAGTCACCTAAAACTGAAATTTACTTAACCTTAATTGTTCTATCGTTTAGATCTTGCTCATACTAACATTCACCAATATTAGTTAAAAATAATGAAGATTTACCATATAGATCCTTTAATCATCAAAGGAAATAATGGAACCAGTATTTTGGCTCACAAAATATATTGTGTTCACTTATGGGAATTTCCATGCTCAAAGTTTAAAATGGATATTTGTAAACATAAACATAGGTGTCAAAAATAACACAGCACCTTCTGAGTTCAAAATGAATTTGATTTTAGCAAGGTAGAAACATCCAACACAAAGTAGAGTCTCTTCTCATTTCAGAATGTTCTTCATTTTGTTTCCTAAGTATTTTTCCATGACACTATTTTTAAGCCCTGACTGTAAGAACAATCTATGGAATGAAGAGTTTATTTTCCACAGGAAAGCCAAATAACAGCCAAGCAGAATACACTGTCCTGTGAATTATACTGACAAATGAGAGAAACCTTCTTTAGAGGCTCTCTTACGAAAGGAAAAGTATGTAACTCTTTAAAATGTTTGCTCCAATTAAATAATTTCTAGCAGAGATCTCTAAGGTGAAAAGAATATTTTATGAATTTGGAAACGTTTATCTTTGCAGAAAATATAGAAATCAGGTCTGTTTTTCAAGTAAGCAATTCCCTGCGATACTGAGTCCATAATCAGGTGGGGGATGTTTCCTCTAAGCAAGAAAAAAAGGGATATATTAGAAGGATTTTATCTTGGCTACTGTGTTAGTTACTTTTTCTCACTGCTGACACAAAATGCCCACCACTCAAAGTTAAAGAAGAAAAGTTTATTTAACTCACAGTTTGTGGAGGTTTTAGTCCATAATCAGTTAGCTCAAGGCAGGATGACATAGCAGCTGGGTATCACAGAGAAGAACAGTTCATGGGTAGGGGAAGAATATAGCAAAGCAAAAATAAATAATCACAGCTCTTTTTAAACCTTTTATTTTATCCGGGCTACTCTAAGCAGGCAGCACTCACACCCTTAATCCTACTGCCCGTGAGCCTAGCATTGTACCATGAATCAATTCCAGCATCACACACTCTAGATCCAGCCACCTTTGCAAAAGCCCCACTGATGACTGCATGAGGCTTTGTGGGGATCTCCAGACACAAACACAAAGAGATGACCCGTTGAGAAGTTAAGCATTACAGTAGCATGACTCTTGTTTAAAAAGTAGGAGCCAGAGAACTCAGCACTGAAGTTTACTTTTCATGTGGCTATGACAGGAAAAATCATTACAAAGAATACTTATATGTCTTGCTTTATTATCAAATGTCACTAGGATAATTAAGGTAATGCTAAAGATTTAGGGGAGGGACCCTTAGGTATCTGAATTTCTAGGGCTCTCTATATAATAAGCTTCGCAAATGTCCACATACCAATATATGTATCTATGTATCTATCTATCCCGCTCACAAATCCAGTACAGACTCTGGCCCTGAAAGTTTACTAAGCTGGGAGAATCCACTAGAATTTTGTTGTTGCAGAAAGAAAATGAACAGTGAGTAAATTGTAGACAGAGGCGAGAAGCAACACCAAGAAGCTGGATCCCAGTTGGTTCTTATTTTAGCCAACTGTTCACCAAACTGGGTGCCCACCTCTGACCCCCCATACCATGCAGGATTCTTAGGGCAAGGGGCACTGGCCAAGCAGGAGCTCCATTACCAGCCTAGCTGTCAGTGAGTGAGTTTCTCCATGCTCTTCTCTTCCCTTGGACTGAGACAGATGAGCATGGAAGACGGAAGAGCCCAAAGTGATAAAGGGCTTGGAGAGAAGCCATCAGCTGGTCAGGAACAGGCAATAAACTGACCTCAGTAATATTGGTTTCTCTGGAAGAGTAGCTACCACTGATCAATACTTGAAGCATTTTTTACTTAATATCAGAGTTGGCTTCATGCAGGATTGAAAGTGAACATTCAGAATAAATTGCCCCTAAAATCTAAGAGCATTCTATAACCAGAACTGACGTGACAGTGACATTTCTTGCCATCTGTGATCCTCATCTCTATTTCTCTGAAGTTACCACTACCGAACACTCTAGCTTTGTTCCACCTAACAAAGCGGATACGAATTTCATACTTTTGAAATGTCAAAAAATAATTGTTGATATTTTGTATTTTTCCTAATGGCAGCAGCTAGCATGCAGAGAAAGCTGCTTTTCAAGGCATGCTGTTAGTTTTCTTTTTTATCTTTACTGCTTTAACTTATTTGTTTTCTATTACTTTAGGTTTTCATTGATCCTTTCACTGCAGTGAACCTTTAATGAAACTGTGAAGACAGGAGGAGAGGATTTATAGCCGTAAATGCATTACAGCACCCGTCCTAATAGTGCACGGTATTAGTCATGTCAAAACATCAATCAGCCCATTAATGATATAAAAGCCTATAGTGAGTAAGATAGTTATCTAAATTGTGCTTGCCCTCACCATGTTGTTTCATTATTTATTAGCATAATGGGGCTCGAGACTAGAGAAATACTAGGTATCCTGTGAAATAACTAAACTCAGCCTATCCTGGGAATAGAAATTTCTAGATTAGATGATAAATATCCGATCCACTTGCATTTGTAATTGGAGCAAACAGGTCTCACTGTTGAATCCCAAGTCAGAATAGATGAGACCAATTTGCTCTGATTCTAAGTGATCACCTGATTGCCTCTCCATCCTTCCAAGCACTGCTTCCTCCTGCTTGTCTCTGATGAACCAAAGTCCTAGGATAATAGCCCCTGCTGCCACTGCCTAGTCTGGTTATAAACATCAACACACTTTCTCCATTTTCCCAAATGGTCCTCCTGAGACAAACTTTCATGACCTCAGAGCCAGACCCTGGGAAAAGATGCTATTTGACATGAAGAGTTAAAATAATAGAGTGGTTCAGAGCCCGGGTGAGACAGATCACAGATTTTCTCTCCCTAACTTTTGGTCAGTCTCTAAGCCTTAATTTATTCATATAGGGAATGAGGATAACGATTCCTACATGTCAAGGAAAGCTTTCACGGAGGGGCCTGCACACCGAGGCTCTCACTGGCAGCTCTCACTGATGCTTTCAGGAGGCTTCACAGTGCAGGAGGAGACCTTTCCACAGGCCAAACATGGACCTTCATGGGGAAGTGCGCGGCACGCAGACAGTGTGATCAAGTGAATCTTAATTATAATCGAGCAATTTCTACCAGGCAAGCGGATGGAAAGAAGAGGAGCAGGTCACACAAATGGCAAAGTATCATACTTAAAATGTCTTCTTCTGTTCCCAAAGGAAAAAGTTCCTGGTGGACGGCTAGGAGTTTATGTTGCCGCCTCTCAGCCTTCATCCTCCATAATCACAGAAGTGGACCAACCGCCCAGGATGCCCAATAATCCTCCTTGAACGGCTTAGTGTCTGCTCAGACTTCAGCATTTAGCTGAAGACCATTTCCCAAAGGAAGTCTCCAGTGAGCTCATAAAACCACCCAATGCCTGGCCATACCCCAGCAACCTCTTCTGTATCAGTACTGAACAACTGATCCTAGATTGGGGTTGCTCTTCCTCCGTTCACACGGTGGGTTCAAAGGTCTTTGGAGACATGTTTGGTTGGTTAGTGTTTTCTTCCTGGCCCATGTAGCTCTGGCATCATGGGAGACCCTTAGAGTATTCTTGAATGGATGAAAACAGATAAGTAAATTAAAAATTTCCAAAGTGACAGACTGTGTCCGGCGCCGCGTCTGTCCCGCAGAATGAGGCACACGAACACTTTGTCTCTGCAGGCTCCTTTATTGACTGGGCTACAACCTCAATACACGTCCGTCCTTGACGGCTTCCTACGTGTTGTGCGTCGGGCACTTCCTATACTTGGGCTTATATAGCTAACGTTATCCAATCATGGGATTACACGTGGGGACAGGCGATTGGGCGGCAACAAGGAAGCAATCAATCATTACCATATATGGCGGGGACAGTAAGCCGAGCAAGAACCAGGAAGCAGGATGTGTGCGCCATCTTGGGCACACGATGGGCGGGGGAGCAGCGAGGCGGTAGGCGGACGCCATCTTGTGGCTATATTCTCATGGGTAATACGGCAGGCTCCCAACAAGACTGGAAAATACAACCCACAAGGGATGAGACATAAAGAAGATTAGTTTAGGATTAAAAGTTAAAGTACATGTTAACTGAACTGGTTCAGAATCATGAAAACTTTAGCGACACCTCATCCTTGTCTTTAACCTTTGGAAGGCTACAGATGCATTGCTTTGCATTTAGTGGAAACTCCAGTGGTGTCCAACACTTCTGATGGATTCCGAGAATACGAGGGTGGAGAAGGAAGATTCCTGACTTTAAAATGTAGTTGGAGAAATACAGATACTCACAAGGATAGCTTTGTGATGTGACCAGTGCCATATGGAGCAGAGGACATTCAACTCCAGGTAAACAGTTCCAGAAAGCCTACTCAGGCAGCTTAACTCTTCAACTATATTTAAAAGGTGCACACAACAGAAATAAAGAAACAGAGATGACCTTTATTTTATTATGAGGTTGCCTGCTGTGGGTCTATCATAAGCTGATTGCTTAAGAACGGGATGTATCAGCTCAGAGAATCGAAGTCAGGGAGAAACTTTAGGAGTGGTTAAGACAGGAGTTAAAAATACCCAATGTTGACCTTTTTGCTTCAGATTCCTTCTCCTGGCAGCTATGCACATCCGGTAGCTACAGATTACCAGCAGATTACCTGCACAGATTCTAGCAATAGAAGAAAGCCCTGCCTTTTACTAATAGCTCCCATAAGCCTGAAAATCAAGCTGAATTGGCCTGGCTCCTTAACAAGTCCTTGCAACCAAAGAGACAAAGTTCTCTGCCTGCATGTCTTGGACCAACAAGGTGAGGTCAAACCCTCAGTTGACATGACCTAAATATTAAGCAGTTGTGTTATTGGAAAAATGGAGGGAGGGAGGATATCACAGGGCAGACATCAGTCAGGCACACACAGCGCACCAGCGGACCTTCAGCGGCTCTATGTCTTCTGTAACGAACTCATTGCACATATATGGCTGCGTGTTATTCCACACACTTGCACACACAATCACAAATGAAAACCATGGTAAATATTAACAGTAGCATTTGAAAATACAATGTTGTAAATGAGACTATACTTTTGGACAAATCTGGGCTCCCCGAGGCCCTGCATGCTTTGGTTATTCACTGTTGCTTCTCTGTTGGCTTCCTCGGGGTGTGGCCCACCATAAGCACTAGCTAGAGTCGTGTGGACAGGGTTTACCCGCTATGTAGTCCTGAAAACTCATGAGATAGGAAACTCTGCATTTTTTTTTTCAACTAGAAAATGCCTTAGAAAGCATATTGGTTGGTCATTGATTCTATAAACAAGAAAATAAGTGGAAAGAGATTTGATACTTCACCAAACTTTCACTTTGGTGATGACACTTTCTTAATGCCAAATAGTCTTTCTTAAACAGCAAGTTAATTTCAATCCAAGCCATCTCTTTCGCCACTTCCTACACATGAAATCTGGAGAAAAGCAAAGAACCAAGATCTCTTTTTTTCATCTATGTGAAAAATCTGCATCAAGAAACACCTAAATATGCCATACAACACATCAACAAAATTAATTTATATTACATTAACCCCAAAGAGATTTTATTTTCAGGTTTCACCATAAGTTAGATAGGCTATGGTCATTTTAGGCACTCATGATTTAGCAATTCATGAATAAATTTCATCATGCTGGAAAATGGGGATTAATGCCTAATTTTCCTTTGATAATTCTTGAGGCGGTGTGACAGAACTTTCACATAAACATATTTCTATCTCTGCCCTAAATACCAGAGGAAAGGGGTGAATAATTCAGATGCATCATTCAACTTCTAAATTCTAATCAAAAAATGTAACTTACTCGGATAGGGATGGACACAGGACTATGATTATCCATGTGTTATTTTTGGTTTGAGTTTTTTTATTTAAAGGAAAAAAAACAGTATAAGGGTACAAGTAATAAGAGAATTTTAAAAAAACGGTAAGAAATCACTTGTTAACAGATTACATATTGTCATCTTAGAAATAGTTGTTAAAGTTACAAGATTAAAGCATACAAAGCTTCAAACAATGACTGACATTCAAACATTGTTTGACATTCAAACAATGAGACTGAAAATAGTTGTGTTCAATGATCCAACAAAACTTAGTAATATGGTCATCTATCCTAACACACCTAAACACACTTGCAGTTGTATCCTTTAGAGCACTTTTATTTTCTTCTCTTTTTTACAACAAAATTTACACATTTTGGGTTTTATTACTCCCATAGTTCTTATTACTTTTTTTGGGGGGGAGAGAATAAAACCAAATCTGCCAAAACAAAGCAGTCAGTCAAAACCATGGATAGACATAGCACATGATATAAAAACAGAACACAAGGTTATCAACAATGGTTACCATAATGCCTCTTGCTTCCTTAAAAAGAATTGCCTATATCATTAGGTATAATAAAATGGAACAAAACAGTACAAAACAAGACCAATAAAACCTAAACATTGGAAACATTACAGGACTTCAAAAGAAGATAATAGTCAAAACAGAATGGGCATCATAGTGAATCTTATTGCCTTCAAAGTAGTTGCCTATACCCTCAAACTAGATACTATCAAACAGAACGGAACAGAGTAAAATCAGTCAAAGCAAGATACTGGGAATAATATAGGACTTCAAATCAAGTTAATCGGAAATCAAAAACGTTACTATAATATACCCTGCTAATTTTTTGATGTTTTTCCTTAATTAAAAAAAATAATAATAAAATAAATAAATTTTTTTGAAAAAGGGGAGATTGAGATAAGAGAACATAACAATATAACAATACAGGTCAAAGCATGACAATTTCAGCAACCTAGTGCTTCACCACAAGATAAGCCAACTTAATAGTAGTTACCATAGTGTCTCTTTCCTTGAAATATTTGAATATAACTTCGTATACGATAGCATCAAATATATCGAGACAGTGCGAAACCATTCAAGAGGATCAAAGTATTACAGGGTATTTAGAACCAGCTAACAGAAAAGGAACAATGGCTTCTATATTATCTCTTTGCCTTATAAAGTTTTCATTCATTAATTGGAATGGCTTTATTCTGGGCTGTTTGATATTATTGCCTGTGATGATACAAATAGCTATTTTGAAGAAAACAAGACATCATAATAGCTAGTGCTGATTTAATATCATCTTGTTTTAAGCCCCACCAAACTGTTGTTCTTCTGTCTCCATTGGTTTTATCATGTTGTATCTTACTGGATTTTATTATATGTGATAGTATAAATTAAAATTTTTATAGTATAAACAAAAATTTTTAGAGTTTTTTTTATGCAGGAGAAACACCATAATAATTTACATCAATGTAACATTAATTCCCAAATAAACAGGAAACATAAAGAAAAAAGGGAAAATATTATTCCTTTATTATGAAAGTAGAAACAATGAGCAGAGAAATTATTAAAGTTAAAACAGTAAGTAAAATATGTATTTTTATGCTTTGTCAATTCATAAATATGAAAATTTTGCTATTAAAATAGATATTTCATTAGCAATCATTTTTTGCTACTGAAAACTTAATGATGCATGTTTTTTCACTGTAATGTATATTTGAAATCCAGAGACTATCAGCAAAAATATCAGATTGATGGGGCTGTGGATTTAGCTCAGTGCCATAAGCGCCTGCCTTGTAAACAGGCAGTCCTGAGTTTGATCCCTGGTACCAATAAAAACGAAAAAGACAAAAAAAAAAAAAAAAAAACCCAAAAATATCAGATTGACATCCCCTATGGGAAATAATTGTAAAAATAGAATGGAATCCTGGATCTGTTCCTGAATCCTTGGATTTATTTTTGTCCATTTTCTAAAAAACAGTTCTTCTTTCTAGAAGTAAATATTTGCAATCAACACAGATGATAGGTGTAACTTGATAAAATAGGTAATCACATTTTTATTTTGGAGCATACTTCACCCTGCCTCAGGAATAAACCATCATGCTTTGCTGTATGGCTTTAAGAGATCTCAGGATTTCTGTTATTTTTCCTTGAGTTTACTTTACCCAGGATATCAAAAGAAAAAAATTCCACATAGGCAGTCATAGTTACATTGCGCTCTAATTACAGAATTCTTCAGGAGTGTATTCTGAAATGTTAACTTTCTGAAATGGATGTTGTTGGGGTAGATTAAGGTGACAGCTATAACACTGGCTGGGACTTTGAAGTGTTTAAAAATTCCTCCCCACGAGATAAGCCTGAAGCTGAGTTTGAGCCAAGAGTCTGTAATTGCCTGCAAGTGCGATGCTATCCATTTGTTTCTTCAGAGTTTCTTCCATTTCATCTACAGCGACAGCATTTCCTATTCCAAATCTCCTCTGCCGCAGCATTGTTCTGCAGAGAAGAGCCTGAAAGGGTATAGAAAAGACGGATGCGGTTGGGGTCCGGCCAGCCAGGATGTGATGACTGGCTCAATGTATTCATAACACTTTTAGAACACTGATTGCTACAGCTCGGCCATCTCTAGATAAAGAGAGTCCCTGTGAAATTATTAGGAATCAACACAATGTGTTTCTAAGAGCCAATGGGAAGCAGTGAAACAAAGAAAAAAAATTGAAATACTTTTTAAAAAAATCTGCTGAGGGTCAGTTATAATCAACAACAATAATTTTAATAGCGTCACCGAACCATGTTTACATACAAAAATCATCCATGCCCAGTGAGTACAGTGTTAGTAATGCTACTGCCCGGTACAGCTCTCACCATAAATTAAATTTATAACAATTGTCTCTGTCTCAAATAGATCTCTCACGCCCCTTTACAGTTAACCCCGTGCCTACCCCTACATTAACCTATTTTCTGTAGCTATAAACTGCCTGTCTCTGGAACTGCCATATAAATGGAATCATATTATACATGATTCTTTGGATCTGGCTCATTTTTACTGACTGATGTTGAGTTTCATCCATGAGATAGCTTGCAAAATTATTCATTTCTTTTTATTGCTGAATAGTAGTCTATCATAAGGAATGACTTTAAATGGCAGAGAATTCAGAACTGTTTTTCACAGCATTTAAATTTTGGTGAGTGGGTTCAGTTTGTTTCCATGACAGCCAATGCAGCGATGCTGTGACTGAAAAAGACTGCAAAACCACTGACTCGTGGATCACAGCACAGTTTATTCAGCCAATCACTCAACAACTATTATTGAGACTCTTATGTACAGGATCCTGGATTGTGGAAGTAAAGGAGATGAAGTATCCCTGCTTATGGCCCTTCCAGGAAGTTGGCTTAGGACAGTTAAAGAATAGAAGCCAGGTGCGGTGGTGTAAGCCTATAATCCATGCACCCTGGAGGGCTGAGCAGGAGGATCATAAGTTTGAGCCCCGCTTGGAGAGCTTTGAGACTCGGCGAGTCCTTGCCTCAAAATAAAGAAAAAGAAAATTTTAAGGGCTGAGGATGTAGGTTCATTGAGGAAGGAGAGAGAGAGAGAGAGAGAGAGAGAGAGAGAGAGAGAGAGAGAGAGAGAGAGGAAGAAAAGAGAGGGAAGGAGAGGAGAGGAAAGGGGAGGGGGAGGGGAGGGGAGGAAAGACAAGAAGAGAGAGACAGAGGAAAAAACCAACAGAAGCATTTGGTTCAGGGTGAGAGAACCCTCCAGGGCACTGTAAGAATGCAGAGCAGAGGCATCGACTCAGGAAAGTTTTCCCTGTGGGAGCTGTATGTCGCTTGAGATCTGAAGGACAAACTATTTGGACAGGTTTACTGCAAATAAGGAAGGGAGTGGTCTGCTCAGAGAACAGACTCAGGAGAGATTGGGTGCTCAGAGAGCTGAAAGGGTGCCAGGTGGCAGACACGGGTGATGCTGGTGCGGGCTATGCAGGACCTCACCGTCACCGTCACCGTCACCGTCAGGACTGGGATTTGATGAGGACCGCAGGGAATGTCATGAAGTCTTTGAAGACAGACAGAGCAATAGGACTGCACTCATGTTTTCTTTAAAACAAAAAATGACAAAGTGCCTGGCTGTTGGATGCAGAATGGAAGTGTGAACAATCTGGATATCTTAACACATTCAAGAAAGGAGCTTGCTTTTAAAGGGTCTCCATGACCTGTACCCCGACAGCTAATGTAGCTCTGGTCCCTGCCACGTGCTGGGAGTTCTAGGTGTTTCACCCACAGAACAGGAGCAGGCTTAGAAGAGGCGTTGGCTTGTCAGGGTTGGTCACAGCGGCACTGCTGCGGTTAGAAAGCTCCTTTCAAAATGCACCCTGAAATTCAACACCCACCACTCTGGGGGCCAGAGAAGAAACTGGGACACCTCTCTGGAGTGGGTCAAGGCCAGTGACGCAGGAGCAGATCGGTTCCTGCCACAGCGGGCCCCAGATTCAGAAGAGGGGCTGGGCCTGACTCCCTCTCCCTCTCATGCGGCTTGCTGGCAGTGTGCTGGGCTGTGTTATACCACAGAGGCCCTGCCAGATGCTGGCACCAGGCTCATGGACTTTCCAGTCCCAGAACAGAACTCTGAGCCAAGGAAACGTCTACTGTGTATAAACGATCCAGTCTGTGGTATTCAGGGAAAAAACGGACTAAGACAAGGCCTATTCATAATAGCCAAGATGTGAAACAATCCAAATGTCCTTTGATGAATGAATGGATTGAAACTATGTGGTATATAAATACAGTGAAATATTAGTCAGCTATAAAAAAGAAAAATCCTGCTATGTGTTATATCAGGAATAAATCTTGGGCACACAACGCCCAGTGAAATAAGCCAGCTAAGGAAGAAAAAAATGCCACATATTTTCCCATGTAGGCAGTATCTAAGATAAACTCAGAGTCAGAGAATAGTTGCTGGGGAGGGAGGGAGAACATTGTGAGGAATGGTGAATAGGTATTGAATTTAATTGAATGATTGAATTTAATGGTTTGTCTATTCCCAGTGAAGATCTGCATATGACACTGGATCTCTATTTAACGATATATTTGACATTTAAAAATGTATTAAAAGTGTAGATCTTAGACTGAATGTTCTTACTGAAATAAAAAACTAATTTTTGAACCAATGGTCAAATAATATTAGGCAGTGTCCCTAAATTTATACAAACTTGCTTTTCCTGTATATTGCAAAGGAATAATGGCTGTCCCATCATCAAAGACATTCTTGGCCATTTGCTTGCTAACGTATTAGCAAGGTAGGAAATGGATGAGTTGAGAGAGCTAGCGTGCTGTGTGACATGAGATAGAGCTAATTTCTATTTAATTAAAACTGCGAAGCATCGTAACCACAAAACAAAACAGAAAAAGAATCGCTGATTTTTTGAGGAAGAGGGCACAGAACCCCCAGACTGCTCCTGGTGTCAGAATCAGTCCCAGCAGCGTCGGACTCCGGCTCCTGGTAGAGCTGTGTGAGGGATCGTGGCTGCTCTGCACCTGCTCAGGGATTTCCTCCTTCATCAGCCTGCAAATTGGTTCTTTCGTCTCCCAGCTCTGCACGGCGTAAAAACCTTACCTTCTGTTCTGGGCTCTCTGGTTTGGAAACAGATTCCCAAATCCGCCACTGACATGTTTTCCAAGAACATGTCGTTTCCTGTGAAGCACATCTCTCTCTTCTCCTCACAAAGCACTAACATCTTGAAGCCGCGAAAAGATGTCCTTTATTGTTAGTGACAGGTTTCTTTTTAAATTGTTTGTAGAAATCTCTCTACTTTTGAAAGATCCGTGGACTATTTTAGAATTTATTGTGTGAAAAATCTTGGCTAACTGTTGCTGCCATTCATCAAAAACTTGGAAGGGGTTCCATGAAATGTCCCTTTTGGATTTTTACTAATGGATTAATGGTGCTAGTAAACATTTGGGGAAAATCAAGAAAGCATGGTGGAATTTTATTAGACTCACTTCTAAGAACCTGTTAAAAATAAATGGAATCATTTAATGATTGAATGTGCTTGTTTACATTTCAAAGCTGATTAACTTAAATTTAATCTTTGTTTTCTTTCATTAGATGCTTGTGGAAGTTCTCTGTCATTACTTTAATTAGATGCATTAATAAGGTTTTAAGACAACGCTGCACTGAACTACGTGCAAATTCCAGGGAATGAACCCAAGTCTGATGAGATAAAATCCTTATTTCCAATGTGTTAACAGAAAGACAGTTACTTTTCTTAGTCTTTGAATAATATTCATATATATATGCACATATATTTATATATATATATATGAGTGTTTACTAGAATCAGTAAAAAACTGTAGACCATTATTTTACTTCCTAGTTGAATTTCTTGACTGCACCAAGAGCTCCCACAAGGAACTAAAGATCCTTATCTGCATTTCACATAATGAACCTAAACACAGTGAGGCTGAGATTAAGACAAAAAATTAAACAAGCATGGATTTGCTCCTACAGGAGAGAGGAAAAAAGGCTGTGTGCATACACATAACACAAATTCCATTTAAGTAGAGGCGCATTTCTTTTTTATCTCAAAGGAACATGAAAAAGGGCTTGAGCTTCACTTTGGAATCAGTTGTCTCTCTAGAATTAGCTGAGTCCTTAAAAGGACTGAGATTGTGAACCTTGGTTAACTCCTTTAAAATTTGGAGAAGTAGTCAACCTCTTGCTTATAATTTAAGATAGGCAGGAAAATACTGCACAAATAGTTACTGTGAGAGTTACTATTTCACAGCTTCTCTAATTAACGATGCAAGAACTCATGTATTTGCATGTAGGAATAACAGAGTTGTATGAAAAGCATTTCCACAATCAGTGTTTCAAGGCTGGACATTTAGAGTTATTTTCCTTTTAATGGTTACAATTTTATAGCATTGATGTGCTTTCCTTTCTTTTAGAAATTGCCTGTTTCTTATACAACTACTTAACGGAACACACACACACAAATAGAATATGAACAAACACGTAAACTAAAATTTATACATATGTACAAAGCAGCATTTATTACATGAGCTATAAGGTTCTTTCTTAAGAAGCATTATGTAATAAATGACTCCTATTAAAATGGTCTAATTAGTTTTAAGTATTTAACCAGCATTAACAAAGAGATTCATCCCAGCCTACCTAGACTACATATTAGCTTATAATGACTTAAGAGTAATCGGGTTTCCCAAATGGCTTCACAGGAAAGAGAAGAAATAAAAATAAGACAGTTTTAAAATCAGGTAACTAATTATACCCAGATTATTTGCAAATAGCTTCTCTGCTTTGAACAAAAGCAATCAGCTTAGCAGGACTGAACCAAAGCTGTCACTGCCACAGCCCACAACAGAAGCATTTTCCTAGAAGAATGGTCCTGTATCATGGAACAAGGCTGAGCAGGACTCAAGCTGGCCAGTGAGAAAGTCCAGTCTCTGCTCGGGCTGATTGCAGTAGTCGGCCTGGGGCAGCTGGGATGGGGCTGGTATCTTTCTAAAATGTATTTATTTTTGCACAGAGGCCTTTGTTTGGATTCCGAGCGAGATGCCAGATTACAAATGCCTGTATTCTTCTCCACTCCTTTCTAGTAGCTACGGTTTCTAAGGAGATCTTTGCCTCTGTCATGCTTTCTCGTTTCAGAGGCTTCGTGGAATTCACGTCAGATCCAGTTGGAGAAGCTGAAAATTGTATTTCACATTTCATGGCTTCCTTGGCAACAATTTCAAAGTTTCCAAGTTAAATTTTGCAAGAAAAGCAGACTGGCATTTACTTCACCTTGAAACAAATGAGCTGTTTGGTTTTCATTGTCATTATATTAATTGAAATTCTGTAGAAGTCAGTGGTGGCTATTATCTATTAGGCATTGAGCTACCACACAATTGGCTCTCAATAATTTATCCCAGCACCTTCCTGATTCAGATATGAGCATCTGTACATTACAGTTAGGAAGACTCAGACTTACCAAGCTAAGTAAACACTTATCTGAGTTAAACAACTAGTATGTGAGAAGGCAGAAATATCCATGCATTCCTGTTGCTGTTGGACTGCTGCATGGCTTGAATCTACAGAAGAGAAAGCATTTCCTAAGCGCTTCTGACATGAACCAAAATAATCCATTGACAAGATTCAGAACACTGGGCGGATCATTAAATGAAGGCCAGAACGAACAAGGCCACACAAGGAATGTCCTTCGTTCTCACCCATTGCATCAAAAAATCTGTATGTAACTGGCGATTGTCTTTATCTTCCTCATCTATTGAGTTCACAGGGTTGCTCTGTAATGATTATGAATCTGTTCATCCAGAGTCTGGCTCACAAGGAGCATCTTTCTCCTTTAGATTCTTCCAAAAGGCAAATATTTGGATGTCCTGCCCCGGGATCAATTTCAACATGCAAGTACAATGGAGTATATTAAAATGGTAAAGAAAGCTTAGCGACTTGCGACAGACACACCCAGCTCTGAAACTCAGCTCCTAGAATCTCGGGGACAACTCCTTTAACTAGAACTCAGTTTTTTCAGTGTGGGAAAGTCTTGGGGAACATCAATGACAAGAAAGGCTGTACATAATGTTCTCATAGGGGTGTTTATTTTCTTTCCTCAACCTTAATTTTTCTTCTTGGCTTTTTATGTTTCTTCTTTCTCTTTTCCGTTACCAGTTTTCCTTCTCATTTTTGATGTGAGAAGATAAATAAACTGATTTTGGAATTCTCTAGAATTCTCTAGAATTCTCTAGACTTCTGTTTTACCACTTTTCACTTAGCTACTGATTTTGAAATTTCCAAGTTTTACAGATGACACGTATGAATAAAGGGCAGAAAGATAAATACGTTGAGAGTGGATTTCAAGGCAATTGTTGAGCTTTGCTACTTATATTGTGATTTCCCTCAAAAAAGTCATCTAATAGCAATTTTCACTTCACAGGTGACATTTGTTGAGTGATCATAATGAGGATTAATTCCACTCAAACAATCTACACACTTAATAACTTTCTAAGTCATTCATCAATTCTCTGTTGTACTGTTATATTCTTTTAAATTATGACTTTCTGTTCATCAACTGATAACTGGTGGGATCCTTATCAAAAAATGGTTAAAATGTGAATATTTATTTACAATGAGCAAATGAATCACAAAATCACAAGTCGTAAAAATATGATAAATATCTCAAACATCATAAAATCCAGAAAAATAACATCTTTGCTGATTAACTTTGTAATGTATATGTATAACATTTCCTGTGTTTTTTGGTCTTGTATTCTTTGACTGCTTCATTATTTGAGGATCATTTTTTTGTTTCTCTGAGTGAATGGGAGAATTCACTCTTTCCTTTGGTCTCACTGATCAACTTTTTCTGCTATTGATGGTGTGGAAGACTTGGTCTTGTATCACCGAAGACAGGGATTTGTACTAAATTTTAGGAAAAAACTCTAGCAAGATTTTTTCTTAAATAAACAATAAGTTTTGTAAAAATCTCCTATCTGTTAAGATCTGGCTTTAATCAATCATCTACATTTAGGATTGTTTGTCACAAAATATTTTAAGAGAACCCTGAAATGAACATTTCAAGTGAAATTTCTTGACATTTTTCTTGGACTGTTAAACGTTGGTAGTTTTCAACTTTTAAAAAAATTTGAAAATGTGTCCATTGGTCTCCACACAAGAAAGATAAGATATCCTCTATTTATTTAATATTTACTTTATGGTTATCTTTTAAGCTTTTTTTAAAATCTATATTAACCATAAAACAAATGATCATTTGTTTGACCAATATTCAAATTACAATGCCCACTTTGTCAATTTATACATTGATAATGCTTATATTTTAATACCTAAATACAAATTTGGGTGAACATAGGAATGAAATGTTTTCTGGAATGGCTATGGCCGGAGTATTCACCACTCAGGACAGGACACAGCTGGAGAAGTGGAGGATAAAACCCTGCGAAGCATGGGGCAAGGCAGAGTCCTAGTTGCCTGATTCCAAGAACAATATTAGAATTCCATAGCCTCTTGTGAAAACCTTCCCTTGGTAATCCAAGAACACAAGGAATTTCCCTAATGTGATTATTTGCCAATTTATTAAGAGCAAATATCGTATGGAAAAGTAAATTATCAGAAGCATGTTTCTGAATATAGGAAGCAACTACAGTTATTTTATTTTTTATTAAATATCTTTTATTGCAATTTCAAGTAAGAGGCTCATTCAATCGCATTTTTCCTATTCTTTTCTCATTTCTCCTCCATTTTGTCCTGAGGCTTTTAGTGGAACATATCAACTATGATTTTCATCAAATATTCACTGAAAAAAAAATCCCTCCTCAACCAAAAACAATGAAAACAAAAGTCTATTAAAACGCTGCCGATTCCCATTATTGTAATTCATGCCTTTTCTATTTGTGCTCATTTCTTCATTTGGTTTGGTTTGGTTTCCTTTGATTCTTTTCCCCTTTTTCTATATTCTCCTTGAGTTTTAGTAATTAAATGTTCCGTTAAGCTCCCAAATAATTTCATAAGCCAATAAAATTCAAATCTGTACTTTCTATTTTAACACTTCCATTAAAATAACACTATGGGAGTCAGGGATGTAGCTCAGCAGCTCAGCACCTGCCTGGCAATCGTGAGGTCATGAGTTCAATTCCCAGTACCAAAAAAATAAAATAATACAAATTAGCACAATACAGTTAACTTTATTTTGTGATCTACTAATGTTGGCCACTCTGGCTACTAATGAAGTTTTGTTATATTTTTGGTAAATTTTAATAAATGTTGAAATTCTATAATAGATGAAATGTCCTCAATACCTGAAGTATGTGTTTGTCTATTGCTGTGAAACAAATTGTCCCAGAAATATAATGAATAAAAATAGCAGCATTTAATAGCTCACTGCTTCTGTGGGCTAGGAATTTGGAAGCAGCTTAGCCGGGTGGTTCTAGTGAGACCACAGTCAGGGTGTTGTCTTGAGCGCTGAAGACTTGACTAAACCTAGGACATGACTGGCTTCCAGGCTCACTCAAATAGCTGGTGGCAGCAGGCTTTGTTTCCTCATAGTTGGTTCTCCAAGGTCTCTTCTTAAGACAGGGCAGCTGCTATGGCCTGTGACTCACGTAAGAGAACAGAAGAAACTGAGCAACAGGTCACAGGCTCTTTTATGACCTAGCCCTGGAGGCAGCACATCATCATCACTGTGCTTTTCCACTGGTCACATAGACCAGCTCCGGTATGAACTCCAGAGTAAACTTGGAAATACCTGGAAAAGTCAATCAAAATGCGTGAGCTCAAGTAATACATTATAGTTTATGTTATAGTCAGCGATTGCTCCAAACAAAACAAAACAAACAAAAACACTGTGTTTGTCAAAATATGGTAATTGCTAACTTAAATATATATGCAAGTGTATCTACCCAATTTTTCAGTGTCTTCTTAACATGCACAGATTCTATGTTAAATTTAAGTAATATTTTACATTGACATTGAAAGACAAATGGGATAAAATTTGATATTCTTTTAGTGTAAGTGAAATCTTTAGTGGATGTTGTGCAAGATTTGATCACTTTGAGGGCAGATAAAAGAAACAAAACCCAGACTTACTTTGAGTGAATTAACTCAGCCTGAGCCCACAGCCTAGCTACTGACTTGGACTTAATTAAGTGCTAATCGCATGGGTATGCTGGTTTGAGGGGTAGTAAAGCAGTTTCCTGAGTGGATCGACAAGAAGGGTGAAAGCCAAGGAGTTTAACCTATCAAGGAATTGCAGTTTCCTGTGGAAAAAAGGCAGACCTACCTGTTCTGTCTATTACATTAAGAATGAGAATTCCTGAAAAGTGAAACAATGGATCATTTTAAAATTCGGCTAAGGCCAGTGCTGAATGCACTCTACTGTTTTATAATGTTCTTTGAGGCTCTTCTGTAGAATTCAAAATAAATATATTTAGCTATTTGTCAAATAATCTCCAAACAACTTCTATTTGAGCACTTAAGTCTTAACTCATCAGTTTTAGAGTTAAAATGAGCTACAGATTTCATATTTCTCTATCCACTCCACCTAATAATGTCACAGATGTACAAAATTATATGCTACGAAGGTAAGGGACGTGTTCAAGGCTAAAATGTGGCTAAAACATAAGAGAGATTAAAATATAGATTCCATATCTTGATTGGCTTCAATCTACTTAAATGCATACTATCTGACTTTGGAAGAATCAGACACATTTGCGATTAGATTTCTTCATGAGTAAGTTAAGAAAATAATTCCTATCACTTTTGTAAATTTAACAATGATGAGCAGGGAACTGGGTCCCAGTGCCCTCAGAGAGGGTTTAGATTGTGAGGGAGACGAAAGGTCGGTAAAGCATGATTTCCAAAGCCTGCCTCGTCGGATGCTCACATCCCCCTGAAATTCGTATATTGCAGTCCCAACCCAAAGATGAAAGTGTGGACTCTGGAGACACGGTGGTGTCCTAGACAGACCACATGAATGGAAGGAAGGGCTAAGAACTCTAACAGTAAACGAGGATGGACTTCTAGGCCCACACATGTGGCTGCCGGTAGAGAGAAGGCTTCATTTCCTCATTGGCATTGCGAATGGCCTTATAAAAGGAACATCAGGGGTTTTTGGTTTCTTTCTACCCTATCAGTACTCAACAAGGTGCTTTCTCCAACCCTCAGTACACAGCCAATCTACTGTTATCACTTCTTGGATTTTCCAGCCTCCAGAACTCAGAGCAATAAGCTATTTATAATCACTCTCTATAACATTTACAGCATCCTCAGCTGACTAAGCAGAGCCCAAATCCAATTTCTGATAGGTTCGTCACCTATGAATGCAGAGGAATGGAAAGGTGGAGGTAGAGGTGAAAGTCTAGCTTTAAAATACAGTATGTGCAAAGGCCCAGAGGCCCCAGCCAGTAGAGCACAGCTAGGGACAGAAACACTGACTGTGGCGGGATATGGCTGGGGATCTGGGGAGCCGAAAGGACTCCCCAAAAAATGAATGGGAGGGGTTTGGTATGGGTCAGCTTTGGTAAATGTCTGGAAAATAATCACTGGTGTCACAGAATTTGTAATGGCTTAGCCTAAATATTAAGTCTACAGTTGGGAATTCCAGTTCCAATTTGAACTTAGCTCTCTAAGTTCCAATGTCTTTTTTCCCCCATCGGGGTGAGGGACTGCAGAAGTTTCTCCAGTGATAAACATGTCGTTTGCCTGATTTTGACCACACCCTGCTGTGCTCTCAGAAACAGAAGTTTAAGAAAAAGAAACAAAGAGATGTGTTCTTTCAGAGCTGAGGTTTTTATAGGAAAGAAGCAAATCACACTTGGAAACAGACGAGTAATTACAGTGTGACCAGGGCTCCGCAGAGAAAGAGCAGGTGAGGGTTAGGATGTGACAGAGACACAGCCATGTGGGCAAGGCTGTGGGCTTTCAGCCCCGGGGACACTGAGTCTGTTGTGTCCTTTGGGGACTGCGGGGTTTGGCCTGAGACTTGAAAGAGGAGATGAAGCCAGCCAAGCTAAAACTCAGGAGAAGAGTGTCTCAGATGGTGGCCTTGGTCAGGATCCCACCAGACTTGAGAAACAAAGGCTTCTTACTTGAAGGAGCAATGAAACAGGAGGGAATCGAGAGACAGAGGAAAACAGAGAAGAATTTAGAGGACAACCAAGAGACAACCAGGAGACACGTGTTGTAGGGTTTTATTTTGTATGTATTGTTTTGAGGACTTGTGGCCAGAGGTGTGAGGGAATTTGATTTATATTTTAAAAGTTTCTCAGCTGGGAAGCCGCTCACACGTGGAGCTAGGCCATTAATTCTTGATCATGGAGGATTATCTTGTAGCCTTGTACTGTGTTTTGTAAAATCCAAGGCCTTTATTTATTAGATGCCAATGGCAGCCTCCAAATTTCGGAAATAAAATTTCCTCCAGACATTGCTAAAAGCCCGGAGACAGAGGGCAAACTCTCCCTGCTGAGGATCTTGTCCTGAGAGTATAATCCTGGTCACTTTGTAGAAAACTGGCTGCAGAGCTGTGGCTAAGGCTCCCAGGGCTGCAGGAGCAGTGCACGGGGACTTGCAGCAGTGGCACGATGGGAAACCCAGCAAACCTGGGACATATAGTTTGAACACTTAGAAAGTATTTTGTATCCAACTTAGGTGACATGCTTGTTTTGATATAGAGAGAAAGAGAAAGAGACAGACAGACAGACAGACAGACAGACAAAGGCAGAGGCAGAGACGCAGACAGACCTGGTTCCCTCCTCTGCTGGTATACAGCTAGCAGTGCCCACTTACGGTTTCAAATGTGTCCTTTTGTGGGAAGCAAAATTTAAAAATCATATGCACACCTAGAGAGAGTTGAGTGACATGCCCGACAGGTCTATTGTGTCCTTCAGATTACTTTTTCCCTTAAGGGTCTTTCATTTTCAATGTTTTCTCACCTGCCGGGACAAACGGAGTGCAAAGAGAACAAGCAGATATGGGTGTGCAGTAAAGAACACAGTGAACAGAAAAGAAATATTATGTAGGCCAGTCTTCTCCTTTGCAGAATGTTGAGTATAATCTCATAGTTTGAGTTGTTATTCATCATGGCCTCTGCAGCACATATACTAAATTGCTATTTATTGCCGGATTTTTACAGACAGCAGCTGGGTAAGAGAGAAAAAGTTACACCTGACAGCAGAATGTCTACGTCTTCAGTCCACTTAGCATGTCTGAGAAGAAAATTTGGTTTTTTCCATGTCACAACTTATGAGAGATACACATAGAGTTAGGCAATGTAACAATATGAAAATTAGTGAAAATTTTTTTAAATGTACCAATTAAGATCACGAGTAATGGTCTTCATTTCTCTGTGCCTGTTAGTTATTGGAACACATGCTACACTTCGTAAGCTTGAGTAGAGTATAATTTCCTTAATTTTTTCTGGCTGGGCTTATTAGTTATAAGAGTCTATGCTACATTTAATCAGGTCGAGGAGGTATTAGTCCCCATATGGATCAGGAGGGACACTGTGCAGGAGGTGTTTTTTAAAATAATGCATTTTTTGGCCACAAAAAAAAAAAAAAAAAAAAGAGGAGAAGAGAAGAAAGGAAGGTCAGGAAAAATAAAACTGAATCAAATCCCCCTCCATTACTGGTGACAAAGGAACCAACTGGACAACACACATGCCTGGGGCAGGAATGAAGAGATGCCGGTCTCTGGGACAGGGTGTGACCAAGATGCTTAGGGACGCTTGTGACTTCATCCCCCTTGTGTGTTAAAGTCCTGCGTGTGAGGAGAGGCCCCTCGGGTAATCTGCACGTCAGCCCTATGACATTGCCTACTGTCTCCATCTTCATTTTTGAGCCAAAGAAACTGGGTCTCAAAAATTGTTTCAATTAATTGTGTGATATCACGACTTGACCAAATTCACTGTCAGGTAATTCCCAAGCCCTCCCGTCTTCTATTTCACTGTTTTGCATTTTGACCCTGGTGAAGAAGCAGCTGTTTAATGGTTGGCAAGCTGCCCCCCAGGATGAAAGGACACTTTGCACACGGTGCCACTCACCAGTGGGGAAGCCGGGACTTCTGCGGAAGAGCTCTCATTCTCTGTCCAGTCGGTGCCCTGGTACCATGCCCTGAGTTAATGGAGCACTTTTAACAGATCAGCATAACTTACCAGCAATTCATTTTTCTCAAATATTTAGCAAAAATATCCTCACCAAGACCACGAGAAGAGAACTCTGAAATGTTTAAATGCAGTCATGTGTGTTCTGGGCCTTGACCACGAGCTCGAGTCCGGCAGGTTACTTCACTGTGTGACCTTCACATGTAGTGATCTATAATCAGTGATCTACAGAGAGCACTCATAACTATGTAATGACTGGGGCTACAGACTTTGGAGTCTAAACTTTCGTCTGTCTGAAAACACCTTAACTCTGTGGTGTATCTCAGTGTGCTTAGCTATAAAGTGGGTATAAAATAGCATCTATCTCAAACAAATTGTATTTGAGGCTAAATAAAACTTTCTACAACATAAATTTGAACGATAGATAATCACTGGATGTTAGCAAGTTAGCCCTACTTGAGAATTTAGCCTTTTCTTGGCTTTTGATAATGAGCGGTCTTTTGGGAAAGAATCTCACCAACTTATTTCTGGATCTTCCCTTTTATGTGTAAGTGAAACAGCAGAGGTCACTTCCTAGTCATTTATCTGCAACACTTCCTACCATTTTGGGGATTTATAGACAGTTTCTTCATTGTGTTTCAAATATATTTTATTTTATTTCAGTTTTGCATCTTTCTTTGGGGCTGACCTATGTCTCTGTCCGTTTCTTCACTGGTTTGTGTAAGCTGAATATGGTTTAAGCCATGGGATTAAGAGAGAAGTCTGAATTGCTTAATGGTTTGCCAGAAACTGGGAAAGCCAGCCCGCCTCTGATCATGGGAAGCACGGGGGTCTTGCAGTGCATCCTGGGAAAAGTTATGAACCCACACCAAAGGACCACTCGCTGCCTTACACTGGGACACCACAAAGAGGACTCGACTGCAGCTTACATTCAGTCATAACTGGAAGCCATGTCGGGGAGCATCGTTTGTTTGCAGATGAGTATTGAGTAAACATAGTCTCTTGATGATTCCTCCCTGATCAGTTCTGCACATGCCCCATTTTTAAATTTCTTAATTTTCCATCTTATTTACTATGTCTGATTATAATTCAGCCCCACACTAACAGAGATCCTTTAGAGGCTCTTTTTTTCTCCCCAGGTCTTAACCAGCAGCTCCCACTGTGTTCCACCCTTGCCCATTTCATGCCCAGTTGGTTCCCCTCTACACTTTCTTCTTCCTGTCTCTCCCTTCTTCTCC
Source organism: Cavia porcellus (assembly GCF_034190915.1). Taxonomy (NCBI): domain Eukaryota; kingdom Metazoa; phylum Chordata; class Mammalia; order Rodentia; family Caviidae; genus Cavia; species Cavia porcellus. The sequence goes on along the minus strand of NW_026947493.1, from coordinate 79,458,898 downwards.
TGAAGGATGTGGAAAGACTCCACCTAAGGATTATTGCTGAGGATTCCAGACTGCAGGCTCGCCAGTTCTCCCTAAGGTGAGACACTGTGAAGACAGGCTCCCTCCCCTAAAACCACCCGCGTCCATCTCAACACTTCCACCCCAATGCATGGTATGAATTAGTGTACTTGCTAACTGGCCCCATGATGCTTTGAATGAAAGCATTACGCATCCATTCAGAAAACCAAGCATCTGCTGTGCGCAGAGCACTCAGTTACGAGTCATGACCCATCCAGCATAGGGGATGGTGGCTATTGGGGGACGCAGTCAGAAGGATGCAGAGGACCACAGAGCAACAGGATAACAGAGCTGGCTTGTGCGTATCTACTTCTGTATTCACTGCGCTTGCAGTCGACGCCCCGTCTCCTCTGGGTGAAATGTGGTGTTATTTCTGTTGGGCAATGCTATTGCCATTGTGATCTCTGACCAAGATGCTAACACAGACCAGATTGCCGGAGATTTCTACACTCACCCTGGGGAAATCACATCGCTAGAAATGTTTGTGAATTTTCCAAACTTTTTGCAAATGATACTTATCTTTCTTGGTATGGTGTGAGCTCTGATCTGCATGAAAAGGAGGCACAGTTGAAGAATTATTAAAACAACTGTGGGCTCCAAGTCTTCTCTTTGGTGAGAACCAGAAAATTGTGATGGTGGAAGAAATAATACAGTCTTCTTTTTTTATATTTATTAGGTATTTAATTTATTAACAAATATGTATTGTATAGTCCAGGGAAACTAATAGAAAGTTGGAGTTTTCAAACAATTCCTGGAAGGTAAGTAGGGCTTAATGGTTGATTGGCTAAGAAAAAAGTGATATAAATTTTAGATGGTTTTGTGAAATTGATAGTTGTTTTTACATTTTAAATTTTATGGGAAAATTTCAACTACTGTTTCTGGATCTAATTCCTTATTCTGTTTCTAAATTATGTTATTACTTGAACCAATAAGCACATATTTTTCCAAGTGACATCAGCAAACATCAAAAAATGAAGAGTACAAATATTGTTAGCTGTAGGCATAAATTGAATTAAAGATATTTTATTGAGGTCACTTGAAAAGTGAGAACAATGTTACTCAGTGTTTCAGAATTTCAACCCTATTCTTTCTGCCCTGCTATTTATGTCTTTAATAATTTTAATTTATAATAATTTTCAAACTGCCAGTTCCCCCCCCCCCCCCAGTCCCTCAGAGTGCTGGGATTTAAGTGTGCACATGAAAGATTTTTCTCTGTTTATTATTTCCTATAAGTTAGTTCTCACCCAAAGCAAGGGCCCATCCTTCACAATCAGGAACACCAGGCTTTGTATGTGAAAATTACTAAGAGGCTTCTATTGGCCAGATGTCAAATGATCACTAGAGGGTTTTTTCGGCCTGTCTTACAGTAAGAACATTGGGACAATTTACAGTTTCTAGTATCTTTAAGCACAAGTCAATTTTTAAAAGACAGCATAGTTTACCGGGGCTTCTAAGGAGCAGCAAACTGAAATACGTAGTAAATCTTTTTTTTTTTTTCCTGAGTCTTTCATACTAAAAGAACAGAACGTGATACTTGAATTGCTTCACATTCTTCAAAAACCAATGAGCATTTTGCATTCCTTTTTTTGTTCATTGTTTTCTAGCACGAATACAAATTCAATATCTAGTTTTAGTTTTGCTGATAAAATAAGTATGAAAAAGTTTTATACCAGACATTTGGTCAATGACTTTGGTCAGCCCACAATGGTGACCCAACTAGAATCAATGTAAGTGTAAGCACGTATTGTATCATCTCATCCTGAGTCAGGTAGGGCATAACTACATCTTCAGAGATAACTGGTCCATAGGCAAAACTGTCCTCCGATATCAGGCTATTTTGTTTAAAACTTAGGTCAGGGAATGTGCAGCTTTGTTATTGTGGTGATGATTTTCCAGGTGAATGCAGATGTCCAGGAGATAGACTTGCACAATTTAAACGTGTGCAGTGTGTGGTCCTTCAGTGATGCTGGATATATTTGGAGGGGGAGTGAGACAGAGATAGAATCTGCAAGCTCTAAAATGTGTAATTCCTGATTTTATCTTCTGAATCCTGACAACGGCCTCCTGGGCCAAGGACCCCAGCAAGCGCTCTTAGTGATCGGGGTTCAGTCAAGATCCGTAGCTGCTCCTGGGCAAGCTCAGCGAGGAAAGGGCTGATGTCTGAGAAAATCCTCCAGGTCCCTCCCTGTGTTAAGAGAGCAGCAGCAGAGACCAGGAGTGTTCTGAGGACTGTGATTAGTAAAATGCTTCTACTATACCTTTCTTGTTCATATGAATGGATTGAAAAACCATGGCCAGGAATTTTTAATATTAGGAATATTTTTTTGATGGAAAATTGCCACCCATTTTCCTAAAGCAGGGCATATTTCTAGGAGTATTTTGTTGGAAATAAGGGGAAAGCTGACATTAATTATGAAAATACATTCTTCTTGAGAATCAACTTTAAAGATTAGTTAATTTTTGCTTCATTAGGGCCTTCGATAACCTTCAACACATGTTGCTATTTAAGTAATAGAAAAGCCTTGCTTCTGAATGGAGACATGCCTAATACAAATATAGGATTTCTACATTTTTCCTGATTTGGTAAATATAATGGTAAAATGGAGGGAACACTGTAAAAGTTTTTGGAGGAGAGAATCTCAATTTATTTCATTAAGTGTGTTATGTTCAAGTTTCTTTCCATTTTTCCCATATGGAAGAGACTAAGTCATCAGCTAGTAAAGGCCACAGTAGAAAGGTAAAATATAGAGAGAAGAACTAGTATTTTTTTTAAATCTATTTTAAGACAAGTACATCAAGGTGTCAATCATGTCATTTTATTTAGCATCCACAGCCCTAAGCCTTATTATCTCTATTTGGTAACAGAAACAGGTGTAGAGAAATTAATCTAATTACTCCTAGTTAATCAACATCATAAGTGCTAGGTTTTCTCTCTGTCTCAGAGCCCACACTCTTATCCAAGCTGCTTACCGTTTACAATTTGGCTGAAAAAAGCAAGAAAGAGCAGTATTTGGGTAGCGTGTTTAATTGCACAGTTGAGTGCTGGGGAATCACCCCCACTCTTCTTTGCTCTGTCCTCTTCCCTCCATGCCCTGTTCTTTCACATTTTTAGGTAGCCAAAAGTCTCAAGAAACAAACGCATCATCGTAATTGTGAACTCATCCGGAACTCTTCCGGATTTTCTTGATCATTAAATTAAATTGTAAAGCTTTTTAAAGGATAAAACTACTTCCTAAAATTTCAGTGATATAATGCGAATAGAATTTTATTGAATGACCACCCACTACCTCACTGACTACAATTTTTTCTTTGTCAATCGCCTGCTGTACACAGTTTAACTTTTTCTTCCAGTTTCATTGAGAAACATAAGGCCTGGGGAATTCCCATTCTCATTAACTAATGGGCTCGAATTCCCATAATACTGTACTAGACAGTTTCCGGTTGTTGGTCACAATCTCCAAGACAGTGAGGTTTAATTTGGCTGGTGTTTTAAGGGGATTCAGTCCATGGTAAGATGGTCCCCAGGCAGAAACATAATGGTGGCGCAAAGCTACTTAGTTTATGGTCCTAAGAACACAGAGCATGGAACGGTGCCAAAGAGGGAGGAACAATGGACCAGATACAGTACCCAAAACCTTGGCTCTGCGACCTACCCAGATCCAAAAGTGTTGTCCACTAATCCCTTGGGCAACTTCCAAGCCAATTCCAGTTACACAACTGAGATTAACCCTGAAAGACACCGATGCTCAAGTTCATTCCATATAACACACAGAGAATAATTACCTATGTTTTGTTTGTGAGTGATTATGTTATCAGAATTCAATGCACACACTGCTCTAAAAGACTGGACTTAATGAATTCATCATAAAGTCTGTTTTATGCCAGTCACTGGGTGAGGTCTTTGGACAAAAAAAGGTCACAGTTATTTGAAGTCCATAGGAGTTCAAAATCTTGTGCAAAATCTTTTGCAAAAGACCCTCTGATAATAATTATATAATTGATGCAACACACTTTTCATACAGAGGAGGTACGGCTGAAAACAAAGTGGCTAATTTCCCGAAATCCTTTCCTAATCTAAGCATACATCTATATGGGTTTATTTTCCTCTTATGTTTTAATATTTGATTTTCCTGCAATAAACTTGGTTTATGAGTTATAAAATCCAGGTTTAACAAATGTCTCTGCAATGTTTGTCTCAAGAGTGAAAGATTTCCTTATGAAACCTTTACACAATTCTCTGAAAACTTTTCTGATTTGAATGCTTTGTCCTAAATGTTTTGTCACTTCAGAAGAAACTTTGGTTCTAAGCACTAATATTTCTCTTGTACCAACATTAACTTACATATTTTTCTATAATTTTAAACAAAAGCTAAGCCTTAAATGAAAACAAAATACTGTGAATTTCAAACAAACCATTTAACCAAAAATGTCTGCTTCATTAGACTTGTGAAAAATCTGGTTAGGAAATCATTAGAACTTTATAATTGTTTTCAAAATGGAAAAAATTTTGCCTTAACATAAATTAGCAAAAATACTTTTATGCTGTTCCACTGTGCAAACATAAAATGTGTCTATGGGCAACACTAAGCCAGCTGTAGATGGTCCCATAAAATTAAGGTTGTCTTTACATTCAAAATATCTCCTGGAAGTTTAATTCTATAACCAGAGATCTAATTCTTATGACTTCAGATATCTTAACCTTTATTTAAAAATAAACATACCAGATAAAATAGCATCCTTGTCTCTGCTTGTCTAGTATCTTATAAAATAAAGTATTTCCTTCAATACTATTATGTAACCGATGGGAATACATACCTATGTTCACAAAACGGACATGCTTCACAGCATCGCTTATGAGACTACGGTGCTTAAAGACGAAGGCTACTTAAACAGTTGTCAATAGAGAAGTTGCTAAGCAAACCGACTTATTTCACCATAAACGGCAACAATGAGAGTGAATAATTGCAGCAGTTAAAGCAATACGGATGAATTTCACAAGGAAAATGAGTGTTAATCTGGGCACAAAGAACATACTCTTTGATTTCATCAATACAGAGCCCTAAAAAATTGGAAGGTAATATTTGATGTTAGAAGTCAGAAAAGCGATCCCCTCTTGGGTGCGGGACTGCGGAGGGCAGGCAAGAGGAAGAGGCCTCGGGAGCTGGGAATGTTCCGTTTCCAGACCCGAGTTCTCAGTATCCACGTGTCCCAGGGGGGAGAAAAGCATCAGGCTGTGCCTTGCCTTTCACATGTGCTCACTCTGAGTGTGAGTGTGATACCTCATTCACAGTTTTAACTGGAAAAACAGACGAAAACATTGCCAGTCTTTATCATTCAATACCAAGTTGAATGTTGTGTTTAGTTTTACTAAGCCATGTCCCAGAATCAGGATGCCCAAAGACTGTCATGGTACAGCGCGCAAGAACAGTGACCCAGAGAGGGAAGGCTAGGGATGCCCTGCACACACGTATGCAGGAGAGGAAAGAGCACCAATGATGCACCAAAGGCTCATTTCAGCAGAGCCCAGCTTTATGCTTTGAGCGGAGAAAGGGCGATTCATTTACAGTGAGTACTCTCATCACCCAGCAAGCTCTCCTCCCCCCTCCTCCCCCTCTACTCCTCTTTCCCCCACCAGGTAAAAAGTTCTTTGTCTCCAATTCACTACAAAGTAGCACCATGTTCTGTAACCTCTAACCTGAGGGTGCCATTGGGGTGCTTCTTAGAGCAAGTCTTGCCTCTCTAGACACAGTTCTTCCCCACACCACAATTGTTTGCTTGTGTTCCAACAGTTTTACAGGAACTAAAGTACCTGAAACAAACCTCACCTGATCCAAAAAGAAGAGGAAGAAAAGCACCAAGTAAATAAACAAGTAGCCAACACCCAGGCTGTTCAATCTTCAAGTCTTGGTACTTTTGATTTGTTTTTACCTCTTATTTGATTAGTTATTTGCCACTGAGTGTTTATGTAAGAAACACTTGGCCTAGAAGAAGCTCTTCAGCTCCTTAATGGACAGAGACTGTTGGGTAGCAGCGTGACACCGTCCTTGACCATAGATTTGTAAGTGCAGTTCTTTGGTTCCTTCATAGCCCAGGATTTCTGCTGTTTTTCCCTGACACAACTCCAAGTACAGGGACACAGAAAGACGTGTAACTACTTGCTCACATAATATGAATATTTTTTCCATGTCCGTAAATAGTTACAGAACTACATTTAATGAGTAAGTTTTAGTCTAACTTTTGGGTTTTCTCATTCACTTAGCTGAACTTCTACTACTAGATTTACAAGTTATTTTTGCCTCTATAAAAAAACTACATAGGTATATTTTATTTATATTCATCATTATCTCCTTAGGGTAAATTTTTGGAAGTAAAATTACTGCATCAAAAAATTATGCACATTTGGAGGCATTAAATTGAACAGAAACTTTTTTTTGATTCTTCAAGCTTTCCAAAGGGATTAATTTGACTGTAAAAGAAACTCATCAGTCATAATTGAATTCTCAATTGAATTTTTTATATTGAAAAAAAATTACCATAATCCTTTTTTAAAGATAAAGACTCTGAGGTGGAAACATTATTACAAAGTAAGAATCCTTAAAGACAAAGTAGATAATAGTTCACATGGGTGGCTTCTAAATGATGAACCTCTGTTTTTGATGTGTTGCTTAATAGTGTTCCATATAGACCTGCAGGGCGGGTGGTGGCGGGCTCTGCTGCCTTGTCCAATAGATTTAGTTAATTACTTGGCTATGAGCACTGGCTTGTGAGTTTGCAAATTTTTGATTTGCAAACTATTAAATTGACATTGTTTGCAGAGAGCAACCTAAATTTTTAGAGAAAAAAATCTCCAAGGAGCTTATAAAATTTAAAGCAGTAAATTAAATTTAACATGAGGATAGTCAACTGTAACACATTTGTAAATTATGAAGAAGAATGAAAATATAGCAGCATGAATGAAAACAAGGGGTTTTTATTATAGCTGCACAAGAGGAAATTGTGATGTAGGTAATAAAGTTATCATCTTTTAGATTTTGTTACTAAATATTTATTTGCTGGAAAGAGGGAGGTGATATTGTTAATCTACTCTATGCATCTGTGACAAGAACACTGGCAGACGAGAGTGATGTTCTTAGCCTGATTCCTTACGAGGCACTTTCATTTGAATTGGGCTATACAACCAAAATAATGCAAAATAAGAAAGGAGGGAGAAAACAAAAGAGAGAAGGCAAATCTAAGCTATCTTACAGCACTGTCCAGTACTAAGTACCAGGTACTAAGATCTTCGAGATATCTCCAAGAAAAATCTATAGAGCCATTTGTGGGGACTTGAGTGACATGTCTGTGGGTCTCTTATGTTGTGCACATTGGATGAAAAGTTATCTCCAAAGCCATAAATGTTCTATACTTTGGCTTAAATCTCCCAAATCTTCTGGGCAGTCTCTGCAGAGAGCAGCAGCTCCTTGAATCTGATTGCTTTGGCCTTGGGCCCCGCAGCTGCTGGAACTCAATTGCAGTGGACACAGTGAAAACCTTCCTGACACACATATTTGTGGCAGAAAGTGAAAGACTTGCAAACCTTAGGGGCTGAGGCAGCAACAGTAGTGACCGAGGGTTCCTGTTCCAGGGAACAGGTGGTACCAAGTCAAACTGCGAGAGCCCATGATCTGCACCAAACATATTCCAATCGAGTCTCTCGGACTCGTTTTCATCCTTTATGCTATGTGTATCCCATAGAATTAGATCCTCCCACTGCAGGAAGATGGTGACAAGCATCAGTCTCCTAAAAAAGCTTTAGAAGCAACAGCCAGCAAAGCCACACACCCAGACTGCCACAGCTGGACTTGGCACTCTCATATGGATCGTCACCTCCTTCATTACCCTTTCTATGTCTCCTCATCTCTGGCCAGTGGTTTGGCCGCTCTAGGTAGCAGCATGAGTAGATTAGCTCCAGCATTCATTTTTCAAGGGTCTTCCTGTGCCCGTTTAGAGTTATCATTGGCCACAGAAGTAAGACTCTCCCAAGAAAATAATATTCTTGGTTCCCAGCATAATCTTCTCTGTCTCTGTTGTGTGGTAGCAAAACTATTTCCTTGTGACAATGAGAATTGATTATCTCAGCAAATACTGCGTCTGCTTTCTGTGCTCACTGTTTCACTGGAAAACTTCATGAAAAATCGCATTGTGATTGCAACTTCTGCCTGAGCAGGAGCTTTTCTGTTTTCTGTCTCCCCTTGTGGGCAAATACTGGAAAGTCGACACCTAAGTACGGAGATGGGATGCACCATTCTGCAAAGGGATGTCTGTGAACCGTGCTGACAGAGGCCAGTTTAACTCCTGCTTTCACCACTTGGTCACTAAAGCCATATACTTTGTTTGGGACATAGCTGCATAAAAATATGATCAGTTGCATATTACACAGGGCCTCTTGATGAGAAACTGGCAATTTCTGCCCATTCTTCCCTCTTCTTTCTCAGATGTTTCCATGAGCTGTTACTCTTAGCACTTCTGGTCGTGTTGCCAAGTCCCTCTGCACATACTGGGGAAGTCACAGTCTTCATGGGTCTGGTAGGTTTGGACCTGGACCATGAGGATCTTACGGGGAAGGCTGAGCCAGCCAGTGGGATTGGGTGGGGACATGGGAAAGGGCTCAGCCTACATGGAATAGCCCCATAGAATAGTAAAGATAAAAAGAGAAACCTCTGAATCCACGCCACATACGGATGCTTGGAGAGCAATAAGATGATTAAATGCAGTGATAGGATTCTTAACTAGCTTTATATATGTTAGCTGTTTGCTTTGAAATCTGAGGGCCACTTGTAGACATCTTTCAGAAGAATTTCAATAGTCCTTTTAGGGCAAGTAGGTGAACATTATCATTCCTTTCAAACTTGGGAGGCTGGTATTCTCAGGATGGCAAGGCTCTATTTATTAGGTAGCTTTTCAAGTTTCACCCAACCTTGAAAAAGCTAGGAATTCACAGAATATATTTGGAAAGCACTGGTACAGAGCAGCTGTGGAGCCAATTAAATTTATTCCTGTTGAATGAGACTGGTTATCTGATTTTTTTTCTAGCTGATACTTACAAGGAAGACATTAAATGCAGCAGCCCAACTGGGACCACAGGTTGAAAAATGAAAAAAATTTGCTAGGTGAGATCAGCATTAATTGATGCTAATTCACATAAGCCAAAGTCCACCTGAAAACTAAGATTCAGTATGAAAGAATCCAGCTCTCTACCCTCAAAATATGTCCTTAGAGGGCCTCAAAAAATTAAATCAATGGCTGCCTACTCTATTTCCATGTGATAATGAATATTACAAAATAGTATAAAAAACTTTATAATATCCAATTCAAATTATTTGTTTAAAAGACTAATTCAATTTCCCATCAGCAAATCTCTGTTGTCATATACAACATAGAACAAGAGATAGAAAGATGATCAAGGTATACGATGAATGTTTGTCTATTTCCTGCGCATTTACTTCAAGCAAGGTCTACATAAATGGCGATATTCTTTTTCAGTGAAGCTTCATTGATGTAGAAATATGAGTATTTTTTCCTGCCTGCCTATGAGCCTAATGGTATTTTAAAATTTTAAGATTTGATTTTAAAAGCATTTGTCATTTTGTTTATCTAATTCTGTGCAACAAATCACACAGGAACTTAGTGGTTGAAAAGAACAACCACCTCACAATTCTCTGTGGCGGGTTTTTGGGCTCCGGGACTGAGGCAGGGCTTCCACTAGGCAGCTTGGTGCAGCTTCCTCACCGGACTGCAGTCAGCTGCGGGCCTGAGAGCCGGAGGGCTAGAGAATGCGTGGATGGTCCTGGCTTGCGTTTGTGGGGGGGAATCTTTCTCCATGAGATCGTGTTGCTTGTGCTAGATGGCTCAGGCTTGCTAACATTGCCCCCCAAAGGCTCCTGGGGTGATTTAATATCAGAGGTCACATAGGATCACTCCCACCATTCCTTATTGATCAGATACAGTAACACAGTCCTAGGAGACTGCTCACTTTCAATAATAGAGGGCACTGATCCCACCTCTGGAGGAGAAGTGACAGAGTCACCTTGAAAGACAGGAATGTGTGACAGGAGAGATTTGTGTGGCCATATTCAGAAAGTATAATTTACTACATTCATGTTTGAAATAAAGATTACCTGCCAAATCGTAGTGATAATAGGGGTGCGTGTGTATGCATGTGTGTGCATGTGTGTTACTGGAAATTAAACTCAGGGTCTCTGCTCTGAGCTATATCCACAATTCTTCATTCATTTTGCTTTGAGAGAGGATCTCACTAAATTGCTAAGATGCCCAAACCGGCTTCAAACATGTATTCCTCCTGCCTCAGCCTCCCAGAGTCCTAGGATTACGATATGTACCACCATTTCCTGCCCATGAAAGTGGTTTTGCATTGTTGCACTCCACAGGAAAACGCAAACATGTCCTGAAAAACTAAATGGTGCCTTTAAAAAAACAGGGATTAGAAAGGGAAAGGGTAAGGAAAGCCTGATACTCTTTTCCTCCTCCCTTTCTCTTCCTGTAGAGAATCAAATGAAATCCCTTTGGGGGAAGAGAACTAATCCCGTTTCTTTTGTGATCCTGCATCTAAAAAGCAGTGAAGAACGCATGGCAGCTTTCCACACTGGGTGGGCAGGATGACGATGAGCGCCTACAAAGTCGGTGACCTGGTAGACTGAAACAGATTGCTCAGGAGACAGAGAATACGCGCGGTGCCACAGCAGAAGGCTGTGGGATCCTCGCAGTTGCTGGGTGGTGGTGCTCCAAAGCAAGCACAGGGATTCTTTGTATTTTAAGAGAAGGCAGAGGCAGCTAGATGAAAGAGGAAGAGGAAGAATTCCAACTTCAGGGTACTGAGAAGAAAACACGGGAAAACACTCCTGAGTCAAGGAGCAACTCAAAGTCATAGCTGAGCTTTAGTACCTCTTCGTCCTATGTAATAAGTCTGCCTAGCGCTTTAAATTCTTTCCCTACATTTCCCCAAATTTGAGGAGCATTTAGGTCTTTAAAAGATGTGGCATTTTGTGGATAAAAAAGGAAAAATAAGAGTTTTCATTTCATTAAAATCCATGTCTTCTGTGACCACAGAATTTTAGGGACTGAAAGAGGATTTCATTTCTGTTTTCACCTACAAAGGAGGATTCCACTTCCCATTTAAGATCCGATCAGCATGTCCTTTGGAATCACAGCCCAGTACAAAGAGATGTCTGCTTTTAAAGACCAAATATGTAAATAAACAACGATAACAAAAAGTATAACCTAGCAGACTAAAAATATTTTAAATTTTTTTTTAAGACAAATGTGCTAGAGTTCTTTCACCTCTTTTGGAAGAGGTGAAAGTCTTTAGAGATGTTATGTTGAAAATTTGAAATTTTTTCCCAATTCCCTAAGTGAATCTCAGCCTTACTATGGAGCAGTAAGTAAAAAATTAATTCTAGTGTGGGTTTCTTAAGGAAAAGAACCATTGCAAATCCAACTGTCGAAGTGGGAGGATTACAACTTTGCAATTCAGCCACAGCGTCAAGGAATGATTCCTAAGGCATTTTCAATCTGCGACACCTTTTTAAAAAATTAGTAAGAAAAATGACCTCGCTTCTAATTCGTTTTCCCAACACTGATGTATTTGACTTAGCGGTGTCTAAATGAAGATTAGTCTCTAAAGTACCTTTTGGCAAAGGAAAACTATAATGATTTTATTACTCTTCTGCATGAACCAGGAAAGGAAATTTTACAAGCACGAAGAGGTTTTGAAACAGAGCAGGTAATAGAGAAAAAAGAAAGGAGGAACAGAAAAGATAAAACCGAGACTCCCTTTCCAGTGCATTGTGGGAGTCCTCCATCACAGACAGAAGCAAGCTTGTTTGTTCACTTGGTTAATCTCATTTTTCCATTATCAATCCATGGGGTGCATTTGCAAGCAGCTTTAAGTTGAAGTTGTAAAACGGACTGTAGCAGCGTAATGTGAATGTGAACCAACAAAAGAGTCCATTCTCTCATCGCTGCCTGTGTGCCGTTCCCATTAATGTCAGCGGGGATTGTGTCTTCACATGTAGGAAAACTCTGTTTACAAATGGAGGAGAGACATCACCCACCTCTTGCCACCATTTCAATTCACCCGAATTGGGATGGATTCCTATGGGGTGTGTTTGTGTCTGCTTACAATAGACTTTTCAGAATGGCCCGCGAATGTTGCAAACCTAATTACGGCCTCTTTTTTCCCTGTTTTGCCATATTGCTAAAGTAACACAGCTGCCTTTAAGTATTCCATCCTCCCTGTCTCGGCTCTAACACCTGAACTTTCAAAAACAGAAATAAGCAAAGCAACTGTTCAGCTCCTCACTCATTGACATTACTTTTTTAAGGCTGGCAGCACAGATGAGTGATGTTAAACTCAACAGATTGTAAATGGAACCCAAAGTAACTTGTTAAGACAAGGTGTGTTTGCGGTCCACGTAAGCACTCCTGGTTGCAGGTAGGGTGGAGGGGCTGCAGCCTGTGAAGCTCCTGCCGTGGAAATTGCTGTGACCTATATTTTCATGTCTGAAATTAATCCTTTCTCTACTCTATTTACCTCTGCCTCGCCCTTTGAAAGCAGGTACTCTCTGCCAGAAAAAAATAAAATGAAACGCCCTGCAAATCACGAATGCTACAGATTTGTAAACCCGCTGTGAAGATCTCTAAGGTGTCTTTAAGTTAAAAAAAAAAAAAATTGGCATGATTAATATAAGGCCAGATCTGTTGCTTCTCTTGCCTATTTCAGCCTTTATCTCTGCAACCGTCCAGTCAATAAGGCTAAAATTATACAGTCAGGGCTTGTTTACTTTAAAGCTGCTTGCAAACTATCAAGAGACTTTTCAAAGCATTAGCAACCAATTTAAGAGAAAATGAGTGGTAGAGAGGTCAGGGGGAAATATTTACTTTGGAAGGTCAATTGAATATTTGAAGAGAGCAACAGGTTTGGCTTCTAGGGTCAGGTTAATGTATCTAGTTGTCTATTTGATGCTAAATAATTAAGCTCCGGAAGCGAAGGAATCAGAGCTGGAGAGTTGGCCTCGGCAAGGACCGTGCCTTTAAGTGGACGGAAACAAAACCAAGGACAGGGCCTTCTGGGAACAGAAGGGCAGGTCACAGCCTGCTGTCCTGTTCCTTAGATTGAGCTCCTCTGTCAGCGACAAGGCAGTCACACCCTGCTCAGCAGAGCAGGACAAGGGTTTGTCCCCTGTTCCTTGTTTGTCTGCTTCTGCCACGAATGCTACCAATTCCACAGATGACTGCTTAAAAGAAATGCATAACACAGTGGCTTTGGGAAATGGAAGATTTCTAATTTTTGAGTCACACATACACATACACATTCCAACATGGTTACTTTCTTGAAATGGAAATACAACCCTTAATTATGTTAGTTAATTGCAATTACTGCATTTGAATTATAGCCATGATAAAAGAGCCCTGGCACCTATCAAATTAACTTTTTTTAGTTGAAGAATGTATGTCCTTTAAAGTGATTATGTTATCTGCAAGAACATTTACGCTATAAAAATAAAGGGGTGGGAAGCGGGAGAGGATTGTGCCTTTTCAGTGGTAATTTTACTGTGCTTTTGCAGGCATAATTCTCACAGATGGACCACTTCTTTTTACACATCACACTCAGCGAATTAAGTGGTCACAAACCTAATAATGATCAAAATAAAAAGCTGTGCTATTTTAATATTTAATTATGTTTTTAATTGCCAGATCCCAAATCCTCTTTCCCTGCATTGTTCAATTTAAAAGTCAACTGATTTGGAAGTTAACATCAGAGGCTCTATCTTCTGATTTAAGTAAATTGAAACTAAAATGTCTTTAGTTCACAGACTTGATCGTTCAGATTCAAAATCATATTTCCTTGGAGGAATTTTTACTGCTATTTCTATGCCCTGTGCTCTCTAGTTTCTGTTGAAAAACTCAGAAAGAAATTGAAGATTGTTTTCAGAGACAAATATTGCAGAAACTCATTCACCATAAGTCTTGAAAGAAAAAGAACACTATTTTTCTTTTTGCAAACTGATATTTAGGCCCAAATTCCATACAATATAAAGCTTTAAAGAAGCACTGAATGAATTCACCAGGATTCGAATACTTTTTTGGTTAGTAAAATCAAGTTATGTGAAACTCAAACATGTTATTGGGAATGATTGCAGTTAGAATGTTTGGTTTTATGTAAAAATAAAAACAAAACCTTTACTGACCACAATCAAATTCAGGTGAACAAAAGGAATTATACCGAGTTGAATGGAATTTTTAAAAGTTTCGTTTTTACCTCCTGGGGGTTATTCTCAAAGGTGTTTCCAAGATGTTAATACTTTAGGTAACATCTGTCCTCGAAAATATTTTGGGCTTTGAAATAGCAGTTACTGTCATCACATAACAGAAAAGAAGGATCATCAGCCAGCCTGACTCTGGTATAATCATAATATAAAATAGATTTTAAGTTTAATAAAGGTAAATTATGTGTCGAAAGGTAAAGCAACCTATAATTAATAGCAACTTGGCTTGCGATAGCCAAAACACATCAAAGCAGTCTGTTTCTGATTGACTAATACACACGCTCTGGGCGATGAGTTCTCCCCCACCATCCGCCTCGCTCACCTAACAGTTGGGATCTTTCAAGTTTAATGGTAAAAGATGTCCACTGAAAGGGGTTTTTATTCTTTTCATTCAATATCATTCAAATTAATTAAATTTCAGATTTCATAGGTGCACAGTGATTATTCTAATGGAGATTTAAACACAGGAGAAAAGAGGCAGAATGCTTGGGTAAAAACAAGAATTTTACACCCTTCTAATTGCAATATGTGCAAAGGCACGAAGGCCTTTTATTATCAGAAATGAAGCAAATACATCTTTTCTTCATGGGGGGAAATTTTGTCTGCAAATAAAAATGATCCTGCTGCACTGTGTGATTCTTCAAGCCAAACAGAGAAATGATACAGATAGATTGAAGACGTGAAGAAACGTCTATCCCTCCCTAGTATGTGCTCCTGTTAGATTACCAAAGTGGCGTGAGTCTAAGGCCTGGATTATTCCTACTGGTCTTTAAAACACTTTAGAAAAGTGCACAATAAAACAAAATAGCCAAAAAAGAAAAAGAAAATTCTATCCCCCTTCTCGAAAGCAATAAAAAATGTTTAAAATAGTCTTTGCCTCTTTTTTAAACACTTTCTAAAGAAGATTAGAGAGCCAAGCGAGGAAGAATTTATTACAATCATCGTCTCAAAATTGGAAGTCAAGCGGAAACGGGTTCTTTCATTGTCATTCTGGTTGTGATGCCGCTGTTGTTTTGACGATGAAATCTTACTGTAGCTCATCAGCCCATAGAGAATCGTATTTGCTGAGTGTCCTTATTACCTTTCAAAGGCAGTGATTTGATAATGAGTTATGCTGTGAGCTGTGGCTGGGGAGGAGTTTCTCTCCTTGCACAGATTCCCATTTTGAAAAGCTCTGTGACTCAGGCTTTGCACACGCGTTTCAAGGGAAGAGCCCGAGCCCAGGTCCCTACTGATTCCCTGTAAATCTTTTGCTTCGATTCGTCCTAAGCCACTTGTCTGCTACAGCTGATCCTCCAAAACTAACCAGAATCATTTCCCCCAATTTCTCTCTGTCAGCCCACGCCACTTCATTTTTTAACTTTCTGTGTGATGTCTTTGTTTAAAAGCTTTGGTTTCTTTTTCTGTGGTTTGGTTTTGTTTTTGCTGTTTTGGTAACACTCTATGTACATAGAAGGAAGGTAATGTCATCTGTGTATCAAAATTGTCTACGAAATCTCCCTTAGAATCATCGTCTTTCCAAGCAATTACAGACTCCATTTTTTTTGTTGTTTTTCTCAAAAGCCATTTTCTTCCAGGTGATAATCTCTACACATGTCAGAATAATACCTTCCTGAACTTCAAAAAGTATTGAGAGAAAAGCTTCATTTTCTGTGCATCGGCACCGTCAAAGGATTATTGTAATCCCCATTTTATAGATGAGCTATTTGAGGTTTAAGTAACTCCACCGATGCCAGGCAGGGTGTCAGACAGGAAGCCAGAGTGAAATTCACAGGTGATGAGTTTGATCTCAGACAGACTTCATCTTTCAGCGTGTGAGTTTGTTTTCCAGTTGTCTAACCTGTACGAACTAGGTGATTTGGTATGATCTCTACCAGTCACAGTGGAACCGATCTCGAAATGTTAGATCGTTTCCTGACCCATTTTGAACTCTCCCAGAGTCACTGAAATGGTTAAAAAGGTTCTTTTCCAGTTTTTACTTTAGTGTTCTTAATAATCAGAGAAGCAGCTTTTGTTAGACTTATGCAAGGGCCAAATATACCATTGCCAAATACTCAGAAATGCTGAGTAAATAGCTTTATTTCCTCTGCTGTTTAATTAACTGTATGGATAATGATATGCGTTACCACCATTCCTTTAAGGTAATATACATGGTTTAGAATACACTTAAAGTTTTTCGTAAGTGATGACTACGGAACCTCCAGACTCAGCACACAAGCACATCATCAAGACCTGAGCTCTCCACACTGAAGTCTCACGCAGCAGACAAGAAATACTCATTTTTAGAAACCAGCTATGTTTGCTATACACTGTAATAATAAAACCATTTATAAGCCTGCACATAAAAAGTGATTTTCTTTTTCATAATGAGAAAAAAATGCATGGACTAAAAGAGTTGAGGAATGAGCTAAAGCTTTTCATTAAAAAAAATAATAATAGCTCTGAATTTTTATAGGAAAATGGTCTGGGATTTCTGATTTTAGTTTAAGAAGTTTCCAGATCATGAAATGGCTTCTTAAACAGCAGACAAATAATAATGAAAAAAATAAAATTAAGCTCTTTCTGGAAAAAAATTAATTTTTGTTAAAATCCACATTGAAAATTCAGATCAGGATTTTGTGAATAAATAAACGCTTTCTCTCCCATGTGATTCTTGAAATGTTTCAGAGCTGACCTAAAGATTCTCATTTATAACTTTTATTGCTTGTGATATTCTGAATAATTTTCCTTTCGGGCTAAACTTTCCATAGTTAATGTCAGGCCAATAGCAACTTCTGTATTTTAAAAAATATTCAAGGAAGAAATTAATAGAACTATTTTGGTGATTCTTAAAGGGGAAGTTAACTTATCCTTTTACAATAAAAATATTACCCAAATAATTTTAAAATGCACGCTGAGAAAGTCAAATTTTTCTAAGGTTTTAATTCAGTAGAGAATTACTGTTCTTTGAAACATAAAGCGTAACAGAGATCCATTTAAATGTTAGAATACTTTTAATGTATGTTATGTAGAATGCCTATAAGTCTCTAATCTGTTGATCTTGGAAATCTATCCTTAAACTCTTTACGTTCCCTAATCCCACAACTCCATCACAGAGCATGGTACAGCTCTAGCGGACAGAATTGCCTCCAGGTAATGGAATTGGAGAAAATGGCAATTGTTTTTCAGCACTTGTTTTTCTCTGATTAAAAAGACAAACTTTAAAGTTGAAACAATAACCACGAAGGGCAGTTTTACATCGCTCATCGTAAATGAACGGTATGTAAATCAAAGTTGAAAACTTCTTTAGTAATTCAGGCACATGTAATAGCCTTAATATTATTGTAGGGCAACTAAATGAAAGACAGAAGGTTCTAGTTGCTAATGTATTTGAGATTCAAATGCATCTCTTGTTATTTTCATATTCACGTTTTATGCAAAGCTAGTCTGCAACAATGCTTATGTGCTATTCAAATAAAGCTCAATCAAGGACCTTGATAACTACAGAGAAATAGAGCAGAAAACAGTGATCAGTAACTAAAATGAGTGTCCCAAGGGGAGATACTGTTCCGAAGAAAGTCCCGAAGCACCTGATTCTAAAAATGCCAAGCAGTTTCCCTCACTGTGAGCACCATTTGTTAGCAGGTGGCGGTACAATTTTTTTGCCTGTCAATAATTACATTGTAAACCTAGTATGTCACAAAAAATTTAGAAGAAACAATCACTACATTCTTTATTCTCCTTTCATGATTTCTGTTCTCCCACATCTTCAATGCTCCAAGTCAAAATTTAGTGGCTTAGCTGAATACCTCATGGGAATGCATATATCACCAAACAATACAACAGTATTCACAATTCCAGCAACATAACAATAATTTCATTTTTATAAAGCCGGCTTTTTAAACTTATCTAATATTTGTGGCAAAAATTTAAGTTCTCCATTTGAAAGCAATGAAAAGCCAGAGATCCTTTCCTTTGTCTTTATTGTAAGACCATTTAAAGTTAAAATAAAATGCTGATCTCTTGACTTGTGTAGTCATTTATCTAAAATATTTTCTAAACATGATAGCTTAAGATTTGCTTCATGTAACAGTTACTTTATATTTAATCTTACTGCTCTCAGCTATGGACTGTTTTTCATCAGACATTACCAATGTGCCAGCTTCTTTTAACCCTAAGACTCCCCTAGTTTGAAGAGTCTCTCGGTTTGCTCCAGGAAACCCTTGATTTGTCTTAGTCATTTACCCAAAACCTTCACCTTTATGCATGAATATATTCTTAGCCTTTCCCCTCCTAATCTTGTGGTTCCTCTTTATTTTTGTAGTTTGGAACTTCTGTAAAGGAGTTAAGTATTAAATAACAGAGAATGATTGCTAAAATGTTCATGGGTACAAAATTGGAATTCCTTGCCTCAAATATTTAGTGAACACCTATATATAATATATAAACTATTTTTCAATTTCTGTTGGTGCTTCTGGCCCCACACCTAGTCTGTAAACAAACTCACAGCTGTTTACAGATGGGAAAAATTCAGATGTATACACTGAGCTTTATATAAGAATGACCAGTTCTCTGGCCCTTCATGCCCTCCCGGGAGCCTAATGCAGCCTTTGACCGACTCCCTCCTCCTTTTCTCTACAGGTCTTCCCTGTGTGCCTCTGCACACTGACGCCTGTCCTGGACCCCGTCTCAGAAGGCGCTGTTCTCCCCAGCCTGATTGGGACTGGCATTGCCAACCTCACAGCGGTACATTTTTTCCTCCACCACACTTCATGCTTCTCTAACACCCTGTTCAATCTGCTGTATGGTTTAGCATCTTTTCTACTTTCTGCATGTTCAAATGGAAAGTAAGCTCTATAAAAATGGAGATTTTTGTTGTTGCTGTATTCCATTGCATTTTATAGACAGGAAAATTACCAGCAAGTGGAAAAAAAAATAAATGTTCCTTGAATGAATGTATGAATGAGTGAATGAATAATTGAGTGAACATCTGCATTAGGTAAACATTATTATTCTTATTATCTTTATTTTAGGAGTAGGTTAATATGACACTGAGAGTGATCAAATCATTTCTTTGAGGTCAGACAGTCAGACTTGCCTAACTCTGGAGTTGGGCACCTTGTCACTGCTTCACTTGGCCTGAGGAACTGGATATGACTCCTGAATCTGGGGCTCTACCCTCCTCTCCATGTTGTCTCCCACATGGCATGTCCCAAAGACCTGAGCAGCAGGACCAGCAGAGCCAGGCAGCGTTCTAACTGTGCAGAATACAAGGGCTTTCATTGAAAGGCTTGAAACACATATGAGAGGCCATGAAATAAGCAAAAAGATCCAGCACCATCTTATAATTGTTTGTGATTTAAGTGCAACTTGAGAATTAGGTTTATCAGCAAACGACGCCATGTGTTACTAGCCAGGTGACCAGGAAGCTCCATCATCCATCTATACTCCCTGCTCCTCTGGACTTCCCGCTCCCCAGGATTTCCTGCTTCTCTGGACTTCCTGCCCCCCTGGACTTCCTACTCTGTACCTCCTGCTTCCTGTTCATGAAATGGAGAGAACAAGACGCAGCAGATGAGGTCAACATGTCGCTTAAAGCCTTGCCCCGCATACAGCAAGCACTCAGTATGTTCCCTCTTGCTAACTTATTCTAGTTTTTACCATCATTTTAGGCTGAACCTTCTACAAATGCCTACAGTGATCGCTCATCCACCAAACTCTCATTCCCATTTCTTCTCTCTTCTCCCACATGCTTGGTTCCAAACACGGGGCCTCCTCCCTTCATGTTAAACAGTATAGCTCCAGCTAGAGGCTGCCCCCCCCAAGCGGAAAAACAAAATAAAACCAAACACCATCGCCGCGCTTAACCCAGAGTACAGCGCTCATGCTTCCCTACCGGAAGCCACTCTTCCATCAGTTTCATTTTGTGACTTCTCCTTTCTTATTTGGAACTACTTAGTTTTCCTCTTTTTTCAACTGTCTGGCCTCAGAAATATAAAATACAAGACAACAACGACTTTGTGTCTCTCCTCTACTATAGATTCTTATACCTAACGCAGTGCCTAGAACATTCATTGTAAGTACCCAGGAAGTATCCATAAAATAAATGGATGGGTGCATGGAGGATGGATGGATGGATGGATGGATGGAAGACTAAAACCTAAAATGCCTGGTTCAGAGTACATCATTCAGATATAACAACACATCAAAATACGCCTTATGGCTGCTAGTCTAGAAGGTAGAAATGAGGTCTGTAATAAAGGGCTAACTGCCAGCAAAAACTCACATTTTGTTCTGATTCAGGTAAAACTATTGCGCTGACTCTCCAACACAGCTCCTAAGCTTCCCCGTAGCATTAAAATGTGGCATTCCACAATGGTACAATTGCACATCATTTTGAGGTTTGGTTCCAATCTGTCTTGAAGGGTATTATTTTGGTACATGACCCACTTTCACGAGGCTCTTTTCTCTAATGTAGCCAGCATATCATTTGACCCCCTAATTACTGAAGAGAATCAGAATCCTGATCCTTTTGAAGTGCCTACAGGTAATGTGAATCATTAGAAGCATATGTCATAAAAACTGAAGACATTTTTCAAATCACTTAAATTATAATAATTAATTTAATATGCTTCATATGTTTAAAGTATATTTAGTTCCAAGCCATATGCTTTCTTACATGAAATGGAGCTGCAGAATTTTCTATTGCTTTTAAAATACAGTATCCAAATGGGAATTTGTCCAGCACATCAAGAGTTAACACGTACTACACTAGAGAAACACGACATGGTATCTGTCCTAAGCATTAAGGACACAAAAAGAATTTTAAAACATCTTTAGAAAATGACCCATTTTAAATAATGCCATTTTCTAAGTCAGTTCCCCCTGCACTGTTGAATGCTTATGGAATCCTGACTTTTCTGTTCAAACAAAGACTTACGGGAACTAACCCTGCTAAGAACACTGGTGTCACTGCCTAAGATATGTTACTGTCACAGGCTCTTAGCTGTACTTTACAGACAGCTCCTCTCTCCACAAAGAATCTGGTTTTTAAAGTATTTTAGGAATTCAGCTGTGTGTTTTGTCTTTAGATTTTTCTAGTTTCTCTTCGTTTTTTAACTTCTCCAGAGATGTGTTAGTTATTATAAAAAAATTATTGAGGCCCTGTCTTTGTTGTTTGTTCTCACCTAACTTTCATTAACTTGGTAAAATACAAATCACGCAGATTTGAGTCCAATGTGCTACTTCGATCATGTCCTCGTTACATACTTTCCTTAGTTTGCTTCTCAGTGTTCCCATCACAAGGCCACGTAACAGTTAAGTCACTGCCACTGCAGCTTAACGATGAATTCAATGTAAGGAAAAAGGGTTGTCAATTTACACAGTGCCAAATAAAAGACTTTATGACGTGAATATAACTTAAAGTGGAAATATTCACCAACCAGCATTGAATTCTCAAAGTGGTTTTTTTTTTTTTTTTTTTTTTTTTCCTTTCGAGACAGTATTTAATCTGTGGCTTACCCAACAACCACTGAGAAGCAGATTCGTTTACTTGGTTTTCCCTACTGCTTTCAGCAATTGTTGGGTGGCCGAGTTGAGGACGGAGAAAATGAGGAAAGACGCTATGAGATGGCAGTCACGACTGCAGGTGTTTGGGGTACACCGTGCCAGTCTTTGATTTTCATGAACCTATGCTCAGGGAACAACATCGTCATTTTAGGAGGCAGGTTTTGTTAGATGTGGGATTTTTTCTTTTTTAATCTTGACTAAGGACTTCCAGTGATTCTCTAGTTAAAGGGAAGAAAAAAACAAAAGCCACTTTGTTTTAATTTGCATCCTTCACTGATGTAACAAACTGTTCCTTGTCTACTATCAAATAATCGTGGTATAAAATTATAAATCACCTTGATATTAATCTTGAGAGACTGGTAACCAGAACTCACCACCAACTACATAGCTACATTTAAAAAGTTCTTATTCCACATGTTTATACACACACACACACACACACATATATATATATATATATATATATATATATATGTATTATTAATGCATATGTATACATAGAGAGAGAGACAGAAAGAGAGAGAAAGAGAGATGGAAAAAAATAGTTTCACCATTTGTGTAAATCCTGGAGAATCTAGTTGACAACATATGATATTCCCTATTTGATGTTTGCAACCTCAAATTACTACAGAAAGAGTGATTTCCAGGCCAGTGCAGTACTGTGCTCACCAGCTGTGTGGACAGTCCTCGCTACCTGCTTCTGGACTTGCTTCAGCTAATGTCCACAGGAACATGAGAAGAAACATAAATACTTTTTCTTTTTGCAAAGACTACTTCATTACCAGCCAGCTGTAACATTAGTGATCAACAGCTGTACGTATGCTTCAGCCAAAAGCAGACAAGAGTTAAAACACAGTGAAGATTTAGAAGACAGAGATGAATTTGACAGATATTGGGTGAATTCATGGTTGCCTAAAGTAATAGATGAGTTAAAGTGTGCAAACAAAGTATTTATAGGCAGAACATTCCTGGTGTTACACGCTCACTAGCACTAGGTACTCTAGTGTTAAGAATTGATCCTCAGTTCTTAATGTTTTATTTATGCTTGTAACCCTCACGCAATCAATAGTTTTTGCAAATGCTATGCCAATTCTGTTAGATACGGGTAACGCTTAGCTACAGTTTCATTGTGCTGTGTGTACAACTTGAAAAAATTAACTTCATATTGCCTTTGAATTGTCAAATATTTTTAGAAAATAATTTAGAGTCATTTGATTCTTAAAGTGTTATTTACTAATTAGCTACACATTTTTTTTTTCGGAAAATCAACGTTAAAACTGTAACTTAAAAGTTCTGATTTTTACAAAATTAATAGTTTTATAATGTCCCTCAGGGTATTAAAGAGATCTGTCAGAAAATTTTGAATATTACTAAGTGCTTTATGACATATTTAAAGTTTTGCTTTACATTGTTTCTAATTATTTTTTACTGATTTTATACCAATAATTTTATGCTAATTGTTTGTTTAAAGGAATTGTGACTAAAATATCAAGTAGGAAAAGCATTATTTCTAAGAATGCATTTTTAACTGTAGGAAAATAATTCTCTCTTTACTTTTAAAAATGTGATCTACTCAAAGTTTCTCCAATTCATCAGATTAAAAAACTGTTCATGCAAGCATGTAGTATGTAAAATTAGGCACTCTCTAAATTACTGCAAGTCAATAAATATCATTGGTGAGTTATTTTGTGCATAGCCCACTAAGGTTTGTACAATAAACAAGTTGGGTGACAAACTTTCAAATACTCTTTTGAAGTCAGTTATTCAGGTGATAGCTGTAGGTACAAATTTTAACATTTGGGGACCACCAGGAAGCGGGACAGAGAATTAGCAGGGCAAGAATTCTTTCTAATCAACTCTCTTCTATTCCTAGAACAGAGAGGTGATGATTCAGATAAATGTCTTCTTGTAAAACCGCAATTTGTTAACTTCCCTGAGACTTGTAGCTCTGGAGATTTAGGTTTCATTAAAACTTCAGCACCTGCTCCAACTTCTAGAAGTTTTTGCTGGCCTTGTGATTCCGAGGCCTTTGTGCAGCCAGCCTTCCTGCCAGCGGAGACCCCGTGGGGGCTGCGGGTCTGCCACTCCGTGATGCTGTGTTCCCATTCTGAGTGCAGAGATACAAGGTAAACACCGATCTCAGGGGGAGCAGGGGAGCCAAAGGCACGTCTGCCTCTCTCTGCATCTGTGGCAGGAGCTTAGCTGTTCCCTAGAGCTACCTTGCAGAAAGCTGCATCTTTCTCCTCTTGGGCAATTGGGTTCTTTAACTAGTAACTTTTTGCTTTTCACTTAATTTCTGGTAGCCAAATCTTATAATCAAATCAGGGAAAGAGGCACACTGGACATACATCAGTCAACGAGAAATGCGGATCCATTCACCCCTTCCCCACTCCTCTCGTCTATGTAACCTATAATAACAAAGCTCCTAGTATCCTACTTGTTCTTGCTATTTATAAAGAAGTTTACAACTCATATTGCAAAATATTCTGGCAAAACCTCTGGCAAATGCATATAGTAAATCAGGCCTGCCTTTGCTGAAGGTTTAATTTGCATGCCTGCTTCTCTGGAAGCCTTCCGGAGCCTTCTAAGAAAGCATTCCAGTGTGTGCCTCTGGAAGAGTCCATTTGGCAGATGGCTGTTGAGATCACTAAACTTTTCTTATTTAAGGCCAGATATATCCCCTCCAGGCTTGGGGTTCTCAATAAGAGCCTAGTAATTCTGGAAGTTATGGGGGGGGGGATAAAGGCAGTGAAATCGAGGGAAGGGAAGTGTATTGGACGACAAAAACCTAGACGTGCTACACAAGCCGCGGTCACATAATGCTTGCCTTGGAACAAGGTGTGCTTCTTGCTCTGTGCTTCAGGAAATGAGACGAGAGGGCATATATCAGATGACGGGCTTGATTAGGTTAGCAGTTCAATTAAAATTTTTAAGCGTTCCCTCTGATTTATACCAGTTTGTCATTTATTTTGTTCCAGAGACACCAGCCGTGAGTTTTCTTTACAAAGGAAGAGCTAGGGATTTTAAGAGCATTCGATTTTATTTGGAATGGGGCTCTTTTATATTTCATGAGTGGGCAAATAAAATTTCCAAGTATCCTGTGGACTGAGTCTAGCCCTCGGTTGTTCAAGGCAGGCAGCCATGCCTCTGGAAAAAACCAAATCACTAAATCAATTCTGTCTCCGAAATGCAAAATTACAGCTTTGAAATCACATGTAGAACCTTACGCTAATGATGAAAGGGGCTGGAAGGCAATAATAAAGGGAAAGATATTTTTAAGTGAGTCTTTCCCCCAAAGACTTTGGTGGTGTCTATTCATGCCACAAGCATTCACGGAGTGTGTTGTCTATGCTATGGGCCGGGGAAAAGAGACAATTACACCATAGTTCATCCCTTCAGGAATCCCACAGTCTAGTGGGAAGACAGATATGTGATAGATGATTGTGAAACCACGCGGGGAGTACATGACAGAGACAGCCTAGGAGTTAAATTCCTCTCCCCACCACCACCTCTCGCCTAATGGGGTCAAGGTCTAGGGAGAAAAATGCAACCACTGAACTGAGTCTTTAGGAGAGAAGTTTGCCAAATAAATGGGTTTGGGATTTGAGTGGCAAAGAAAAGAGGAGCATGAGCACGATTGGAGCGGGGTAGGAAAGAATCACCACATTGTTCCTGGCAGCTAAGGTGTCGTGGGAGAGAAAGCAGTTATGGAAGGTGATGTTTAGGACGTGAGCAAGCACAAGCCAGGCGGCGCATGCTTTTGAATGATTATTAAGAGGCTGAGTTTATTTATTGCAAAGTCAGTTTCCAGGCTGCACTGTTTTCTGTCCTAGCTCTATGTCTCCCGAACTACGTTCTTTAAAGTTTTTTTTTACTTCAATTAATTTATTTTTGAAAGAAGCTTTCTCTGTCGGCCTTGGAAGCATGGTTTAATGGGGATCAACTAGAAAATTATTAAATGACAAGCAGGAAGGAGGGGGAGGGTTGGGGTACAGGAGGCTGAGCTCTCCGGGGGTGACAGGACCCAGCCCCATGATGCACCTCACATCACATGGGGGTCTGGATCTGGCAGGAAACGGGGTCCTGACCACACAAGTCTCGGGAAAAGTATTCTCAAGAGACAAGCAGGTACCATTTCAGACCAAAGGAAAAGTATTTGGCCGGCATTGGGAGGAGAAGGCAGACGCTTTTGAAGATGAAGTCCTAGTGTGTGTGGTCTGCACAATCACAGTGACTTCAGGACCAGGGCACTTGTTAAATCGGATATCAGATTCAAAGTCTTCTTCGAGGAGGAGCTTCAAAACGATCACTAGTACTTGCTGTTACACGATTCACTCGTGACGTTCCTCCTGTTTTCACAATTGCTTAACAAAATCGCAGTGCAACGCCTTTATAGGAAAATACTTGGGATGTAAATTATTCTTGAGCTACCTCTAGAGCACTGAAAACATTCCATGTACGTTATTTCATTTTTTAGTTTGTGCCCAGGCATTTCAGATTGTATGATCTTTGAAAGATCACAATCATGGAGACCATCTCTACGCCAAATAACTTAGTCTAATACACAAAAACACAGAGGAGACTCTTTTTGGTCCAATATTATATACACCCTTGCTAACCTGGTGACATTTTCTAATTGATTGTCACCCCCTCTTGACACCACTGCAACATGATTACCATTTCACCTCTGGGAAAATATACATTTTTTGCTGCTTGCATGGCTTCCTATAAAAGCCCCTCCCAAGACCAGTACTCATATTACTTACGTATATGAAAGGAATGTTTTCTGTCACTCTGAAATACAGTGAGGCCCTCAAATATTTTTCCATAAGCCAGACTCTAAGGACTTCTTAATAAGAACAAACTATTGGAGAAAAAAATATATAGATGGGCAGACATCATGAGAGTCAGTGATGGCTGATCCAAAAGGTAATTCTGGGGTTGTAGGAGATGAAAAATAGGAAGACGGGTTCCCCGGGTGTCCCTCCCCTCACACCCTGCATTGTGGTCCCCCTCCACCATGATTACCCCATTAAATGATGACACGGTCAAAGGGGAAGAGGAAATTTTTTCTCAGAATCCCAGGAAGCGATGCCGTTGGTTCCATAGCTGATGGACCTGCTCTGGGCTGCCTGCCTGGGGCCTGAGGGAGGACGGGTGGAGGGATTCAACCACAGTGCACCCAGCTCATCCAGGTCTCAGTAGACCCACTTGAGAAATTCTGAAATCATTACTTCTCTGCAGATTTCTTACTGCTCTCAGAAGGCACCCCTAAGAAAACTCAAAATTCACTGTCTTTGCTCCTCTTCCCTGCTTTTCAAATTGCTGATCTCCTAGGATTTTCCTAGAGGAAAAGTGATCTAATCAATTAATTCACTTTGGAGTGATTGTGTCTAACATGGTTTTACTCTCTCTTGGGTATATTCAAGATATCCTTTGAAACTAAAGAATAAATCATGAATAATGAACTTTTAGAAAGATTGTCTTGAAAGGGTAATTTCAGAATCTTCACATAGTCCTTCACCTACACAAGTGGGTAATCTTAATGACAATATGAGCTTAGTGTTTTCTTCCTAGTTGCTAATTGATTTATATGGAAATTAAATGCACTTTTTCCTCCTAGCTACAGTTACATCAGACAGTAGGCAAATTGTAGTTGTTCACTTCTGCCTCACTGATCTTCAATGTGGTTTTGTTGTTGTTGTTTATTTGTTTGGGTTTTTTAAATATTTATTTTTTAGTAGTAGACAGTTCCAGTGAATAACAAACATTCCCCGTGTGGGGTTGGTACATGTATCTTCCTCCGTCCATGTCTCGATCTCTTTCACATGTGAGAAAGCTCTAGCTCCTTACTGCCTATTTCCTAACTTTACGTTTGCTCTTTACATTTTGGGTTTCCCATAGAAGAGAAATCACATGATTATTTAACCCACTTACCATTATAGTATCAAAGTACATCCATTTTCCTACAAATAATTCAAGTTTATCTTTCTTTATGGCAGAGTAGTTCTCCATTGTGTGTAACTATCACATTTATTTATCCCTCAGATGTGGATAGACACATAGGCAACTTCCAAGATTTAAGTCGTGACTGAGTTGTGCTGCTGTAATTATGAGTCTGCCTGGTCACTGTAATACGATGATGTCTTTACCTCTTTTGGGAAGATCCCTAGAATTGGAATAACTAGGTCAAATAGAATTTTTAGGTTTAGTTTTTGAGGTGTCTCCACACTGATCCCCATAGTGACTGTACTAGTTTACACTGCCACTTCTGATTTAGAAGGGTTCCTTTTCCCATTCAGCCTCATCAGGACATGTTCTTATTTGATTTCTTGATGATAGTCATTCTTTCTGGGTGAAGATGAAATCTGAGTGTGGTTTTAATCTGCATTTCTCTAATAGCCACTAATGTTCAAGACTTCATTGTGTATTCATTGACCACATTTTGTTTTTCTTAAATGCAAATCCTCTAACTTTCTTCTTGAAGTCTAACCCCTTCTTCCCTAGGCAATAAAAAGAAAATAAAAGACAGAAAAGAGATAAGAAAAATTCTCACCTAGGCTCTTTGAAAAATTATACAGCAAAAAAAATTTCCTTTACTCCTAATATTAAAAATGTGAGTATTTGTTCCTCGTTTCAAAAGTACTTGTTGATACTATGAAAGGCTTATGAGACAGAACCAGGAGTGGTTTCTTACTCATTTGAATAGGGGTATTTTAAGAAACTATCTAAGGGAAACTTTGTGTGTCCATAATCTGTGTTTGCTGAGCAGTAACTGCACTATTAAAAAAATTAAGAAGAAAGAATACAAATGGCATCTCTCTTTGGCTTAAGCAGCAGCTATGTGCTACAAGAATATACAAACGTGTACCAAAATAAACCTTCCAAAAGACAATAAAATAAGAACTCTGTCAGGTATCTCATCTTTCATAGTGGAACTGGAGAAGTGTGTGGTGGGACTTTACCTCCCTGAGAAGTGGTTTCATTGCCAGCCTCCTCTGTGTTCATCCATTAGGGAAAATACAGGATGGGTCAAAGCACCAGATTCACACAGGGAGGGGAGCCGGTGCCAAACAGCCAAACAGTTTAGCCAAATCAAAGCTTCTGGGAGCCGGTCTCCAAGACCTGCATGGTAACCAGTATCTCCAGCTGGTTTTTATGGCTGTGTCTTATTCCAATACAGCCCTCAAATCTACCACTTAGAGCCGCTGCTGCTCACTGGCCTGAACCATCATCACCACTTCCTGGATGATCGCCATGGTCTCTGGACTTGTGCTCTTGGCCTCTTTTACTTAGTTATCAAAACAGGAGTCAGAGTAAGCTTCAGCCACTGCAAATCAGATACTGCCAGCCCTATGTGTCAGGGCTCCCCAGCTTGCTCAGGGTGACACCATAAAATCCACCTGAGGTCTTCAAGAGGCTACCCTGCACGGCCCCTCTTTAGCTCTCTGACTGCATCTCCTCTCTGCTTCCTCATTTGTCACAACCACACGCCCAGATCCCCCAGTGCCTGCTGCTGCTGCTCCTGTTCATAGCCTCTGCACGTGTCCCTCCTGCTGCTGGAAGCCATCTTGCTTACTAGAACTTTCTACAGTGATAAAGATGGGGCTGTCATACACACTCCAACAACGCTGGAAATTTTGCTGTTGCTAGGGTGAGTTGTGCAGTGGTTTCAGTCACTGACATATCCGCAAGAACTTAGAAACAGTGTTTGGCACACAGTAAATAAGTTTCCAACAATATTTGGTAACTGAATGAATAAGTGACTATTAAGTAACGACCTTCTAAACCAGCCACTGTGGCATTTGGGCTGATAGTGGAACTGGGTGAGAGTGTTGGGAAGTGTGAATAGTTCAACGCCTCTGAAATTTCCTATGCTTCTAAGGTTCTGAAATACTCAAGCCCAAAGAGGAGCTGTTACTATGCCAAGCACTGGTATTTTCAATGCTAGTTATTGCAGTCTTTGTGGAAATTTTTCTCTTCCTTCCTTCCTTTTCTTCCTTCCTTCCTTCCTTTCTCTTTCTCCTCCTGTCAAGAAATATAATTCTTGTATTAAGGTTGTATTAAGAAGAAAAACCCAACATTAAAACAAAGAACTACTTAAACACAAAATTACTCCGTGATAATTGATTGGCTTAAAGTTATCAAGCTGACTTCCTTAGCTGTAACCACCTGGAAATTCTTATCTAATACTTCGATGCCCTTTATGCTAAGCTACATAAGAAGATAGAAATCTAGTTAACAAAAGCATACTTTTCTTACAAAAGCGCAGACGATTTTATTATATCCAGGAAAATCCATGACTAACTCCCCAAAAGTAAATAATGTATGACTAGCATAGGAAATAATGTATAAGCAAAGTATAAGATAACATATAAATAAAAATCCCTGAATAAATTCTTTGACATTCATCTTGGCCCTCAAAGGATGCTTCTGAAATGAACAGGAGAATGGCTATGGTACCAAAATGTAAATTTCGTCTAAGCTGCAAGGCATCTATCTTGCTAAGGAACCTTTACAGAATAGACTTGAATACAATTTTATTTCAATGAATATTGAGTGGTACCATTTTTCTGGTTGATCTTGGGAGAAGATGTTCAAAACTGTACTAAGTGTGCCTGTGACTCTAATGGGATAGGAGAGGAGTTATTAGTGTGCGGTTTAACCACTCCCAGCCCACTCTGCCCCTACCCGGCAGAAAATACAAAGCTTGACACACATCATCCGACCATTTCGCCGTGATTACCGCAGGTTAAGCACTACCCTCTGAAACAGATGGTCAATTGCCAGTCTAATCGCAGGAACTCTTATCCTTCCCCTCATCCACGGAATATGCTTTTGATACTCCTCATGCCAGTAAATTGCTACAGGCTCAAATAGTGCCCTGTGCATCACCGAGCAACAGAATAATTGAGGCTGTCAGACAGCCTCTCTTTCCCCATCCTTTTCCTTTGTATAGGAAAATTGTTCTACTTTCATATAATTAACGTCCAAGAACACAGCACAAGGGAATACCACGACACAATCTTACAACCCCGACAAAATGAAAATCGTAACAATATGGAAGATAAAGGATTACCAATAAATTTAGAGACCCTAGAGTAAATAATGTCTGTTTTCCCCAGCGTACTCTGTCATGAACCAGAATTATTTAGAAATCTTGTTTTAGTTGAAACTTTGTCACATATGTGCAGGGTGGATGATATCACTGTTATGGAGCTCTATGACAGACAGGGCTCTGAATCCTACCTTTGGGCTATTCGTCCCTACTTAGAGTAGAAAATGCTTGTAGATAAAAGGACACGGATTGTCTACCAAGGCTTAGATTTTCTCACATCAAATAGGTGCAATGATGTGGGTTTAACAGAAGAACAAAACTGAATTCAAGGTCAGCTATGACATTTATTGGTGATTTTATCTTCACGAGTTCAGACTGCAATGTCTTTATCTTCCTCCTTAGACGGTTAAATTAGGTACTAAACATAGATCAGGATGTTATAGTTTATAGATAGTGAACAAATTATGGCTCTGGTTATTATTATTATTATTAAAATATGCAACTAGTATCCCTTACAGTGTGTTGTTTTTATTGGCTTTATTCTGTTTTATTTTGCTTGGTTTTGTTCTCTTTAAAATAAAAAAAATAAATTATACAACTAACATAATTATAATATTTAAAAGAATGAATTCACACGAGAAAATACCCATTAAAAAACATAACAGCAATTTGTTGAAGTCTTTTTTACTGTTTCATATTTTTTTATTTAATAAATTCAACTTTATTCTTAATGAAAACAGTTGTTTCAGTTTTAATAATAAAAGTTCCTCCAAAGTTACTGATACCTCCTCCTAGAAAAAGCAATAGGACTGTGTATTAGTTTACATAAAATATAAAAGTACTTTTCAACCATTTTATATTAAGTGCAAACAGCTCTGTCAATCTAATTTCTCCTAATTTTTTAAAATCCTCGTTAATATGAAAGAGAACTAATTCTCATTTATCAAATATTGTAAGAACAGTTTCATAAAGAATTGTTCTGATATTTTTATATGTGTTTTCTTTTTTGAAATGGCAAGTTGCTCCTTAGAAAGACTGAAGGAACTTCTTATCTTGAAAACCACAAAATTTGAATAGAAACAAGGACAAACCAGCCTTCCCAGTCTCCTTTATGTCCACAAATCATTGCAATTTAAACTCCTTTCCATAACAGCTCCCTTTTTACTGAAATGACATGGGTTCGCATGCACGGAGAAACTTCGACCAGGTTTAAAATCACTACACTTTCCTGCGTTTAAGAATCAGCAGTGATCATTTTTACTGAGAAACCTCTCAAAGTACAATCATCCCAGAAAAAAATGACTAGCCACATTGCTGGAGGCTTTCTTTTGTCATTTTCCCTATTAACTGTTTCACCTAAACACCTTTCTCTGGAACTTGATTTATTTTTTATTTTTCCTTTCGGTACAATGTTAGAGAGTGTCTCTGAGTGGAAAATCAGATAGAAGAAAGAATGGGAGGAAAAAGAAAAACTGAAAACTTTTCCCTGTTGTAGATGTTGGTGACTGTCTTGCCTCACACACCAGGAGAGTGTAACTCAGAGAATAAGTGCAAATCTGCCAGAAAGCTCGGAAAAGTGAAGTCTCCTTTAGACACAGCGAAAAGGCAGACAGAGCTTCATTATGTTGCCATCCCTTCAGTTCCTCCGTGAATATGAGGTAGCAATATTCTTTTAAAAGATACCTCTCATCCGAGCGTCAATCCCTCCCTGGCTTTCAGTAAACTCTGAAGGCTTGCTTTGCCAATTTTTCACTGACACCAAGCCAGCGAGCTCCCCGTTCCCCAGGAGGTGGCAGGTCGCTCATTAAGCTCCCAGAAGGAGGTGTATTTTTCTTTCACCACCCTATTTATCATATCTTTCCTTGAGAGGGAAGTCCAAATGTCCCTAACCACCTTGAGTCTTGAAGAAATGCACAGCACGTTGCTAATCCCCTCCCCAGGACCCCCTGACTCCTCCACCACGGGACTGAGAGCTCAGATTTGTACTTTAACTGTCATTAATCCCACTGCAACATGCTACAGGCATTAAGGTAGTTACCAGTCCTCTCGCTGATGAATCTACAGAAGGAAGAGAAAGGAAGTTGGCAGGGTTCCCGACAAAAAGTGGGGAGACTAGGAGGGAGCCGCTCCTCCTGTGTCAACCAGCAGCCACAGGGCAAGGTGCTCTCACCATTTTATGATCTACTGTACTTGGCATCTGTTCTGGCCCCGGAGACAGCATCTATTTTTGGGGATCGGTTTTATATTCCCAGATTGCCACTTTTCCCTCTGCCTCGCTGTCTGTTAAATATCCTGCAGTATATTATCACTTCATTTTGCTTCGGTTATTTCCTCTGACACTGGTGTGGGACAGTCTGGACTCCGAGTGACTTCCCCTCTCAGACTCAATCTGTCTAAATGTCACAAGGTGGGGGGCGGGGATGGAGGACTCTAAAAATCCCTGCAATCTGGCGTTTCTCGGGAAGTATTTGATAGATGCTGCATTTCTGAGGCTCCATGTGCCGCAGACAGGGAGCACACAGTGAGGGTTGAAGAGCCTGTTGATTCATGTTTGTCTCTTTCTGAGAAGGGACACTATTTTCTCACCAACTTCAAACCTAAAAGCAGAGGCTCTCCAGGTATGAAGATTTATTTGTAGTGGATATTTATTGGGAGTGAGGCTTCTAAACTTTAGGTCCAGATCTGAGAAGTCTGCTAGTAAAAGTGGGCATTTATAAAACATTATTAAACCTGTTCAATAACTTAGTAAAACTAACAACGCTTAAAAAAATTACTATTTCCTTTTTCTAGACCTCTCCCCCTTCTCCCCTTCTCCCCTTCTCCTTTCTTTCTCCCTGTTTCCAGTTATTTCTCCTCTTTCCTGCCTCTGTTCCCTCCCTCCCCAGCCCGGAAGATTGTCATAGCTGGTGACTTAAAAGGGCGAATCTCAGAAGAGACCTTATTGAAGGTTTTGCTGCTCGCCTTCTGGGATAACTGCTGGCACTGAATGTTTTCAGGCTATTTCAGACCGTCCTAATTATAGGCTATCAGGAATAGAATTAGAGATGGCCTAACTAGGTCAACAGAATCCAGCGATAACACGCTGCCATGCGGTGGGGTCCCTGGCAGGAGCGAAGCCTTTTACCCGCTGACACCAGGGAAACCTGCTGAGCCCAGGAGCTGCCACCACTGGCCCAACAATGCTGAGTAACGCTGCCCGGAGACAGGAAGCGCCTGCTGCACCGCAGATTTCATAACCTTCTGACCAACTCACAGTGGCCTTTCATTCCTCTCCCCGGCTCAGAAGGAGGAAGGTGAGCTCAGAAAGACAGTGAGCGTGACCAGGGGAAGAGGAGGGGTGCGGAAGGAGGCGGTCACTACACAACTCATTTCACTGTCATCTTTTGGAGGTGCCCCCTCCCTCATCTTCAAAGTGGAGAAACTGAGGCACTCCCAACAAAAACAACCTTCTGCCCAAGAAAACAACACCAATAAATAACAGATCCAGGATTCTTTTTTCTTCTTTCAAGGGTTCTTTATTACTAAAGTCTGTGTGCTTTTTGTAACTCTAAACTGAATTCTTAAATCTCTCTTTAGAGACTTGCTTTTGAGGATTGTCAGCCTTCAAAGCAATTGCCCACTCATCTGGCTAGGACGTATGTAAAGCAGAAGGGAAAACCATTCCAGATTAGGCAAAAGATCACTAATTTCATTCTCTATCCCATGGATAAAGACATATGGTAATCTAATAAAAATTGTCATTACCAAAAACTAAAATGGTAGTCTCATAAATATTTTCTTTTCACTTATTATCTTCAGAAATTATTTGCAACTTTTTGTTTTTACTTTAAGTTGTTTTGCATGTCAGGAATTATGATCACTAAAACTTTTTTTTCCTAAGCATTGAAGGAGGAGGAGGATATATGGAAATATCAACCAAACTTCTGTAGCCACGTGTCACAACACCCAAGTCTAAAATATAAACCATTTGCTTTCCTCATAATTATTCTTTTGTAATCTGTAGCCATCAAAGTATACAGACTCTCGTGAGTTCAATTCATGATAAAAACGATACTGATTTTTAATAAGTGATCTTCAAATGTATTTTTAAATTGATAGAATTTTCAAGGAAAGAAATCATATTTTTTTCAAGTTTGGCAGAGTTCTGACCGAGAATCCAGTCTCTCCTTTTGATGCAGGGTTACTTTCCAGAAGAACTGCCAATCATCCATTACCTTCCTGGATCGGCAGAGCTGTCTGGGCTTTCCGAGCCCCTGCTTCCTGAGAATTCATGACTCCTTCGCTGATCCAGACGGTCTCTTTCGTTCCCTTCCACTCACAAAGCAGAGGCTGAGCGTGGAGCCTGCCTCTGGGCTCCTTCCAAGCGTTGGTCCCCCACTCATGGGACTGAAGGCTGATGGGCCTCTTTCATCCCTGTCTGCGTGTTCATGAGTTTCTGTCTTCACTCAGGAACAGGATCCCGGCATGTCCCTCCACCCTTCCACACCCCATCACCCAAACAGCTCTGCATGCACCCGCATTGGGTCCAGCCTGGCTCTGACATGAGGCGTTGGCCAGGTCAATCTAATAATCCATACTCTCTTTCCTTTCGCTCTGATTAAAGGCTGGCTTTGTGCATCCTCTTGAGAGGTAACCTCTAATATCATATGGTAATTTTTTAAATCAACCGAAAGTAAACTGCCCAAAGGAACAAAATATCCTAGAACCTCTGGCCAAATAATTTGAGAGGCTCAGCGATAGATACAGGCCTCTGTGACTTTCATATAGAAAGACTGCACAGACCAAAAACTTACTATGGAATATTGACTTTCCCCTGAAAATACTGTGTGGTGTGTTGTGTTATGGTAACAGCAGATATCTGGGTTAACCATCATGGAAACTCAGTGCGCCCCCAGACCCTCACAGGTACAATTTTACTCACCATAAATACACACATACATGTTCTGCATGTGTGTGAAGGTCTTATATGTCCAACACATCCAGTGTGTAACTGCTAAGGTTATTCTGTCTAGGAACAAAATTGTGACTTTTCTCCAAGAAAAAAAAAATATATATATATATATATACAATTACATAGTTTGCCCCAAAATGTATATAATATTTGCCCCAAATGTATACATAATTTGCCCCAAAATGTATATACACTTCAGAAAAAGAAAAATATTGTGATGTCTTACAGATGGTTGTGCCCCTGGATGGGGGACCCTGGAGGATGTCCTATATCACAGAGGATCCACTACGCTGCTGACCCTTAGAGGAGAAATTGAAAATGGGTGTGCAGCAGTCTCTGCGACCAAGGTTACCCGGGCGGGAGTTCGCTGTACCAATAAATGTCTGGAACTGAATGACCACCACTGTGAGCACCTCTTGCATTTGCAGAGGCCGAAGGTAACTTGTATGGATCTCATGATGTCTCAGTACATTAGTATTAAAATATTTATGCACGTTTTCTTTTACTGAAATGTGTGTTTATGTTTTGGTGGAATACATACTTTTTTTTCACCCCATGTTACTCTATGTTAAATGTGAAGTGGGAGTATATTTTTCCAAACTTGCTAGTCGAAACAATAAAGTTTACATAGCTATTATTAAATAAAGATTCTTCATCTGTATGTCATGCAGCCAGAATCATCGTTTCTCAGGAGTCTGAAGCATCTGCAGGACGGAGGGTCACCAGCGTGTCCATGTGAAACCTTCGTGTTTCCATTTGCATGCTGAAGACAGAAAACATAGGAATAAAAATTTACTTTTCTTATATAATTCTAGTATCTTTCCAGTGGTATGTACATTTTATTCCCACCAATAACTGAATTGTCTAGAAAAACTGTTTTGCATTCATTAAATAACTTTTATCAAAGAAAAGAAAAAAAGAACTATGATTTCCTGTAAGAGTCACAGAGGATGGATCCTCCAAGAAGAGAAAGAAGAGCCTTGAAGTATTTGCCAAGAATTGAAATTTCTGTTGTATCTGGAGTTCAGGTGTCTTCTTGGTGA
This sequence comes from Cavia porcellus, assembly GCF_034190915.1. Classification (NCBI taxonomy): domain Eukaryota; kingdom Metazoa; phylum Chordata; class Mammalia; order Rodentia; family Caviidae; genus Cavia; species Cavia porcellus. The sequence goes on along the minus strand of NW_026947493.1, from coordinate 79,421,917 downwards.
GTCTTATAAGAATTGGAGACAAAAATGAAAATTTCCCTTGTTATTGTTTATTTTGTTTGTTTTACTTTGTTTTTTAGCATTAAGAACATTCCAGAACTTTCATACTGGGATACACCTCCAGTTTCTTTTTAAATTTTAGTTATTATTATTATTTTATTTTGAGACAGGTTCTAAATCACCAAGTTGCCCGGCTGGACTCTAATTCGTGATCGTCCTGCCTCAGCCTCCCAGAGTGCTAAGGTCCTAGGTGTCAGACAACACACCTCTGCAATTTTTCTGTTGTACATTTTCAGAGAGAAATAGATTGAAACACTGAGCAGCCAAAATTATCCTTGGGAAACTGAATGCTCTATGCAGGGTCTGTCAATGACCAGATCTCTAGAAGCCTCACTATCCACTCATAGCTCAAATCAAACTCAGCTTCATCCAACTCCTGGCTTAGCTACTATCTGCAACTTGTCCCCAGCACTGTGCCACGGTGAAGATATAAGAACAGACCCTCTGTTTCCCCTGAGCTCATAATCCAGTGAGAAACAAAAATTTTAAAAAGTATAACAACACATTGTGATGAGAAGAGAGAATCTCAGAAAGTTGCTGCTGGTGAATTGAACCCACTGAGCCTTGAGAAGGAAGAGCTTTCTGCAGGTTAAAACACACAGCTTCATGAATGTCTAGGATGGCGTGGAAAGGCCCATAGCTCAGACCTGGCCCAGAGGCGGCTTCGGGAGAAGCCTGTGTGGTGGACACCACGTGTGGGCGGAAGCCCAGGGGAAGGGACAGCTGATTGGAATCACCGGGCGGGGAGCACAGCTATGGCCAGCACACTCCGATGGCTGGGTTTGTAGCTTTCAATTGTGAGGACATCCAGAAGATTCTTAAATTTCTGGAGGGAGACTCACGACTAGATTTGTGTTTTGCTGTTTGCTCTATGACTGAGAACAGTACTAGAAGGATTACAGATAACAGTTCACAGGACAGAGGAGTTCTTTATGTGGGGAACACATTTATCTCCGTCGCCATTGTTCAAAGAAGACCAAACCAAGAGGGGAAACTCACCAGGCCTTCGTGCTGCGTATATTTATTAGCACAGGGAAAAAGAGAATCAGTGCGTGGCTGCTGAGCAATTCATATTTAAACTCTTTCAGCTTAGATGACTGCTCGGTCTCATCGATCACTTATTTTTGACTCTTTTTTGGCAACAAAGACCATGTCTGTTTCTTTCCAGTCTTGTGTGACTCAGGACTAATATTCCATTTCTCAGAATACCTGGGGAAACCCCACAGTCCAAAGACTTTTTTCAGCCCAAGCAAACTTTTAATTTAAGCTTCTTTTCCAGTGAAAAATAATTTTTGAACAGACCATTTTGTGAACAGAGTACACAAAGTGACACCGTTTTATCTATTTCTTTTCCTGTTTTAGGAAATGAAGGGGGGATGAATTTTACTTAAAACATTTTCCGGCCGGATATTTCCATGTTGGGTGGTTGACATGACGGATTTTAGTCTCTCTTTTATCACTTGCGGTCTAGGCAAACACTCGTTGCTAATATAAATCAATATTTAAACTCCTTTTCGTGCAAGTTTATTTTTTTCAAATTTGTACCTGGTTCTCAGGGTGGAACCCTCAGAATAATCATTCCCAAAATAAAGCCAATGCTTTTATAGTTCCCTAAAAGTTTAGAATCATTTTACATTTGCAAATTAATCCATGAGTTTGGATTAAACGGCTACTCCTTCAGAGTGTCCCACCACTAGTTACGTGTATCCTTTTCCCAGAAAGCATGATCTCTTCAGTTTTTTTTTTTAAATCCCATAAAGATTTTGTCAAAACACTCTGACAGGACTTTTAAGAAAGTATTTGGCAGACGCTGGGCATTTAGCTCAGCAGCATAAACGCCTGCCTGGCAAGCACTAGGTCATGAGTTTGATTCCCGGTAGTAGAAAAAAAAAAGTATTTGGGGAAGGTAATTGTGTTTAAAAAGTAGAAACAGATTTTTCAAACAATCCGATATTCTCAGCACCCACACTTGTTAATTGCTTTCACAAAACATTCCCATATTGGAACACATTAGTATCCTATTTGTTCCGTGTCCTAACTAGAAGTTTTCTCCTTGTAAGTCTTGTCTCTTACCATGTTAACGAAGCGTTCATCCTACCTTTGACTGTCCCTGGCCACCTGTCCTTCCCTGTTGCTTCTCTCTGTCCTTTGTCAGTTTGAAATGTCATCGCCCATCTCGTCAGAATGGGTAGAATTTGTAAACCACAATAATACAGGCACTCACGCTAGAGCAGGAGCTGGATCATTACAGTTAACTAGCTATTCAACCCCACAGGTCAGGAGTTATGTTCTGCTTTTGAACAAAGAAACCAGCGCTCAGAAAACTTAAGCTATTTGCCTGTGGTCCTAAAACAGATTCATCGGAATCTATAGCTGATGTAGTCTCTGTTCAGTCCTAGATCTCCCAAAGCAGGAACATTCCTAAATAATTTCCTTTACATTTTCATGATCAATAAATCCTTCATTTGTGTTACGTTTACTGATCTGCTTCAAATGAACTCAGCAAACATTTACTGAGCAGAGACTCTGCACTAAGCACTTTTCAGGGTGTTTGGATAAAAAGCAGTGTGGCATTGAGCTATACCTACAAATTCATATGCTACCAGCCCCAGGGTCAGTCTCCTTCTCCTTTTCTTCCTTCTTCTCCTCCTCCTTTTCCTCCTTCTCTTCCTCCTGTTCCTCCTACCCTCCTTTCTCTTCTCTCATGTCATGCTCTGATCCACTCTCACGCATTTATTCTTCATATCCTACAGTGAGATTCTTTTCATATTTTCAAACTATACCCATCATTCAAGGCACCACTTAAATACCACCTTTTCAGTGACACTCCCTCTGTCCTTAGTGAAATAAAGCCTTGTGGCTTAACTTTTCCTATCTCTGCATTTCCTATCTGTTTGCTTTTGATCTCATCAGCCGGTTTGTAAACACAGGGACTGGGAACACATCCCCTTTGTATTTCTCACATAGCACCAAGCCTGCAGTAATTGCTGAATTAGTCTTTCCATATACTCATTAGCAGGAAGGAGCTGGAACCGGACTCATGGCCTGGCATTCTGGGAACTCTCCACGTTTCTAAGCACACGGCCATGTCCGGTATCATGAAGCATGGAATATCGCCAATCTAATTCTTCCTCACTATAAGAAAACACAATTTAAAAAATACTATTAAAACATTATAAATCATGAGAGCAGGCCACATGGACTATGGGCCATTTCCAACTGTCATCTTTCCAGACTCTACTGCAGCCACCAAGCCTTGTCTTCTGCAGAAGGGACATAGTTATGTAGAGCTATTGAAGTTGCTATAGGCACAATAAGAATGAAAGTTCTAAAGATTTAATTTACTTTCTTTAAAAAAAGAAACAACTCTCCAAAGCCCTTGTATAATACTGTTTTAAATCAGGCAGCTTTCTCAAAGAAACCCTCTCCTTAGATGGCTTCTAAGATAAATAAAGAATCTTGCAACAAGATTCAAGTTCAACAAGCAATGACTGTGTGTCCTTTACAGCAAAGCCACATGCAAGGCCTGCGGGGGCACAGTGCGGGGAGGAAAAGCTAAACAAGGCATGTTCTGTATCTTCTAGGAACCCCGAGTTTTGGGGTTTCCTACCAACATTAGCTATCTTGCCACGAATGGCTCAGGAGTCTAAACCATTGTGTTGCTTTGGTTAATTGCCTGAGGTAAAGGCATCTCCACATTTATCCCCACAAAACAGACCTCAAGTAAAGTAAGGATTCCCAGAAAGGTTTGCCAGAAAAATCACAATTTGACGAAGCAACTAAAGTGAAATTTTGCAGCAGACAACCTTGCTGTAGACACGGGTTTCCTTTCAATCTCCTTCGCCACATTCAAACTCTGATGGTAAAAGATTACTTGTAGGTGAGCTGCCCGGTTGGCAAAGGATCAAAGTTTCCAGGTAAGTTGGAGGGTATGGCTTTCAGATCTCCTGATAGCGCCCTCAACTGAAATCATAGTTCTAAGTACAGAATCCAACCTTATTCCAGTATCCTGCCAAGCTTGTCTTTCACAGAAAAAGGGAGACAAGAATCATGTGGCAAAGCCTTAGGTTAGAACTAGATCGATCATGTTCACCTCCAGGAATTTCTATGTAAGAAGGAGATAAGCCTTTCCTCCTTGGCAGCCGAGGCTGAATGTACTCAGAAGCTTTCCTGTGGTAGACAGTCAATACCTTCCACATTCATGTTAAAGACGCAGGATGTCAGGTCCTTGTTTCTTTGCAAAAATTGGTAAACGCAGGATATCATTTTCTTTTAGTTCTAGAATGATCAGAAGGCATGAATCTGACTGTGAAAGGGACAAGAAATGAGGATTTCTGTAATGGAGTCCTATGATTTTTTTCTGGGAAAGAAAAACATATATCTATCTTTTCATGTGGCCCCTAAGTAGAAGTGATGCCTGAGATGTTTCAGCCCGCTCTGAAAAGGTCTTTGTGTCTCTGATGATCTTTCTGCACCCAGTAAGAGTCTGGAGTAAGGATGTTAACAGCTCTGAGATCTTGCTGTTTCCCATTTCTATTTCCAGGAATAGCTCTCAGGGCTGCTTTGTCACCAAGATCCGCAGGATTGAATGCAGTCGCACTGAAAGGTACCGTGAATGGAAAATGAATTCCTTATGTTGCAAAGGCAAACGTGTGGGTGCTGCGGACACCAGTGCACTTTTCAATAACATTATAAAGAGATGGCGAGACTGGCGGATGATTACACCACTGACACAAGTTTTGAAAATAATAAAGCTGAAATTTCCAATTTATTATGACTGCCATGCGTTTTCTTTGCAAACTGCTGGCTCTATTGCCTACTGAGGATTCATATGAGCAATCTATTTTCATGTGTTGTGTCAGTGAAGATTCGCAAAACAATATGAACTCATCTAAAGACGACTTACCTTGTAGTTTTCTTCTAGAACATAAAAGCTTGGATCAAGTCTTAATGAATGACTCCTAAAAAAGAAAACAAAGAAAGAAAACACTCAGTTATCCATGGGTCCTCAGTGAAAGTGGAAATTGAGAGTTGAGATTTGGATGCTTAGTGACCTAATGAATTTAGAGAAGAATTTTGGGAATTTGGACAATTAAGTTTTATAGTGCACCTCATATTTCAACTCATAACATATACCTAGGGGCCTCTGTTTCACTTGTCAGCTGTTACAAATCTTTTTCAAAATTTGAGAAGCAAATTTCAAAGCACTTGCATTGAATTAGAAATGCTTCATTTAGATATTTAGCTTATTAAAAATAGAAATAACTATGGGAAAGTTATGCCCTGCTAGTGTAAAGCAATTATAAAAATACAACTTAAAACCTGTTTTGAAATTACTTGTGAGGTGAAAGGAAATGTATATCATCTATATAAAAACAGTATATAAATATGTATGTGATATATACAATAAAACAGTGACAATGAATTTTTATAAATTATCATACATATATATCATGAAATTTATCACTTTAACCATTTTGCATAGCTAGTTCTGTAGCATTTGGTATGTTCACATTGATATGATTCCATCCTCTACCCACTCCACAATTTTTATCATTTTCCAGTACTGAAACTGTGTCCTCACTAACTACAAAACAATTCTCTTTACTTCCATATACACTCTTGCACAGTCCTTGTCAATTACTTCTAGTAGTAGAACTGCATAGTGTTTGCCTTTGTGAATGGTTTATTTTACTTAGCACAATCTTTTGAGGTTCATCATAGTACTATGTGTCAGAATTCCCTTCCTTTTCAAGACTGAATAATATTCTGTTGTATGGACATACCACATATTCTTTATGCAATGGCCTACAGATAGATACTTTGGCTATCAAGAATTATGCTGTTCTAATTCTGGGTGTCTTGATACCTATTTGATTTGCTACTATATTTGCCCATCTTTTGGGTCTATCCCAGAAGTTGATTTGTTGGATGTAATTTTATTTTTATTTTATTTCATTTTTGAGGTACTCCCAGTCTGTTTTCCACAGTATTGGCCTTATTTTGCATTTCAACAATTAGTGCACAGGAGTTCCAATTTCTCCATGTTCTCATCAACATTTGTTATTCTCTGCTTTTTTACCCTAATGAGAGTGGAGTATTTCATCCTGGGCTCCATTTGCATTTTGCTAATCTTAAACAGCTTTTCAAGTGCATATTTTTCTTTGTGTATCTTCTTTGGAGAAATCTGTACTCTACTTGTTTACTTATCTTTAAGTGAAGTTCATTTTTGTGTTGTTGAATCTTAAAAAAGGATGTATTTTAAAATTACATAACATGAATTTGAACAAGCTGAGTGCTTGGTATGATTCTATTCGAATGTATTCCAGGGAAATCCCAAGAGACCTTGGAATACAATGATTTATTATAAAGCAGCCAGTACTTCAACGACTTTCTGGGTGTTACCAACCATGGAGAAGACAGAATGAGGGAATGAGATACTTAGGAACAGGAGCAGGAGGCAGAAACCACTGGGTTGGTCATTCAGGCAGATTTTGCCAATCCTTGTTACTTGTGATGAGCAGGTTAGGAAGAGGATGACTCACTTTTCCAATTCTGATGGTTGTATTACAAAAGGCATTGCGTGCCCTGGACTATTTACCAGCAGTGAGCACCCAAACATAATAAATCAGCTCGGTACGTGTGTTCCTAAGTTGTCAAGCAGGGCTGACTTCTGTTTCTAGGCTGTGCTGTGCAGAGACAGCCTGAGATTTTCTTGACAGCGTGGGTCACTGTGACCTCCAGGGCTCTGGCTCCACCTCTGGGATGCCTCCTCTAGCTATGCAAGTTCTGCCAAGCTTTCTGGAATACAGCAGATTAGCCTGCCCCTGCTGCTACTGGTGCTGCTGTGGCTTCCGAGCTGTGTCCCCCTCACCCCCGTCTGGCCCCAACTTGTCCATTAGCCTGTCTCTCCTGCCCCTGCCAGCACCCCCGCAGCGGTGCTTCACACCTTGCCTCATCCATCCTGAGCACGTGGCCAAAGTCAGGGGGACCTGCAGCTGCAGGCCCGGCGGGGCACTTGGCTGGCTGCCGGGAACCTGTTGCAAAGGCTCCTTCTTGCTGTTTAAGATGAAATGAGACTGGGGAGGATGCTGATGAAACTGTAGAAAGCTGGACGTGGTGCCTCTGCAGTCAGCCGAGGTCCCACCATCATTACTGGGATCGGATTGACTTGCTTTTCAAGTCTGGGCGGATGCGCGTTTGCAGGGATGCCCTCGGGACTTTCTACTTTAAACACATGCAGGGCAAATCCCGTTTTGGAAACTCGAAGAGGTTGTTTATTGTGCCAACACTGTAAAGGTTCTTCCCCAGGACACAGACAGAATTTTTTTAACCACATAGAAATCATACACGTTTTTTCTTCTGCCATCTTCTTGAAACGCTCTCCATCATGAATTCCTTTCCTCTGGCAGCTCTTAGCATATCTTGGCCACCAGGCTACAGAAAAGGAGGCAGCATCATGTGGGCAGCATCCTGTTCTGTGGAGTCAGACACACGTAGATGACATCCCAGGCTCCCGACTCACTACTCAAAACCAAAGCAAGCGTCTGAGACAGACTAGCAATCACGTCCTTTGTTTTCCAAATGGTGAAAGCAGGAGTGTCTGACATTCTGATGTCTGTGTACATACATCGCTGAACACACGCTTGGCACAGTCAAAATTCAGAGCACGTTTGAAATCATATTACTTTGTTAATCTTCAATTGGCAGATGGGATGTAAGATTTTCAACTATCAGTGTGTCCATTCTAATAAATACAAACATGCAATCAATCACAAGACAATGGAAAATTTATATGGAAGTTAGTGAAACAAAAATTCTCAGGGGGAGCCAATTAATTCTGTTGAGATTGGAAAAATCATCAGTGCTTTTGTGGATGCCATCTTTTAGGATGGAATTCAACAAATAAAAAATTTCATACTTACTGTGCCTCTTTGAATATCCTTTAGTCTATGATATGCTTGTTTTCCTCCATTCCAAAGCCCTAATTTTATTGAAACCTTTTAGGTTTTGCTCAGATGTCTAGTATTCCTTGATTCTTTCCATAATGTTTGAATAAATTAAATATGTAAAAGTACACTTGTGTGCTGAGGTCTGAAAAATTTCTCTTACATAGAAATTTATTTTGGCATAAGCATTACTGTAAGAGACTATAACCTGTGTTAGCATGAGTGCTATCAATCACTCTCTGAGATGAGTGTGATAAAAGTTTCCATTTTTGATCCAATTAAAGCTAGTAGAGCTAGAAAAAAACAGAAAATCATACGGGCTCCTGGCTTTTTTTTTTTTTTTAAGTGATGTACATTTCTATCCTGTAACTACTCAACTGTTTCTGAGACAATAATATGCCAGTTGAGCTTGGATAAATCTGCTGATATAACGTAAAGGTCTTAGAACAATAAACAAGACCTGTAATACTGGGGGCTGATGGCATCAGGATAATTAGAGCCATCAGTACACTCCGTAACAACCAAATGAAAAAAAACCACAGAACAGAAAGCTACAGGCACATCGCTATCCCACTTCTGCTAAATAACTCCAGCCAGATAATATTCAGTGATAATAAAAATAATCAGTAAAGTTTACTGCGTAAATAACTGAGGCAAATTATACCTATAATAATTCCAGAAAAACAAAACCCAGAGGCAGGACACAACACACTCCGGAATTTCTGTTACTAGTACTGAGGATCAGAAAACCAGCTACAACAGACTCAGGGCTATTGTTCAGGTGCGAAGGGATAAACACGTTATCTTAGGGTTCTAGCAAAACATCATGATGATCTGTGGCATCTAGTGTTCAAGAACAAAGGTGGAGATATAAAAGAGAAAGCAAGAGACTGGGCTCTGGGGATGAGAGGAGACATGGAAACGCAGAACTGTCATTTCTGCTCTGAAAATGAATGATCCATGAATTAAAATTAGAGCAGAAACTGGTTGCTGGGTAAATGTGATCCATTCATAGCCCTTGTTTGGCCAATTTGCTATAAAATGATTCTTACGTAGTTATAAAGTTTTACGTGAAAAGTTAAATTTCTCTCTCTCTGTTTTATAATTGGGGCCATCTGTGAGTGCACGTGTCTGATCCTCTTCCCCACCAAGTGTCCACTCAATGACCGTCTTTATCATCCTGTGACTGCCCACTCCAATCTTGTACCCTGTGCAAGCCAATCATCCCTTTCCATCTTGTTTTTCTTCTGCAGCACAGATGGCCCTTAGAACGCCACTTTCCTGGGCTCCGAAGCTCAAATCTCAACCCCACGATTCTTTAAACTTTTTAAGACGGATCATGAATATCTTTACCTGCGGCAAAAGTTAAGTCAAAGCTTTACAAAACCATGACTTTCTTGGGTTAACGTCAAGAAAAGATATTTGCTCTGAAAAGAAAAATAAAAATGTTTCAAGAGATGACTCTAATATCCCTCGCTAAAATCAGAAGTGGTGTCTGAGATGAGGGATATACAGGCCTCCCTCTTTTTCTCCAATGTCCCTGCATCCGCGGACACATCTGCGGATTCTTCCTGGTGCACAGCAAACTACACAGGTCAGTGGTCAGCGCGGTCAGAGGCATCGGCCTGGTGGGAAAAACACTACAGCTTTGATCCCCAGTCCTGATCAGAACCTGAACCTTGATCTGCTCAGATAAACAGAGAATATGTCAACTGTTGGGGTCCTGCTTGCTCTCCACGAGTTATGCGACTTTGGCCACATCTCCTCTGTTTTTATTCCCTTTTGACATAAGCTTGGCTGTGGGAAACTTCAGTTTCCCCGCGGGCCTCTTCTGTGGTGAAGACAGACGGGGCGGGCGGGGGGCGGGGAGCAGCAACACTTCCTGCAGTCTTGGGCTATAAATCCGCAGAGTTCATCTCCCTTGCTCCGCAGCCCCATAATGGTGCTTTCAGCTTCTGTTCAGGCTTGCCTTCCAAACCCAACCCAGAGAGCGCAACGCCCATCATCCAAGCGAAGTGCTTAACCATCAAGCCTTTCATTCACTAATGCCTTGGGAGATTATGGGCCAAAGTCCAAATAAGACTCCAAACATCCCCAACGTTACTTTGCTGCATTACAGACACCACTGAGAAGCCTGGTGCCACTACATTCAAATACTGTGCGCTACACTGGGTTACAGAGAACAAGGCCATTGCCCAGAGCTCCTGTCCCTTCTCCACACCGTCTGTCGGGCTTCATGGGAGCAGAGTCTCCTCTCACTGTTGGCTGGGTCCTGCCTGGACCTTGGAATTCCAACTCAGCTTTCCACTCTCCTCTTCAAGGAGGAAACAGCTCACAGCTCTGCAGCTCTCCTCACACCCATGATGTGTGCAAAGAAACAAGCAAAAAAGCCTTTTTGGTTACCTGTTTTTCTTCGTTTCTTTCGTTGGTTGATTGGTTGGTTGGAGGGAAGATTTTTTTTTTTTTTTAATGTCTCTTAAATACCTGGACAGGGTATGTTTGCACCTTCAAGCATTACACAAGTCCAGTTAGATTCAAAATTTGGAGATCGCCCCTTTGTAGTTAGGCAGTGCAGGTCCTGGCAGGAAACGCCCCAAGCTTAGGTCAGAGGAAGCTGGCAAGACGGAACCTGCTGAGGCGGACAGCACAGGGCGGGAGGACGGCGTCCACCACAGGACACTTGGTGCAAACAAGTGACACACATTCGATGGTACCGGGATCCCAGGATAATATTTTTTTAATGGAATTTTAGAGGACTGGCTTTTCTTTTTGCAAACCTTTGAGTGTCTACATAACCCACTCATGTCTAGTAGCCTGATTTTAAGATGAAAAAATAAGCAGAGAAGGGAGAAAGCAGTTTTCTAAGATTTTTCATTGCAAAGATAAAGTACTTGATGAACAGTACAAAAATCTCTCATCTTTAGCTGCCAAGTAAAATGCCGTGATCATCCCAAAGTACTGCTAATGTGTATCAACAACTCAGTGACTAAGGAGAGAGAAGCAAAGTCAGCACCGTGACAGTAACACAGGATGCAGTGAAAGACGCTCTCCACTGTGGACAATGCGGAACATTCACTGGCTTATTAACTGCTGAAGGAGGAGATTTGTTTTCATATGCCCATTTGCCTCATGGTGACCAGGAAAGACATGGGTTTCCCAGCAGAAATCTTTGTGCCGTGTAACTAGGTCTCCTCATGAACACTTGCTGGAGTCTCTACATCCTCACTGTGTTCAAAGATTGCTGCGGAGTTGGGAATTTCTCTTTGGTCCCCCTCCGAGCTGTCTGCACACTGAGATCATGAGGTGTACCCTGTGCCGGAAAGGAAAAGTAAATATTAGGCCGCTGTAACTGAGGTCATAGTTTCTCCATGTCTAGACACCCCAACAACTCGCTGCCTCCCGAAGCTGACACGCTTTTCACAGACTTAACAGTGTGAGAATCACTTTGTATTGGGTTGTCCTTTCAGACAAGCTTTGAAGTTGCATTTCAGATTTCTACTGTAAGTCTCTGCTCAGGTTATTTCTTCTTCCTCCACTCCAAACAAATGACTCTGCATAATGAACTGATAGGCAGTGTGACCACTGTTCTCCATAGTTACACGAATCAGGTGAGTGTCTTTAGATTTTTGTAAACTAGCTACACTTCCACGCCTTTGGTGATGTAGCTCTCTCCACCACTTAAAGATTATGAGTTTAAACGAGGAAGGAAAAGAAAAAGTATCTACTGAAAGCAACCTGACAAAGCAATTGCTTGTTGTATAAAAACTGAATGAAAATTTGTTTTTATGCTTCTCTTCTCCTTATGTTGGACATTTCACTTTGATTCTTTTATTGTTTTACTGTGTCACAATATATAAAGAAGTTAAGTATGACGAAAGACACACACACACACATGCACATGGATTTTAAAGATAGTCCAGGGAAATAAGTCTTTATGAATGGATCTTAACTACTCTGTCTCTGGCATTCAAATTCTATACAGTTATTTTGCCAAATAATCACAAATGCAGATCTATATGTGTACTTCTAAAAACAATAATAATATTACTTGTTCTGCCAAATAAAATGCAGGCAGGCTGCATGTGTGCATGCGTGCGTGTGCGTATGTGTGTGTGTGTACGTGTGTGGGTGTGTACGTGTGTGTGTGTGTGCATGTGTGTGTGTGTGTGTGTGTGTGTGTGTAAGAGAAAGACAGACAGAGAGAGAAGGAGAGAGAGAGAGGGTTGGAGGGGGACAGGGAGACAGACAGAGACAGAGACAGAGATAGAGACAGAATTATGTTTTTAAAAATACCCTCTAGGCCTCTGTGAATATATTAGTACATAATGTATTTGTTTAGTTTCTATTCTGAGCATACTCTATTCCATAGTTTCTGTGTTTTCAGGTGACTCACAGTGAGTTATTTAGGGAAGCATTTAATAACATATTCTATGAAACGTGATTCTCAGTGATAGTTCAGTTATTTATGTTTTTTAAATCAGAACCTATTAAAAGTCCAGGAAAAAAATCAGGAAGCCCTCAGTGAGGTGCAAAGGTGCCCACCTGGAATGCCAACACTGGGAGGCTCAAACAAGAGTTTTGAAAGCCCAAGCAAGCCCGTCCTGGGAAATTCACGAGTAGAGTAAAACCCTGACCCAAAATAATGAAATAATAAAGGCTGGCGAGGCTGCTCAGTGCAAAATCAGGGATGCAATCTTCAGCACCACAAAAAAGGAAAGAAAGGAAAAGAGGATGTGGAAGGACAAAAAAGAAGTTCTTACTCCTCACATTTGCTGAGAACACTGCTAAATACATTGCTTGTCTGCAGCTGGTTGTTCTCTGTGGGAATGTCTTGTTAGTGTCATCAATGATTTTACCTTTTTGATTGGCTTTGGGACAAAAGAAACCCTGCCTCCCTGGTGCCAGCAGAACACCAACAACAAAAGCAACAATAATATTAGGAAACGGGTTATTTGAATGACTTTACACTAATATCAGCAAATACTACCCGACCTCCTGTGCAGGAGGGCTACAACCTAACAGCCAGAGCGTGCAGGGCTGAGCTGCTTGCCTACTGTAATGAGTTTCTCTTCTTTCAAAAAACAAAAGACTGTATGAAACATGCTTCTTGTTTCACTGCTTTTGTGTGCTTGTTTTCCCTCGTGCTGGCAGCCTCTCCCCCACTTTCAGCTTCTGCTAAATAATTTTGGAGTTTTCGCTAACATTGTGAACGTATCTCTAGTATTATAGTTAGTTATGTCTATGATTCTTTCCTTCTTTGGGATTTTTCTGAAAGCAGAGATTGTCAGGGACTTGTTTCCTAATCTATTATGGATTAATTAATAAATCAATAATTATCTAATATTTTAAGCTCTTTACTATTTTAAAAAACAATTAATTTAGCTCCATAATAAGTAGATTATAACTAAAATGAAGGGTTGAATTTTAAAATAATATTAAAATGAAAAAATATCATTGTAAGAATCAAGAAAAATTGTGTTTTCCTTTGCAATTGGATTTGTCTCCAGAAAATACATTATTTGATTGGGGTAATACTTTGACTAACTGCACAGGTTAAGAAGTAACACCCCAAGCAGCAAAACTGAGCGATAATAGATAAATGCTTACTGAATTTTAAGTAATCTAGTTCAGTAAATGTACAGCTTTCGTTGTCCTGAATCAGGTGAGACATACATGCTAAAAGCAAGCACTGAGCTGTTTCAGAACGTAAGAAGAATTTGGAGACTACATGCAGGAAAATAGAAAAAAAAGAGAAAAAGTAGAAAAAAAGATGTTCACATGCAAAAGGAATTTGGAGAAGAACTGAAATACCCAGTAGATATACTGTAAAGTTTTGCCACAAAATGCATGTTGTAATATTTATTTAACCCTCCTGAAATATCTAGCAAAACCTACTAACTCACAAATGCATCACAGATTTGAATCTATGTTTTGAAGAACCCATTGGAAAGATAAGTTTCATGAGCAATATGGAACAAGATCATACCACCTCTCCGTCGGTACAAAGAAAACGGAAAGCAGTCTCCACAGTGAGGTAGAAGCAGGATAAGGCTTTAACTTTTAAAGAATAAGGAAACAACAAACAATAATGATATCAGCCTTCATCATAAGGAGTTTAGACTTTTGTATCATAGGAAAAAACACATACAATAAAAATACGCCAAGAAAAATTTGCAGGATAGGGTTAATTAATGTGTCTCATAAAAATTCATGAGAAAACATCAAGACACTAATATGGTAAAAAAAAATTGAACAGACAGTTGATAATTAGTAAACAAACATATGGGAAGATGCTTAAACTCACTGTTCATTAAAAGAATGTAAAATGAAAAAGTTACCTTTGAATATTATTAAATTAGTAAAATGTTGAATTGAATGCTACAACCCCAAGTGAATGTCAATCATTGCAATGTAACATGAATTTATTCATTGCTATTGGAGGTTAAATTGAGCAAGTATTTTAGTTAAAAAATTGTGTTTGAAAATCTAAATACTTTAACCTAGTATTCTTGGAATTTATCCGGAGGAAATAATCCAAAAGGCAGAAAATATCGTATGGATGAAGACATTCCTCAGTGTAACAAATTAAAACTGTTGATTTTTCAAGGCAATAGAATTTCAAATGCTTTCTAAATTTTATCTTTACTTATTCTAGTGTCATTTAGACTATTTTTTTAATGACTCCTTGAAGCTTAAGATTTTTAACATGGTCCTATGCATTTCTCTATAAAAATAATCATGAACATCTTTTCATTTTATTGTGCATAGACTTTTCTCAAAAGTAGAGTAGTTTCAATACAGTTTATAAGAGTACTTTGGCTTCAATACTGTCATAATGTTGAAAAATATATTAATACTATTTCTTGAGCTTAATTCATATGTAGAACTGTTTTGCTTTTAATTGACACACGATTTATTTTTCAGGTCCAAATTGAGACTTATTTTATATCTCCAATAATATAAAGCTAAGAAGAGAATTATTTTCATAATCATCTTTACTAACAAAGTAGGATATTCACTGTAGTAAATTTGAAAAAGATTCACGAAAGACAGAGTAAAGTTGCCAGCCTTTCCCAACCCCAAGAGACCCATTTAATAACAAGTTTGATATCTATTAATTCTGCATCTCTGAACAAAAATGGATAAATAACATGTGTTCCAATTTATAAAATGCTTTGACTTTATATTGCAAGACAGTTTTTGCATTTCATTAATATCCTATCTCATCATAATTTTTAACACTGTACTGTATTTATTTGTTATTTGATATCAAATTTTGGGTCAGATCTACCTTTTTTAAAGGGAATGTCAAATAGGAGAAAAGTTATGCAAATACTTTATAAAGAAAGAGAAATGATAGTATCAAACACACTTTGATCAGCGGTACTTCTCTCACTGAATTCCTTACCAGTCTGCTTTACAAAACTAATGTCAAATGTTTTCATTTCATCGTGAATTTGTACTGTAGCTGAAACATCAATATTCTACCATCAGCCATGGGCTTGATGCGAAAAATAGGCAAAGAAATTAAGGGGAGAACATTGAGTTCAGGAAATTGGATTTGCATCTAATTCGCTAAGCATACGTGTTTACATGAGCTTCCGAAAAAGGAGCTAGATCAGTTTTTCATTAGTTCTTGGCAATACACATCTCAAAAAGGCGACAGAACCAAAAGTTTAACATACTTTTCACGAGATAGCCAGGCTACCAGAAAATCTCTTTAATGCAAATATATTTCACTACTAAAATCACAGTGCAATTAACCTGCTATGTTGTTCGTAGTAAGAAGTTAAGATATGAATCTGAGTCCTAGCTGAACTGTTTCATGACTTCTAGACTATTTTACTGAGTATTAAATCAATCCTATTTCTCCTTCCAAATTAAATGCAGTATTTTAAGATGTTATTGCAAGGCATCCAGATTTTATTCTGACAAAATTCTGATCAAGTCCATCTCTAGCATAAAACTGATACAACTTCAGAAAGCTGTCTTAGGGACTAACACTGCTACTAACTGTCATTGTGACCATAAGCAAGCAACTTAAGATTCCCAGGACTTTAATTAATTTAATTACCTGTAAGGAAAAAGATTGCACTGTAACATCTCCAAGGCTCCAAGATTTGATGTTTTGGGATTCCAGTCTCTGTAATCTACTTTTTTCTGGGAAGATATATGGTGGAAGCCATATATTACAAAGGACTCACAAAGATTGGGTAAAATGGTCAGTCTCACTGTTCTCAGGTCTATATACTACCCCGGATTAAGACAGGTCTAAGCAAAAGGAATAAATGTGTGAGTAAACTATTTAGGGTAGAAACAAAATTGTATTTCTGTGTCAGCATAATATCCATGGGAGCAAGCTCAACTATTTCTGTTCGGGATTCTGTGCTGCTTACTATATATTTAACCTTCAGCTTGTATATGCAAAAGCATCTAACTGCAAAGATAACAACAGGAGGAAATATGGGAGACCAAATACATAAAAGAAGAACAAAGTATTCTAGTTGCTAAAAAATTATTCCAACATTCGTCTTTTGCAAATGTCAGTTTATTTTCCCTTAGACAGGTAGCTAAGGATTCTTTTCCCTTGAGAATGGAAGAGGACCTGACAGTTCTGATCTGTTGGAAAGGAGGGATCATCGACTTGGAAGTAATTCAGAAAAACAAAAATAAAGACAATTAACAAACTCCAGAAATTACAGGAAAAAAAATGGTTACAAGAATTCTATATGGTTTGCCTGAGCAGAGTCTGTAAGATACAAGACCCATTCAGGAATATCTGAGTACTTAGCAATGTTTTGTTACCGAAGATTTAATTCAATGTATTTGAATAATAAAGCTAGCCAAGGCTGATTAAAGGAGGGGTTTACCTGATGGAAAGCAAATCAAAGACATATTTTTTTTTTGAAGTAAGGTTTAGTTGATATGCTTACAGGTTGAAAAAGAAAAGCCTCTTCTTTGGTCCAAAATATATAAATTAATGCTAAGGAAATCAAACACAATTGTCATTTAGCTACTCTATTTGGAGGTGAGCCAGGGAAACTAGTCTAAAGGATTTTCCAACAAATATCTCAACAACTGTTTATGAAATGTCAACTATGCACAGAAGTACTACTCCAGGTCCTGGAACTACCTCCACACATAAAACTGAGACCTACCTTCACGAGTCTCACACTCTACGAAGGAAAGGAGATGAGAGCAGCAATAGACAATAATTGTCAGCGTTGGGTGTCAGTCAGCCGTTACAGAAGGGCAAAGGAGACAGAAGGACTGGGGTAGGATGTAGCTTTTAAAAGTTTAGGAATATTATTTTCAGTAGGCTAAAATGTGAACAGAGACCCGAATGAAATGAAGTTAAAAAAAAAATGAAAAAATGAAGCTTTCTGAGGACAGTTTTCCGAGGGAGAAAATAAGGACTGCAGCGATTTTAGAGCAGGAACATTTCTGTCTTATTTCAGGATAAGCACAGAGGTCAGTGCAGGGGATGTAGGATGTACCAGGGAGAAAAATCCAACAAGATAGCAGAGAGCAGATCACACTGGGCATGTAGGTCAAGATAAAAACTATGGCTTTGGCTTTCAACGAGATGAAAAGTTATTGAAGAACTTTCAACAAAAAGTCATATTTCCAAAATATTTCAAAAAAAAAAATATCTTCCTGGTTGCTGCAGGAAGATGAAACTGTAGAGGAACAAGGGTAAAAGCAAAAACATCAGTTAGAGCACTAATTAGATCACCAGGGAGGTTTGGGCAGCTTTGACTACAGTGGTGGGAGCAGGATCAAGAGAACTGGCTGGAACACGCACACGGTTTGAAAGGGAGAACCAAGACTTAACGATGGGTTTGGACATAGCGGTGGGGTAAGGGGAATAAATACGACCTCTGTGATCACTGCTAAAATGCAAGTGCTACAAAGGAACAGATTTGCACCTGTTTTGATCACTGAAATGTTCCAAGTACATAAAACAGTACTCAAGACAGCAGTTCCTCCATCTGTAAGTATTTGTCAGGTAATTTTTGGTATAAGATACTTAGAAAAATGGATTTGCTGTTTTGTGAGCTGGAGAGCACCATAAGAAGAGGAGGTTACGGGGGTGAATAAGGAATTTGGTTTTGTCAATATTAATTAGAGGCATCAACTAGACAGCCAAATACAAATGTAGAGACAGCACAAAAAAACCGATGCCCGAGTCGGGAGTCCGGAGTGGCAGGGTTTAGGGGTTAACGCCAATGTCCTGGTATCTGATTCTACTGAACTGCATGTGAAGACCCGATAACTGAGCATAGATGGGGAAGACTGGGTAAGAAGTACCAACATGCTCCACTATTCAGAATTTGAAGAGATAAGAAAAGCCCAGTAAAGGCCTGAGAAAGAAAGCCCATGAAGGACATAAAAGTGCAAAATGCTAGAAACCAAGATCAATTAACTGTGTTGCCTTTGGCCGACAGATCAGTTAGGGTAAGGACGGAAAACTGTTGCTTTTTTCATTGGTGACCCTGAGAAGAATAGTTTGTGTCGGGACAAATGGGGGAGACAGTCAATAAGACACAAAGTAAGCTAAGCAAAATGACCGTGAGTGTAGACAACACCTTCGTGTAGCTTTGCTCCTAAAAGGAGTGTGTAAGTGGAGGAACAAGAATTAAGGGAGAGTCTCTACAATAATGGAAAATTAAAGCATGTTTGCGTTTATGTTGTTGAGCTCATACAGGAGGGCAGGGCCGTGAGGCTTCAGATGTAGGGAAACTGCAGAAAAAACATTCTTGAGCCATCATAAATGAGTGCAATCTAACAGGTCACAAGGAATGGCATCAGCTTTACAGGCAGCAGGCAGTTCAGGAAAAAGACTAGGTTTGTGAGTGTAGATGCAGGCATATTTGGATTTGTTTTCTCTGGAAAATCGTGTAAATGTTGGGACTATTGCCTCCTGACATAAGAATTCACTGTCTCACTCATCATTCAGGAAGAAAGAGCACAACCAGAACCCGGGAGCCTGAGGCAGGAAGACTGCTGTGAGGTCAAGACCAGCCCGGGCTACAAAATGAGTCCAAGGGCAGCCTGAACTGCACCCTGTGAAACCTTGTCCCAAAAAGACAAAAAACAAACAAAAAATAAAAAAATATGGAGAAACCAGTGGAGTAAAGCGAAGAAGAAAAACAGAGGACACAGGATTGAGGACAACGAACAAATGACTTGGATGGAGAACACCGAGGTCAAATGCTGGCGCTGCAAGGTATTTACATACATGTGTCCAAGTGCACGCATGTGTGACATATCTATGTGTGTGCATGCATATATATGAGTTCACATTTATTGTATAAATCCAGACAAACCTGAAAAATCATTACTGACGTCCAGTTCACACTCTTCCCTGCCATCCCCTCTTCTCTGTCGAATCCTTTATACCTATTATTTTTGCAGTTTAGAGGATTTTTTACCCGTTGAAATCTAACACTTTCTTCCGGTGACCTTTGGTGCTGTGGCCTGTCTCATCCCTGGGTCTTCCAAGGTTTCGCTTTTGATCTATCACTAGTGTTTGGAATTTACTCTATTTTATGTACGGCTCCATGGCAAGTTACAACTAACTTGTTTACTAAACATATTGACTGAGAATCATCCTGTTGTGCAGCAAAACTTCTGAAGTAATCTGTCTTTGGCTACTCAATGAAAATATCATCTTTATTATTGTGCTGGTTATCTGCTCGTGTCATTGGTTCCCGTAACACCTGATGCTCTTTTGCTAGCAAAACTTCACCTCTTTGGGGGAAAATTTATCAAATCGTTTTTCCATGCACTTTTCACAGGGCTGTCACTGATATAATTGTTCAAGCCGCGGCCCAAGAGGAACCATCTCATACAATGGGCTGGGTCAACTTGATTCAACCTAACAAAGAAAATGGGGATTGATTTCTCTCACAGCAGCTCCTAAAGATAATTCAGAAGGTGTTCTGATTTGTTTTTTAAACACTAAAATGAAGTAGCATGAAGGAAATAAAGACAGGTAGACAAAAGACGAGGAGACTCAATGTTGCGCCTTGTTTACTGCCTTAAAACCCCGGGTCGCCTCCTTGCTCAACCCTACCTAGATCCTTAACCCCTTAAATAGTATTCATGTTGCATGGTTCATCCACCCTGAATTTAACTCATCTATCTCATTCCCTTTCAGGATTGAGGACACCAAGATAATGGTAATTTTAAGGATTTGCCAGGACAGCAGCTTGCCAGCCTTTTGCACTGTCCAGTTTTAGGCTCCTGGAGTGACCACATCTACAGTCACCCAGATTCTAGGAAAAACAGAAGCTTGTAGACCACTCCATGATGAGATCACCTCTCCCAAGCGGTAACAATTACCCTAGAGGAAACCAAGGCAGCCCACTCCAAAGCAAGCACGATCATTCCATGGGCATCAAATCACCCCTCAGGCTGTAAGAATTCCTCCAAATCTACAAAGTCAGCACTGAGATAATGATCAGTAGGACCCTGGCCTGCCTCGGCTAATCTGTGAAGCCATCTCGTGCTTCTGTGAGTTGGTCACACATTAGAGCATGTGCTTTCCTTTGCTCGAGCTGGAATCCTCTCCTCTTCTCCTTTACTTTTTTGGGGTTTTCTTTGTACAAAGAATCAAACTCAGGACCTTCTGCTTGCCAGGCAGGCGCTTGTGCCACTGAGCTATATCCTCACTCTTGATCTTACTTTCTAACTCTGGAGTAAAGAATCTGCTCCACAGACCAAGTTGAAGTCTCATCTCCTCTTCTAGGAAACCTCTTTGGACTCCATAGGATGACCAAAAAAAAAAAAAGAAAGAAAAAAAGAAAAGAGCTCCCATTCCTATCTTTTGTAGCCCACTTGTTTAGAACAGCCTCCATTCTGTGAGCTACTCAGAAAATCTAGCGATTGTACAGCGCTCACTGCTATAATCTGATGCCAGCAAACCCAACTTGCACACTGTAGTCTAAATTCCTACACATATGGGTCATATTTTGTTCTTTTCATTCTGTCCCTCCAACTCATTCATCTACTCCAAAACCAGCTTTACAAAATGTCATTATTAGAAAGTTATAGTGATTTCTCAGACCTGAAATACAAATTTCTCCTCTTTCTTCTGTTTTTAATCTTCTTCTAAATTATCCTTGCTCTTTTTGTATAATCTTCTCAATGAATTTAGAGTCCAAGTTCCAAAAAGTAATCCTATTGGGAAACTGGATGGAGTTTCAAATAATTTTTAAATTCATTTTGGAAAAATTGATGCATTTATAAAAGCTCTATCATTTATTAACCTGGTCTTACTGTCTGTCCATATATTCGGATATATTTCCATGCTTTTTATTAAAGTTTCTTTTTTTCAGATCGGCTTCATATTTCTTCTTAGGTTTAGTCCCTGGAATTTTAGTTTTTATTGCTGTTGGGAATGAGCTATTCCCCCATTAGTTGGCATACAATGGAGTCGTGTTTCAGAAAGTGGAGAGAAGTTGGTCATTTCTTGGGAGACTCATGAAAGGAAGGCAATATATGTAGGTAGAAGCTTGGGCTTTTGGTCTTAATAAATCATCACGTCGGCAATGAGAAGAAAATATACACTGCGATATACTGAAAGCAGACAAGAAGCTTTACTGGATCCTTCCACATGGGTGGAATTCCAAATTTCTATCTGCATATGTTGTCATATATTAAATGCTGAAGTCTATAATGGAAATTTAGTCAAAGCACATTAGACTGTAGTTCCTGAATATATTGGAATCTCGTTGCTATAGTTTTGCTGATTAACTACTCAAAATATGACTAAAGATGTTATCTTTGAGTAATGAAGTGTGATGTGACTTGCATGTTTTTAGAAATAGTTTTTCTCCCACCCAGTTAGATCACTTGGAGTGTTCTAGCTAATCGCTGCCAAAACAGGGCCATGTGAGAGTACAGTCATTGACCTCCCGTCAGAGGCTGCCATCTACGTCTGTGTTTCCAGATGATTATTTTCTTTCAAAAAATGTCCTTTTATCTTGGTGCAAAAGACTGAAGTTAAGCTCCTCCATCTTAATATCATGGGCATCTCATCTCGATTTTACGAAAAGTTTTTCATCTCTCTTTTCCCTACTTGATTCTGAGATTTTGCCAAAATTTCCAGGATATCACTCTATGGTAGCTATTGTAGAGGCATTATGTCTTTCAGGGCAGAGAGAACATCCTTTGCCCCACTGATTAAAATATTACCTAATGCAATGTCTAATACAA
Organism: Cavia porcellus; assembly: GCF_034190915.1. Lineage (NCBI taxonomy): Eukaryota > Metazoa > Chordata > Mammalia > Rodentia > Caviidae > Cavia > Cavia porcellus. The sequence goes on along the minus strand of NW_026947493.1, from coordinate 79,399,688 downwards.
TCCCTGATGCTCAGAAGGCACAGAAGGACTGTTTGTTGGAGGCATAAATGTAAGCTTTAAAATACAGCTTGTTAATGAATGTTACTGTTTTCAGGAAGTCTGCAGATACATTTACTGATGACTTACCATATGACAGATACCATGCTGGGGGCTAAGGCTAGAGCAATAAGCAAGACGGGAAAAAAAAAGGTCCTATTCTCCAAGAAGTTCTGTTCTAGTGAGTGCAAACAGTTAGTTCAAGGACAATTACATAAATAAGATCATTTCATGAAGACGAGATAGAACTGCAGTATCCACTTAAAATTTCAAAGGATGACAGAGGGTGGGAACTGAACACAGAAAATGGACAAAGGGCTGCCTGTGGGGTAGGTGGAAATTCACGTGGGTTCAAGGACAAGGAAGGGCAGAGGAGAGGGCCGAGGGAGGGAATGTCACTGTATCAGATGCTGCAGGGAGCAAACAGTGAAGACTGCTCGCTGCCTTTGTAAACATGTACATCACTGGAGACCATGCTCGGGTCAGCAAAGGTGAAGCACGCACTCACACACATGCGTGCACATACACACTTGGGTTAAAGTGTGTTAAAGACTTGTGTTAAAGAGACTATATGAAGGAAGAGGAGGATGACAGATACAGACCACATTCCTCTTATAAAGAGTTGCAGAGAAATTCTGTGCAGCCAAAAGGGACCTTAGGTGAAAAGAAAGTTTTATTTCAATGACGGATAAGGCTGAGGCACATTTGCATGCTAATTAGAATGGACTGGGTGAGAGAGAAATAGATAATGCATAAGAGAAAATGTTTTATTGCAAGAGCAAATCTGGGGGGAGATGGGATGAAGACCAAAGTGTTTCAAAGAATTTCGTTTTAATACAAAGAACACGGAAAATATGATTCAGGTACAAAACAAGATGAAATGAACGGGAGCGATACAGTAGTTCTTACCTGATTTCATCTGCTTCCTGCTATACAGTAACCCATGAAGTCACCATCTGAGAGTGAATCAGGAATGGAGGACTGCAGACATTAACAGAAAAGGGGAAGGTCGAAATCGTTACCCACATTGGAAACATGAAGCCAAGTGAAGAAGCTAACTGCAGTACAATGCAATAATGCTAAAAATTCTAGCCCACAGAGACATGGTTTTCCCCTCAGTAGTTAGGGTTTGGGGTGAAGGGGTGAGAACGTGGACACTGTGATTTGGCATGGAGTTAGGCTTGGACCTTTTTCCAGAGAAGGTGACAGAGAAGATTAACAAGGATGTATTTGCACTGAGAGGCTACCAGCTGAATCACAGAACTTAGACTAAACAAAGCAGGAACTAGGAACTTGTAGAGCACGAGCAGAGTGAAAACGTAGTGCAATCCGAGAACTGAAAGCATTCATAAGCCCCAAGGCTTGCTGGAGGAGGAGGAGGGGAGAAAAAATGACGCGGGAAGAGTAGACGTGAAGGTCAACGTGTAGGACGCCTGATCTAGAGATTTTGATTTTGCTACAATTATTGGTGCTTGGAGACACAGGGCAGGGCAGTTTGAGTGGGTGGTTGAGATCACTGGAGCTAAAAAGTCACCCATTAAAGAGGCAGAGAGATGAGTGTGTTAGTGAGCCTGAACGCTCAAGTCACTGATTATGATAATGACGGCACTGGTGCAGAGAGAATCAGTGAGCTAGATGTTAACGAAGGGAATCAACGACTGAATGGCTCACACTTTCAAGGGGCTTTGGAGAATTTGGGAGCTGCACCGTGGTTGAGGGAAGACTTCCATGGAGATTATGCCTCGACAATATAAGAAATGAGATCGTAAGAAGGATGTGGGGAAAATCACACCTTTAATGTGCAATATGGTTTAGTTAGTGCCAAAAGATGAAGAGGAAGTGCAAAAACGAAGTGGATTAAAGTAGCTTGTTGATAAGGAACCTCGGGGTCCAGAAAGGCTCTCGAAGTGTGATAAAGAAACCTACAGAACCAAAGATTTTTCTTTCATTTTCCTTAGAAATAAAGCTTGGAATCTCTAGATTCATAATGAGTAAATACATTGTAAATAGCACCGTATAATCTATTTTACATTACTCTTTGTTGCAGAAACAATCATGATAATGTTTTAAAAATTCAATAGCGGGCGGGTCATTATGCTGGAATGTAAATGCCCCCCTTCATCCATTCACCCTGAGATATACTCCCTTGTAGCAATTACTGACACTTTCTTCTGTGTTATTCAAGAGGAGGAAACCTGGGAAGGCAAACATGGTAATGTAATGCACATTGTCTAATTCTTTTTATTTATTGTTTTCCTTAATTAGGTCCTGGAGAACTTTCCATAACAGTAGGCATACATTCCCATAACTCATTCTTATAAAGGCTGCATATATGAGATAATACCCTATAAAAGGGTCAATTTAATCTTATACTGATCAAAACTATTCTTGAAGACTTATAAGAATCAGAGCTAATCGTGATTATGAGCATCTTTGTGAAGCATCCTAGCCAAGGTAATCAGGAATCAAATCAGAACAAATCAATGAATGACCAGGCTTGAAGGTCCACCTTGTGGAAAGCGCCTGACCTGGGTCAGTGATTGGCCACATTCCCTGCCTCTGACACACAAGGACCAAGCAGAGGGTCAAAGTGGTGCTGCCATTGTTTTGAAAGCATTTGAACTGATGTGAATGAAATGACTTTGTAATGAATTAACCAAGAATAAGCACGATGATTCCTCTGAACTGTGACTGTGCGCTGGGCTCCAAGTGCCCTAGGAATCACAGAGTTACCCCCGCCCTGTGAATAATTTCTACTTGTCTCATTGAGCTACATGTATTTACCTATTTAAGTGTTCACTGCAGCCAAAAATGGTAACAAAAATGACAACAGATCTTCTCAGGGAAGGTCTCTGCATCTGCACATTCAAGAACCAGCATTTCTACAAATTAGATTTTATAGAAGCAGTTCTCAGTATATAATATAGATGCACTTCGGGAAAAAATGACTTCAAAGAGAAACCTTTTTTCCCGTTGAACTGGTTGCAAAAATGGAAGATCCGTTGCTTCCTAAAACCTTACTGCCACCAATTTTTTTTTAATATTAAAAACAAGCAACCGACTTTGGAGATAGAGTAAATCACCGTGCTGAAGTGCACAGCCGATCAGTTACTTTCCGGCTCTGAGATGTCTCTTCCTTTCCTTTGACTTCTCTTTGTCTTTTCTATTATTTTGCAGAGGTCTTTCTTCAGCTACAAATATTCAAACTCCATATTTAGCATCCAGATTTTGGCCTTTCTCTTTTCTATAGTATCTATTTTAAGCAATTCGTGTAATAGTTTTTTTCTTCTTTGCCTTGCATTTAGTCGTTATTTTTAAAGATTCTTCCATCTCTTGTGAGCCAGATTCTCCGTCGATGCTGAGAGCAGATCTCCTCAAGGGCCTTGGTGGTGGAGCACGTGACTCTGCTCTTGTCAGTCAGTGATCTGAGACCTGATTGCCTCTCGCCATGAGAGTATTCCCACAGTCCGTTCAAGAACTAGTTGGGACTAGCAGATGTGTGAGACCGTCTGGGAACAGATCTTCCTTTCTCTCTTGGTCTGTAGCCATGAGGGCTTTGGCTTGAAACTGCTGGTGTCATGCCACCACCTGGTAACAGTGTCTTCATCAGTAAGATGGCAGAAACAAAAACACAATCACCAGCGTGGGGTGCCATCATTTGAATCCGTCAACTGCCTACCCCTGAAATTTTCACTGTTACTGTGTCACTGTATTTTTTATCATCCTCACTCTGGCTAGCATCAGTTATTTTAAGCCACTTGAGCCACGCTTTCTGTCAGTTAGGAAGCACTCATAACTGACGGAGGAACACAATGGAGAGAATTGAGTGTGTCTTTGCATACACCCACAGCAACGTGGAGTAGAAAAGAACCATGGAAAGTGCCAGGCTCCTCGTGCCTCCCAGACCATTCTACATGTGTGAACATCGCAGCAGGAATTTGTTGAGAAGTTGGGCCCTGGGCAGTGACTTAATTCAGACAGGACAGAGTGGGAAAAGTACGTGTGGATCCAGAGAGCGAGGAGGAGGCTCTAAATAATCCAGGTGACAGACAACAAAGGTTTAAACCCAGTGGGAGCAGGGGAGAGGGGGAAGTATCTGGATTTAAAGTATTTTATGGAAAGATTTATAGAGCATAAATCGCAGGCATTTCAGCTTGAACACTGTACCGATTATTTGGCTAAGCGGTGTGACTGTTAATGTTAATTCAATGTGCTTCCTCGACGACCTGGAGCTTTTTCCCCATTCGGGTTTTACGAGGCCCACGCCATATCACTGGAGAATCACAGATCATCCTGTTTTCCCTCCTCATCAGCATTTTCCCATTCCCCCTATCCTTCTCCAAATGAACGCAGTAGAGAAGATGATCACCAGTGAAATCTGCTCCCTTCCTCATAGGCAGCCGAATTCATGTCTTAATTGCTGCAATGGGTCTGTCTGTCAGCCCGTGTTTAAAGTGATCAGTTAATCCGACCGCCTGCATGACATGAAGGGAGACATAAAAGTTACCGCTCTAGGTGCCCCTCCAGGCAGCCTCTTTCATTTTCCCTCGCTGTCTCCCTATCTGTCAGAAAGGGGAAAGTATCTTTGCCGAGCGTTGATCTTTTGCACTGTCACACGCAGCTCTCCAAGATACAGTGTTTTCCTAGCTAATGCGCTTTCATGTTTGATTTGATAGAATTTCATAAAGTCTCGACGTGGTTTTGAAGTTGTCATTAAAGAGCCTGTGGCTTTTGCATTGACTAAACTCTGCCTTCCAAATTCACATTCTTTGAAACCCCTGAAAGTATCTGCAATAGTGGTTATTTCTCTCTCCCTGATCCTACATAAGACATTATTAGCCAATGTAGACAGCCCACACAGGAAAATACCAGTTTACCTCACTTAATGAAAAGATACCTTCCTGAGAAATTAATCAATTTTTAAAATACATCCCATCCTATTTTAAAACCCTGGGAAGTAGACTATTTAAAGGAACTCAACAGCTAATCTTTTTTTTATGTGAAGCTGTAGTCTTCGCGTGATGCAAATATTCATAGCTGAATTTATCTGCTTTGCTATCTAAGATCTTTGTGTTTGGTTTTCGTGAATGAGATGTGCATATTATTCATTTTAATGACCATTAATTATAATAAAAATAATCTTTCTCAATCAATCTAAAGGCAAAGTATAAGATTCAATTTCTGAGAATGCAGTATTTCATGTATGTTTCTAGTCTTTCTAGAAGAACATCTCTACACTAAATTATCCACAGTGGCTAACCTGTCACTAACGTTAACAGCCGTGAGAAGGAAATTAGAGTCTTACTTACATGACGTCTGTCAAATAGAATCACTTGTTTTTCATTGTCTGCTTTTCATCCAGCTATTAATACACTTAAGCAAATGAAATAATTGTTTCAACTTAGGTTTGTTTCTGGGGTTTTTTCCTCTTCATTATGTATGTGCTATATGAGAGAACAGGAATCCAGACTTTTGACTCTATATTGCTGAATGCAAGCTCATAATCAAGACTTTCCGTTACTATCTAGCTAGAAAGAAAGGAAAAGAGCTTTGGGGGAAGCATGTCTTGCACCGTTATATGTTATAGGAATGTGCTTGTCATGCTAAGATATGGAGAGTGACAGGGAAAGGAGAAGTGTGTAAGGCAATAGGAAGTGAGTCCTTAAATCTGGAGTTACTTAGATAAGCAAGAATGTGTTTGGTGACACGAGTCAAGAAAAGCGAGGAGCTGGAGAAGATTTCCTCTAGGCATGTTACTTCCATGATAAAAATCCTCAGTCCTTATGTATTGGTGTGGGTGTGGAAATCCTTAAAAAAATAAAACCCCGACTTTTTAAAGAGTTAGTTATAGATGACAGTCCTTCTGAATAATGTTTGCCTTCAAGTTTCAGAATTTCAGGTTAAAACTTGCATTACAAAGAGGGATTTAAAAGCAATCATAATTCTGGTAGTGCATAGGTAGTGGGTCTGCTCGCAGTGGGTCTGGTACCCAGTAGGGGAGACTGGGAATATCTTCATCCTGATCCTTCCACATCTTCTCTCACACAGAAACATTTGCTTTGTGCTGCTGATGGCCAGGAAGCAATTCCTTTCCTCCCTCCCAACATTTCCAGACCTTTATGGCTCTAAGTTGTCTCTGCCTCACTGAGTTTTTGCCAGGCTGATGGGAATTAGCATTTCATCAACTGGGATTTAAAGCAGGAGGGAATCTGTTTTAAAAATCATTTTAGGCATATTTACAATGTCTTATGCCTGTGAATAGATGCACTGAAACAATGCCACATTCCTATAAAGTGCTTTTGTTGATTCAACAGTCAAACTTTTTATTTCACATAAGCACTGAAAGATTCCACATATTTGTTTGCTATGGTCTCAAACTATATTTCAGCATATAGTTTTCAGCAGACATGCAATCAGTAGCCACCAAGAGGAAAAAATAAATAAGCCCAGAATAAGTTTTGCTTCAAGAAGCTATGATTGGGGCCGGGGATTTAGCTCAGTGGCATAATCACAAGGTCTTGAGTTCAATCCCCAGTACCAAAACAAACAAACAAAAAACTCAAAAAACAAGAGAAGCTATGGTTGGGGCTAGGGTTATAACTCAGTGGTAGACCACTTGCCGAACATGCAGGAAGACCAGGTTCAAACTTCATTGAAAGGGACAGGAGAAAGGAGAGAGGAAGGAGAAAGGAAAAGGGAATTAAAAGAAGGGATGAGAGATGAGAGAGAAAAAAAGGAAAGCTACATTGTTATAGGAGGAAAAATAAGAAACCAAAGCAAGCAAACAGACAATGCAGATGATACAGTGGCACAAGGGGCCGTCAGAGCTGATGCAAGCCGTCTCCCAGAAGGATGCTCCTGGCCCCTTCCGTGGACACTGCTTTTAGATCTGAGACGTCTCCAATGTGTATCACAGCAAGATGAGTGGCAGTGATGTGCTGCCATTAATCAGATTTTGCTGTCCATTTGAAGCCTAAAATAAAATATCCCTGACAAGAAAGAGGATGTAACACCTATAAAATTCACAGGAGAACTTAACTAGAAAATTATGCTTTTATTATTCATATATTTGCCATCTCTTCAATACTAGACTGGGGTTATTTGTAGACACTGGATATTCAAAGACTTTTGAGATGTAGGAAACAATATCTATATTAGTACTGAAGTGGCCATATTGAAATATAACAGGGACTAAAAAATGGACTTGGGCAAGCATAAAGCAAGCAAAAATAAAATTATAGCAGGGGAAGTCAAGGCTAAGTATAATACTTAACATTTTTCTCTTTTCTACATTTTTGATATTTAATCTACATATTTGCGGCACATAATGATTATCCTCACGGTGAGGGCCTGGTACATGTGCATAGCTCATCTTCATCCTTTTCTTCCCCTTTTTCCTCCATCCCTTGGGCCCCTTCCTGTACTCTTATTTGCGTATTTCCTATGCCTCACCCATAAATGCTTCAAATAACTTGAAATTCCTGAGTAAAGAGCATTTGGTGAAACTGATGGTGTCCTAGTTACATTTTACTCCTTGCTGAGACAAAATACCTGAAGCTCAAGTTGGGAAAGGAAAGGTTTATTTCTTACAAGCAGGAACCAGCAAAGAGAACGACATACCTTCTTCCTGCCATTACATCACATCCTGGCTCCACCCCTATGTGGGTGGAGCACTGACACCATCAACCCAAGCACTAGACAATGAACCAATCACAAATGCACAATGCAAACTCATGAGGCCTGGGGGCCACAGACATAAACCATGACATATGACTTTGGATTGCATACATTTAAATAGATTCAGTATTTGGATGTGATAGGGGAATTATCCATGATGAGATTTTAGTAGATGTAGAACCAACCACTTAATTAGGCAAGTCTTAGGGGAATATTGGTTCATTGGCTAAAATTCCAAATAAAAGAAGACAATTTTCAGTGATATATAAATCCAGGAAATTAAGTACAGAATTAAATATTAATCAAGTATAGAATATTTGTTTTTTAAAGTACCACAGGAGGAAAAATCTCAGTTGTTAATTAGGAATAGGAAGGTTAGGGAGGAATGGGAAGTTTCATGCTGTATATGTACTCAGGGAAACATTTCAGTCGTTGGAGGAAAGTAAAATGTGATGTCAGATCATTACTCTTCACAGTCCCTTTTACTCCCGCACAGGTCTGATGTGCTATAACACATTTTTTATCTTTTTCTTTGTACTTTCATCTATAGCGTGTACATTATCTGGGATACTTAATTATTTTATTACTAGTGTACACTACCTTTTTTAAACAAATAGAGCTGGTGATAAGTTTGTACACAGTTTGACTTGTTCTAGAAGATCTCACATACTTCATTTGTGAAAGCTCTCATTTCGTGGTTCTTCCAGACTCAGTGGTCAGATTTACTCACCATATAAAAGCAATGGCGTGGGCGGATTCACCATGGCCAAATAGAGGAGGAGCCGTGTTGGAACTACTCAGAGAAAATCAACTGAAAACACAGGTAATTGGAAGAAAGAGAGGAACCTGCATCCTGACGCCCAAGTCAATCTGAAAGAGGAGGCTTGTAGATCACACAAAAATAGATTATGACTTTATAATAACAGGGTAAAACAGTCCACGGACCTGTCCAGGGCATGGCCACCTGCATGCACAGCAGGAAGCTCACAGAACATGCTTAAGTAAATACAAAGGACTTGAAGTTTTCCTATGTGTATTATCAGACCATAGTGAAATGAAATTGGAAGTCAAGAGCTAAAGAAACCACAAAAACTCCACAGACATGTGAAAATGAAACAGCACTCCTCTGAACAACCAATAAGTTACAGACATATTAAAGAAGAAATTAAAAAGCATCTCCAATTAAATGATAATACTCATACAAGACACCAGAACCTATGATGTGAAACGGGAGGGGTCCTGAGAGGGAAATTTGTAGCAGTGAGCTCTTACATAAAAAATGCCAAGCTCAAACAAGCAATTTAATGTTGAACCTCAAAATTCTAGAAAAAGTCTAGCCCAAAACTCACAGAAGGTAGGAAATTTCAAAGATCAGACCAGAAATTAATGTACTTGAGAATAAGAAAATAACACGAAGCCTCAGTGCGTCACAGTTGGTTCTTTTTTTGGTACCAGGATTCCACTCATGGCATTGCATTTGCCAGGCAGGTGCTGTGCCAGTGAGCTACATCTGCAGCCCTGGTTCTTTGAAAGAGTAAGTAAAATTAATAAATCATTAAGCAATCATATCAAAAAAGGAAAGAGAAGAGTCAAACCCATGCAATTAGGAATGAAAAAGCAAAATCACAATGGAGCTTCTCGAAATCCAAAAGATTGTCATTATGTAATTTTCAGAACCTTTATTCTAATAACATGGAAACACAGAAGAAACGGAGAGATTCCTACCTACATGTAAATTAGTACAGCTGAGTCAAGGAGTTATAAAAAATCTCCATAGCCCTATATCAGTCAAATAAATTAAGGATATAATTAAAGACTTACCAACAAAGAAAATCCTAGTGAATCCTGATGGATTCACTGCTGAATTCTATTAGAAATTTAGAGAATATCTAATGCCATTATTCCTCAAATTCTTTATTAAAATTGAATGGAAAGCAACATTCCCAAAGTAATTCCTGGAAGCAAATATTACCCTCATATCAAACGAGATAAGGATTCAACTTTGATCACAGATGCAAAAACCCTCAACAAGATACTGGTAAACAGAATTCAGCAAATCAACAAAAAGATTATATACTATGACCAAGTAGAATGTATCCTGGGATGCAGAGATGGTCAGCATATGCAAATCAACAAATGAAATATACCATATCAACAGAGCCAAAGACAAAAATCACATGATCATCTCACGATTATCTTTCTATGTCTATTGAAATCACCAGTAAACTCAGAAAAAAGCATTTGATGAGGTTCAACGTTCATTCATGATAAAAACTCTACAAAAAATTAGAATAAGCAGTCTTTATCTCAATTTGATAAAAGCCAAACCAACAGCAATAACACATTATAGTAAATGGTCAAAACCTGAAAGCTTTCGCTCCAAAGTCATGAACAAGACAAGGGTGCCCATTATCACCATGCTTATTCAATACAGTTCTGGAAACATTAGCCAGAACAATTAGACAAGAGAAAGGAGTGAAAGGAATAGAGATAGTGATGGAAGAAGTAAATTATCATTATGTGCATACGACATGGTACCTAAAGAGCCCCCCAAACTCTAGCAGTTTGTGATAGCTAAATCTTGGAAAGAGCCCAAATGCCCATCAATTGATGAATGGATACACAAGAAGTATTTTTTTTAATGCAATGTAGTACTCCTTGGTCATAAAGAAGGATAAACATGGCTGCACCTTGGGACCAGGCTTTTAAGTGAAATAAATTGAACACACATGTGTAAATATCACATAGCTCTCTGGTGTGAGAAACCAAAAGTGTAAATAAGGACCAAAGTGTTTACTGGATATTATGAAATAGGAAGAAACTGTTCAAATGGGAAGGGGTGCAAGGGAGTAGAGAGTGGGAAAGGAAGAAAAGGAAAGACAAAAAAAGAGAAAACACAGCTTTTGTAAATAAGGAGGGAGAAAGAGATTGCAGGGAAAGTAGCAGTATGGAGAGAAGAGGAGGAATTAAGATGTGATCAGGTGACTACCACTGCTGCTGCCAGCTGGAAGGTGAGGGCCCAGCAGAGCGGAGGGGACTCTGGTCCAGCTCCGCCCACTGCCTCTCCCGCCCGGGGACCACACTACCACCGCTGCCAGCTGGAAGGTGAGGGCCCAGAGGAGCAGAGGGACTCTGGTCCAGCCCTGCCCACTGCCTCATCTGGCCCAGGAGCACACCACAGCGGCTGGCCGGAAGGAGGGAGCTGGGCCAAGCTGCTGAAGCCTGCTCTGACCTTGCCTGTGACCTTCTTTTGATCTGGAGAGCACCAGCACTACTGCCACTGCCTGGAGGAAGAAGCGGTCCTGCTGAGGAAGTTTGAGGCCTACTTAGGTCATAAGGGAACCTTCTATAAGCCTGGGGAGTTCTGTCATCCAAGGAGCTGCATTGTTACACAGCATCCAATTCCTGGGAGAGTATGAGATCCTTGCTCTAGAGGGATGGGGACCCAATGGGCTTGCGGCCACACTAGACTGGGCTTAACAGGATTTGGGATTGCCTGGACCACACCAGGTGGCCTTTCTATCCTTCAGGGGAGCTTTGCTACCAGAAGGGGAAACTGCAAATTGAGGAGGCTTTAGGTCTACCTGAAAGGAGCCTGGCAAGCCTCTTTTAATCCAGGGGCTCCACTGCCCAAGGAGGGAGCTACTACCAGAGGAGTCCCAAGAGCCCAGGACATAAGAGTCAATTTACAACACAACCAGGGGAAACTCTGGAACACGGTAATGTAGGAAAATGACAAAACAAAAGACCAAAATGCAATCTCAAACATCCAACCCATCCCAAGAAAGCCTAGGAGCCATGTACATAGAAGAAAATACATGCCACATAACTGAAATAATTATAACTGGAATAAAGAAGCAACTCTGGGAAGCTTCAAACTAGAAATAATCTCTCAGGTAAAAGAAGAAATGATGAAAGAAATGAAGGAGATGCTGAAAATATCTAAAGAAGACACAGTTTAAAAATTGGAGGAACTAAACAAAAAGATAGAATCCCCGGATGAACAATATAAGAAACAAACAGAATATATAAAACAGATGCAAAGAGATACACAGGAAATAAAAAACTCCATTGAAAGTTATAAAAACTGCCTCAATGAATGCGAAGATAGAATTTTGATCTCGAAGACAAGATTGCAGCCAGTGAACAGGAAAAGAAAGATCTTTTAAAAATAACAAGAAATAACAATTCAACACCTGCAAGATGACACAAAGGAAAACAACATAAGGTTGATAGGGATAAATGAAAAAGAAGGAGACAATATAAAGGATGTCAAGAGGATATTTAGAGAAGTAATTGCTGAAAACTTCCCAAATATGAAATTGGAAACTGATATCAGGATCAATGAGGCATATAGAACTCCAAATAGCCATAACCAAAATAAAACTACACCCAGACATATAATAATCACCATTCCAGAAATCGAACAAAGGAATAGAATATTAAAAGCTGTCAGAGAGAAAAGACAGATCACCTATAAAGGAAAACCTATCAGAATCACAGCAGACTTCTCAACACAAACAATAAAGACAAGAAGAGCATGGAGTAAAGTATTTCAGACCCTAAAGGAAAATGATTTCCAACCTAGACTGATGTACCCTGAAAAACTGTCCTTCAAAATTGATGGAGGGGCTGGGGATTTAGCTCAGCGGCATAAGCGCCTGCCCTGCAAGCAGGCAGTTGTGAGTTCAATCCCCAGTACCGATGAAAAGGAAAAAAGACAAAAAAATTGGTGGAGAAATAAGATACTTCCATGACAAAGAACAGCTGAAGAAATTCATGATCACCAAGCCAATCCTGTAAAGAATACTGAAAGACAGTTTAGATACACTTAAGAAAAAAACACTTAACAAAGCAGACAATTAAATAGAACAGAAAGATAAAGATACAACAGCAGAAATATAGCATGTCAGCAATAAACCAATATATAACAGTTATAACTATTAACGTAAATGGTCTCAATGCACTAATTAAAAGAAATACACTGGCAGAATGGATCAAGAAACAAAATCCAACCATACGCTGTCTACAAGAAACCCATCTAACCCAAAAGGATACTCATAGACTGAAAATCAAAGGATGGGAAACAATACTCCATGCAACAGGAACCCAAAAAAAAAAAGCGGAGGTAGCTATTCTGTTTGCAGACAATGTGAACTTCAAACCAATAATGATCAGAAGAGATAAAGCAGGTCACTACACACGGGTTACGGGAAATTTTCAAGAGGAAGAGATAACTATCTTAAATATATATGCACCAAATTCCAGAGCACCCAATTATATAAAACAAGTAATATCAGAAATGAAAAACCAAATTAGCAGTAATACAATTATAACAGATTTTAACACACCGTTGACACCAATGGACAGATCAACCAGACAGAAAATCAACAAAGAAATAAAAGAACTGAATCACACCTGTGAACAAATGGACTTGATAGATATATACAGAGTATTCACCCAACAACAACAGAATACACATTCTTCTCAGCAGTACATGGGTCATTCTCTAAAATAGACCATATATTAACTCACAGAACATATTTAAACAAATGCAAAAGAGTTGAAATCATCCCCTGAATGTTATCAGATCATAGCACTATGAAATTAGTAATTAATGATAAAAGATACTGCAAAAATCCCACAAACACATGGAAACTGAATAACACACTCTTGAGTAATCAGTGGGTCACAGAGGAAATTAAAGAAGAAACTAAACAATATCTAAAAACGAAAACACAAATACAACTTACCGGAATCTGTGGGATGCAATGAAAGCTGTCCTCAGAGGAAAATTTATTGCACTGAGTTCCCACATCAGGAAAACAGAACAAATACAAGTAAATAACTTGATGCTACACCTCAAACATCTAGAAAAAGAAGAGCAAGTTAAGCCCAAAACCAAAAGAAGAGAGGAAATAATAAAAATCAGAGCAGAAATCAATGCAATAGAGACTAAGAAAACAAGCCCAAAAATCAATGAATCAAAGAGTCGGTTCTTTGAAAGAATAAATAAAATCGATAAGCCACTAGCCAACCTTATTTTAAAAAGGTAAGAAAAAGCTCAAATTCATGCAATAAGGAATGAAAAAGGTGAAATCACTACAGACCCAATAGAAATACATAAGATCATCAACACCTATATCAAAAACCTCTACTCTCAAAGGTTTGATAACACAGAAGAAATAGACAGATTTCTAGAAGCATATGAAGTACCAAAGCTAGGTCAAGAAGATATAAAACTGCTGAATAACCCAATTTCTATTAATGAAATTGAAAATATAATTAAGTCATTACCTACAAAGAAGAGTCCAGGCTCAGATGGATTCACTGCAGAATTCTACAAGAAATACAAAGAGGACCTAATGCCAACACTCCTCAAACTCTTCAGTGAAATTGAGAGGGAAGCATTCCTTCCCAAGTCATTCCTGGAAGCAAATATTACTCCAGTACCAAAACCTGAGAAAGACCCAACTGAAAAAGAGAAGTACAGACCAATCTCCCTAATGAACACAGATGCAAAAATCCTCAATAAAATATTGGCAAATAGGATGCAGCAAATCATCAAGAAGATTATACACCATGACCAAGTGGGAGTCATCCCAGGTATGCAGGGATGGTTCAACATACGTAAATCAATAAATGTAATCCACCATATCAATAGAGTCAAAAGTAAGAATCACATGATCATTTTGATAGATGCAGAAAAAGCTTTTGATAAGGTACAACATTCATTTATAATAAGAACCTTGCAGAAAATTGGAATAGACGGTCTTTACCTCAACATAATAAAGGCCATCTATGACAAACCAACAGCCAGTATCATACTAAATGGCCAAAAATTGAAGGCCTGTACTTTAAAATCAGGCACAAGACAAGGATGTCCCCTGTCACCACTCCTATTTAATATAGTACTGGAAGTACTAGCCAGAGCAATTAGACAAGAAAGAGAAATAAAAGGCGTAAAGATAGGAAAAGAAGAAGTTGAATTATTACTATTTGCAGATGATATGATACTCTACATAGAAGACTCCCAAAACTCCATTGAAAGACACCTGGATATAATAAACAAATTCAGCAATGTGGCTGGATACAAAATCAATACTCAAAAATCATTAGCATTCTTATACACTAACAACAAAATCACAGAGAGAGAAATAAGAGAAGCCACACCCTTCGTGCTAGCAACCAAAAAAATGAAATATTTAGGAATTACTCTCATGAAAGAAGTGAAAGACCTATACAGGGAAAATTATAATACACTGAAAACTGAAATTGAAGATGACCTCAGAAAATGGAAAGACATCCCTTGTTCATGGATAGGAAGAATAAATGTTGTGAAAATGGCCATTCTCCCAAAACTGTTATACAGATTCAATGCAATCCTGACAAAAATACCATCAACGTATCTCATAGATCTCGAGAAATCAATCCTAAAATTCATCTGGAGTGAGAAGAGACCTAGAATAGCAAGGACAGTTCTAAGCAGCAAAGGCAAGGCAGGAGGCATCACAATCCCTGACTTGAAGTTATACTACAAAGCAACTGTAGTAAAATCAACATGGTACTGGAATCAAAACAGAGCCGAAGATCAATGGAATAGATTAGAAGATACAACCACAACTACAAACACACTCAACCACCTTATCTTTGATAAAGGAGTCAAACATGTTCATTGGAAGAATGACAGTCTCTTTAATAAATGGTGTTGGAAAAACTGGTTCTCCATATGCCAAAAACTAAAACTAGACCCATGCCTGTCACCATGTACTAAAATAAAATCTAAATGGATCAAAGATCTAAATATTAAAACAGAAACACTAAATCTATTAGAAGACAAATTGGGTAAAAACCTTGAAGACATAGGGGTAGGTAGAGAATTCATGAACAGGACTCAAACTGCACAGGAAATACTTCCCAGAGTCAATAACTGGGATCACATCTTGTTAAAAAGTTTCTGCACATCGAAAGAAATCTCTAACATACTGAAAAGAAAACCCACAAACTGGGAAAAAATCCTAGTGAACTGCCCCTCAGACAAAGGACTTCTGTCTAAAACATATAAAGAATTTTAAAAAATCAGGCCCCTAAAATTCAAAGACCCCATCCAAAAATGGGCATCTGAGATGAATAAACAATTTTCAGATGAAGAAATATAAACGGCAAATAAATATATGAAAAAATGTTCAGCATCACTAGTCATTAGAGAAATGCAAATTAAAACCACACTGAGATTTCATCTCACTCCTGAAAGAATGGCCAAGATCAAGAAAACCACCAACAACAAATGCTGGAGAGGCTGTGGGGAAAAAGGAACTCTCTTGCACTGTTGGTGGGAGTGTAGACTGGTGCAACCATTGTGGAGGTCAGTCTGGAGATTTCTCAGAAAGCTGGGACTGGAAGCACCATTTGACCCAGCTATTCCACTTCTAGGCATATTCCCAGAAGAACTGAAAGCGTCATACCACAGTAATATATGTGCACCCATGTTTATAGCAGCACAATTTGTAATCGCCAGATCTTGGAAACAACCTAAGTGTCCATCAACTGAAGAATGGATTAAAAAGTTGTGGTATTTTTATACAATGGAGTACTACTCAGCTATAAAGAATGATCACACTGAGACATTTATAAATAAATGGACACAGCTTGAGACCATACTCATAAGTGAAATAAATCAAACTCACATGTATAAATACCGAATAGTTTCCCTAGTATAAGAAACGATAAGCATACATGAAAGCACATGGTAATCATGACTCCCAGTCACACTGGTTTGAAGCCATATTATGTTTTCACTCATTAATTGGAATGGTTTTAATTTGCGTTGTTTTATTTTATTGTCTGTGATACTACAGATAGCTATTTTGAAGAGAATAAGAGCATGATAGCTAGGGCTGATTTAATACCATCCTGTTTTGAAGCCCCACCAAGTTGTTGCTCATTTGTTTCCATTGGTTCTAACATGTTGTATCTTACTATATTTTAATGTATGCAATAGTATAAGCAAAATTTTTTATAGGCAAAGAGGTAATATAGCAACTGAAGTTCGGTTTCTGTTAGCTGGTTCTAAATACCCTGCAATAATCTCATTCTTGAACGGTTTCATACTGTCTTGATAAGTTTGATGCTATAGTATATGAAGTTAGACTCAAATATTTCAAGGAAAGAGTCACTATGGTAACTACTATCAATGTCAGGCTATCTGGTGGTGTAACACAATGATGCTTAAATTTTTCGGTTCTGACCGGCGTTGTTCTATTGATATGTTCTTTTTTTAATCTCAATCCCCCCTTTTTCTTTTCTTTTTTTTTAAATTAATTTATTTCTTAGTACCTTTTAACTAAGGGAAAACTAAATTAAAAATAGTGCAATAGATTATAGTAACTTTTTTGTTTCCCTTTTAACCGGATTTGAACCCCTGTATTGTTCTCCACATCTTGTTCTGACTGATTTTATTATATTCTGTTTTGCTTAATAGTATCAAGTTTGAGGGTATAGGCAACCATTTGGAAGGCAACCAGATATTCTATGATGCCCATTATTGTTCGACTATTATCTTCTTTGGAATCCTGTAAGCTCTCCAATGTGGGTTTTATTGGTCTTCTGTATTGCTTTGTTCAATTTTTTTATACCAGCTGATATAGGCAACTCTTTTTAGGATAACAAGAGGCATAATGATAACCATTATTGATCACATAGTAACCTTTTTTTTTTCTTTGCATTATATACTATGTCCATCCTCCTGTTCTAACTGACTCTGTTTTGCTTTGTCACATTGGGTTTTTCTTTGGTCTGTCTTGTTTTGTTTCTTGTTTTTTGGGGTTTTTTAAAATCTTTTTTCTTTTCCTCTTCAAAGGAAAAATGGTAAGAACTGTGGGAGTAATGGAAACCAAATTATGTGATTGTTAGCGTAAAAAAGAGAGGAAGGATATAAGTGCAAGTATAGTTAAATGTGTAGGATAGAGAACCATATTGCTGAGTTTTTCTTGGATCATTGAACAGATCTGACTGCAATCTCACTGTATTAATGTCCACTTTGTATGCTTTAATTTTGTAATCTGGACAACTGTTTCTAAGATGACAATGTGTGATCTCTTAACTGGTGAATTCTTACTGTATATTTTTTCTCTTGAAATTCTGTATTACTTCTAGCCTTTTACTGTTTTGCTTCATTTAGTTTTTCTCTTTAAATAAAAAAAAGATATGATCAGGTATAAATTCCCTATGATTAACGTGATCGTTATGTATATCTGAAATGCAACAAAAAATTAGACTTTAATTACAGCAGACCACCTCTTGTTGGTTCCTCAATGCCTAAATATTGATCACTCTGGAAGACTGTCAAATGACTCCCCCCTTAATTGTTACTCTGTGAAGTTTTCACATCTATACTGCCATCGTTGAATGAATTCCTTCTTTGACTTTTTACGTGCCTGTTGCCTTAATGCAGTATCTCTGGAGTGACACCTGGTATCCTTAGACATCGTTCAAAGAAGACACTTCAGTCTTATCTGAACTCATTATGTAATTTGCTTTTATAGTCAATGAAGTTGTTACACAATAGCAGAAAGCAATGATGCTCGGCAGTAACGCGTCGTGGCATCTCCACGCAGGGAACGTTCACTAACGCTTTCTGCAGAGGGAAAGCAATCACTCCTGCTCCCAGACACCTGCTGCGTTACCCACCCAGTGCAAAGACACGGCACTGGCCATCTGAGCGGCTCCAATTTATTTCCTACAGAAAAGAGAAATCTCCTACATGAGAAAAAAATCAGGCAAGGAACCATTTCGGCCAGCAGGTGTAACACAACGTACACCCAAGTGTCCATAAGCCTGGCTTTCATACTTTGTGAGTTTTCTGTTTGTTTTTAACCCAGTTTTCCACGCCCAGGGCAGCGGGAGTGTCTGCTGAGAGGCATGAGGCAGCATTCCAGCAAGCAGTTTATCCTCTGGGACAGCAGACCAGAGCATCTCGTGCAGTTTTACAGTTTAAAGTCATCCTTGTTTATGGCAAATGCATAGCAAGTGTTTCAGTTTGTGCCAATTTTCATGACTCCCAGTTTAGACTCTGGAAATCGGTTTGTTATTTTTTTCAAATTTGATTCTACTAGCATGTGACCAGAGTTTTCAGTTGTCTCTATTTTGTAATTTTGAGCAAATGCTATGTGTTTTACTCCCTGCTAACGTGCAGTTTCTCCATCCAGGGATGTTAATGAGTGAGCCGCTAAATTTCCACCTAGGAAGAGCCACGGGGAGTAGATCACGTTGGTAGATCACACTGAGCTCACCCACTCACCCGGAGGGTCAGTCCACACTGTGATGGTGCTGACAGAGCGAGGTCTTCCAGAGGTGTTTGGAGTCCGGAGGGATCTACCCTCAGGCCGGTTAGTGTTTTTCCCAGAGACTGTCGGCCTCTCAGACAGAACTGGACTTGAGGAGCTGAGGAGCTGTGGTGTGAACTTGCCGTCCCCAGCCTCCTGTCTTGCTTGGTCTCGCGCCACGTGAGCTCCCTTGCACACCCCCACGTGATGCCGTCCACCACATCAGGATGCAGTCAGAGCCCGGCCTGATTTTAGATTTCATGGATCCAAAAATCACAGCCACATAAACCTCTTTTCTTTATAATTTACCAAGCCTTGTATATTTTGTTATAACAACACAACAACATGAACAGGAAAAAGTGTTTACAGTATTAGTCTCTAGCTCCTTCTACAAAAGGACCCTGAGAGCCATTAGACAGGACATGGAGCAGAGTTTGGCTCCACAAGTGTCTTCTTCACATGCCTGCTTAGTTTTTGTTCCACGTTGTTTAGTGTGCGGTACAATGATCGATTCTTGCTTCAGAACTGAGTGTGTGTCTTGTTTTGACATACACATTTGCTTTAAGAAAAATGTCTTTGATACAGGAAAGACTGAGGTAGGATTTCAGTTTGGACCCAGTCTAGGAAACATAGCAGTAAAGACCCTCTCTTAAAAGAGAAATGAGCTGGGGCTGGGGATTTAGCTCAGTGGCATAAGCACCTGCCTTGCAAGCAGGCAGTCGTGAGTTCGATCCCTGGTACCAATAAAAAGGAAAAGACAAAAAAAAAAAAAAGAGAGAGAGAGAGAAATGAGCTAAGGACATAGCTCAGAACAACAGCCCTGGGCATAATCTCCAGTATTGACAGGAGAAGCGAGGTTAACAAGAATTGATGTCAACGGAGAACTTTGCCATAATCAGAACTTGGTAAAGCATTTTGAAACTAAAATTTCTTGCTTCTCTTTCTCGTTGTGGACTCAAAGATCCTCTTCCAGTAGCTATGCAGTAATCTTTGGCACAATAGCAATGGTTGTATTGTTTTAAACTCTTCTTCCTTAAAGATTATTTCCCATTTAAATTCTATTGTTTAAGACATGCTTCAAGTGCTTCAGCAACTGACGTACAAAGCCCCCATTCCACAAACTTCATAGAGAACTTATTACTAAAAGAAATAACAATGATAGAGACATTGTTTTCAGGCTACATCCATACATAAAATATACACTTGACACAGCATTTTACCTGTCTCTCATGCATTTGAGCATTTTTGTTTATCAGATTGTTTGTGACATCTTGGAAGCTATGAAATGGCCTTCATTATAATGAAGTTATATATAGAACAGTGAATTTTTAATAAAAACATAAGCTTACCACATGGATATATTCATTTATTCATATTAGATAAATGTCTAAAATGCGTCTCCATCAGAATTACTTTGTTTCCCTTAGACAAGACTGAATTCCAGGAAATTTACAATTTAAATATGCTCCCAACATAATTCTGATGTACAGCAAAGTTGAGAACCTTAGTGTACTCAGGAGTTTCAATGATACAGCATGATACAGGAAGAAGAGTTTAGAGAAAAGGTAATGGCTGGGGGTATAGCTCAGCGGCACAGTGCCTGCCTGGCAAACATGAGGTCCTGAGTTCAATTTCCTGTATGAAAAAGCAAACAAATAGTCCAGTAAATAGAAAAAATATATGCAAATCAATTGGAATGTCCTTCCTTTGTATCAATTAGCTCGGATGGATTTTTCCTTACAGTAGCTGGATATTAGAACATATTGAAAGTTTTAGTGCTCTATTTGAGCCTCCGTCTTCTGACCATCATGAATTCCTTCTTGATGTCTGGAATTTGTACTTGATTGAGTACATTATGCTTCTTCATGTCTCCTTGCTTTTCTATGTGTCTTTCTTCCTCCTGAAATACCTTCCCTCACTTTATTTGCATTGCCAAATTCTCTCATCCTTTAAAATTTATTCAAGTATCGCTTGTCTCAGGAAGCTATCTCTGATTTAGCTCAGATTTTGCTTTTCTTTTCCTCCTCTTCTATAGTTTTCAAAATTTTATAAATCTACACAGTAAATACAGAGACTCTGTTGCCTAACTAGTAAAAAAAAAAAAAAGCTTTGGAAGAAATAGAAAGACAAAAAATTGAGAAGAAAAAAAGCATTGTATCTCAGCATGGACAATGTGTCTCAAAGTATACCTTGACTTCATATAATTGTCTTACATGTTTTACATGTTTTTTGGCCAATTAATCTCATTTTAAAATTGTATATATAATAATTAATTTTGTGGGGTCTTACAAGGTAAATAAATGAATCTCATACTGGAAAAAATAAAAGATGGACAGAAAAAAGTAACAGAAAAGAGTTGAAGTGTGTTATGTCCATGTACCAATTCCTTGCAGTGAATGTACCCGTTATGTACTGCACTCATATACTAATAAAAGTCAAAAAATGTAAAGGTTGATATGATGACACTTAGTGGAGTAGTTATTTGGGACAGGGGAGGTCCTTGAGTAACCCCTCAAGCTTTGCCATGTAAGATTCTGTCCCTTATAAAGGTCATCAGGGGCTATTTTTAAATTGAGGCTTTTCTTGAAGGGCTTTATGCTCCTTGAATGATACAATAATTTAAGAGAAGGGCAAAAAATACTTTCTTCAGCCTATCCTGCACTCCAGTTGCACTGGCTGCCTCTATGTATAGCTAGAAATGTGTCTTCTATCAGCCACTAAGCAATCACTTTCAGGCTTTTGTCCCAGCTATGATAAGCTGTAAGCAAAGGCATGTTGGCCAGTGGATGAAAAACATTTCATCAAACCTGGAAGACAGAATTAAGTGGGTTCTCTTGTGGTTATTTATATCAATGTTTTATTTCATTTTATTTCAGCAAAGATAATGGTTATATAGTATTTAATTTTGTACCTTTAGGTGTTAGGATAGTACCCAATTCTTAGTATGTATTCAAAAACTTTGAATTCAATGACTTTGTATATTTTTAGCATTGAATGTTGTTCAATCTGCTTGCAAAACAGGATAGCCTGCTTAATTTCTTGTTGCTTTTCCTATTACAGAATATTAGGTAATTTCTCATATATTTCTTTTCTTTTCGTCAACATGAACAGATGACAAAACATGTCTGTAACATAGATCTAATACGTAGACAAACTTTTTTAAAACTGAACCTAAGACTCAAGACTCTGAATGTAGTAAATTTGGAAATAGGAACTTTCATATCCCTACTGTTGAAATACAAAGTCTAGTTCCTCTCACTTTAGCTCTCACTTTCACAACACAGTTCTGAAGAAATGAAGCTACATGATATCCAAAGCGAGGACCAGAGTAGCCTTTGGTTTCCCATCTGGACCTCTTGGATGGCAGCTCTCGGGACCATCTTTCATGGGAGCCACTTAGGCTCTCACAGGACCTGAGAAATGTTTGGGCAGCCCCGTGAGAGCTGTCATTCTTCCCAGCAGGCCATCCAGCCGCAGGAGTAAACCACCATGGACAGTCCAGCCAACATCGGACTGCAGATGTGAACAGAGACTCCAGGAGTCCAGAGTACTTCAGTAAGTAACATTAAGTTGTCTCAGGGTAGGAAGTTTGGGGCAGAATGTGACAAAGTGGAACACCAGAATGGAAAAATGAAACTGTGACAACAGTATCGTGAGGCATGTGGGACTGGCTCGGGAACCAGGCAATGTGGGAACAAAAGAAATTGTTACTGGACCTTGATGAAATCAAACTTTTGCTAAGTAATGGAAGAAATGTTAGTGAATATGTATCCAGCTACCCACAAAGAAAGAGAGAAAGAGAGACACAGAGACAGACTAAAATTTGGGTGATTTGAAAGTGTGGTAATACACAGCTTAAGGTGGACAAAAAATTGTCTAATTTTAAAGACATGATTGATTGGCACCTCTACTCTCCATTAAATTTTGAAAGGAGACTGTTACACAAATTTGTAGATGTGCGTTTTCTTCAATAAAATGAACCATAGTAAAATTCACAAGAATGCCCCAAAGCTTGAAAACAAATTATATTGGGAAAATCAAAGTCAGCTTGGATTTTTTTAAAAGGGAAAAGTTCAAAGCACAAAGAGCCTGCAGGTGCTTAACCATGCACAGATGGGAAGGAGACTGAACAGTGTTTAGCTGTCAATATCATTTCTTTCCTTTTTATATCTAAGACAAAAGGATGCCACAGTCTCCAGAGGCCAGTTCCAGACCATAGTAAAAGACAAAGCCCCGTGGAAGAAAGAAGTGATACAGAAAAGTGTTCCTGCAAAGCAAAATGGAACATTGATCAAGTAACTAGTTATTCGTGTAGAATTATTTTAGATTAGTTGATGCTATGTGACAACTGTTCCTTACCCCCCAAATTAAGTGAGTGTTAATACCCATTAATGAAAATTTGAAGAGATGACTTACTTGCTCGCATCAGATCATAGGAATCACATTAAATATGCTGTATGTGAGAGGCCTTACACAGCCAGGCACAGTGGTGCAGGCCTGTAGTCCCAGTATTCAGAAGGCTGAGGCAGGAGGATTGCTACAAGTTTAAAGCCATCTGGGCTACCTAGTGAGTTCAAGGTCAACCTGATAGTGATAATTTGTCTCCAAAAAAAAAGAAAGAAGGAGGAAGAAAGAAAGAAAGAAAGAAACAAAGAAAGAAAGAAAGAAACCTTATACATACTTGAATCTAATTTATACAAAAAATTTCTGGTCTTGGCACTTAAAACTTTTTATGAATGAATGAGTTTTTGTTTTGTTTCTGGTCTTTTTCGTTTTTTATTGGTACCAGGGATCGAACTCACGACTGCCTGCTTGCAAGGCAGGCGCTTATGCCGCTGAGCTAAATCCCCAGCCCCGAATGAATAAGTTTTAGAAGGATGGTATCAGAATACCAAATTATTGGCTTCTTTTCCTAGTTGTGAAATGAAATCTACATTCTTTCATATTGAATTGAGCTGACCTGGTGTGCTCGGCCTTTAAGATACAGTGCAAATCATGCTGTGAAATTTTAAATACTAGGTCATAAAAAGCAATGCAGTTTTCCATTTTTTAAATAATGTTTGCTCTTATAATAAAACCACTCAGAACTCAGCTTCCGTGAGGCAGCCTGCTTCTTTAGTAACTATGTGTAGACAGTGTGGCATTTCCAGGTAAGCTGACAGAATTTCCTGTTGATTGTTTTAAGTGACACAGTTTAGACATTCAGACAAATGATACCTTCAGATATCTACAACCTCATTCAACATCTGTCTAAAACTACGTAAGAGATCAAAATTAATAACTAATATGTAAGTTAAACCCAATGACTATAATAGACTATGATAGTAGTAATTTATTTTAAGTCACTAAACTTTGAATTTTTCTTTTATGTAGTGATTGATCATTTGAACAACTCTTTAGTAATATTTAGTCATAATTAAAATGATTTCTCATTATCTTAAGACAATAATTTGGAATTTTCACTCAAACAGCAGAAAGATTCCAATGCAATAAGCCATCAATACTGAATAGTTCATGACTGCATGGATCTGAAAATCACAATTCTGTTGGGATTTTCTTTTTTTTTTTTTAATCAGTACCGGGAATTGAACTCATGACCTCATGCTTGCAAGGCAGGCACTTATGCCCCTGAACTAAATTCCCAGCCCTAGATCACAATTCTGTTTCCTCAAGTTTTATTAAAACCAAAAGATTTATTCTTAGAAAATGTTTCTATAATCAAATAATTTGTGGGTTCATTTACAGAACACATGATGCACAATAACTTTCAGGGAAGTTTGCAATAACTCCTTACTTTTGTGAAATGTATTATTTCCCAACCTTGGCCCCAGAACACCATTTTTGATCCTTATTTATATAGAAGTTTCACATAATGGGCTTTGAGAAAAACATTAGGGAAATTATTATGCTCGTCCATAAGAATACTTAATTATTTCATTCTTTTTTAAACAATGGATTCTAAGTGTTAATTAAATATAATGATAGGCCTGAGTTAATTTTTTAACGAGTTAATTTTTTAAAACTATTCTTAAGGGTATCAATAATGGTTAGAACAGGAAAAAAAATTTAAACCTAAAATTTCAAAGCTGTGGGAACCACCTGGGAAGCTGATGCAGGAGGATTATAGCCAAGCCTGGGCAACTTAGTGATTTAGTGAGATCCTGTTGAAAATTTTAAAAATAAAAATAAAAGCTAGACTAAGATATAGCTCAGTATGAGGACCTGCATTCAACTGCCATTACCATAAAAAAGTGAAAATGTACTGTGACAGGATGTTTAGATAAGAAGTATATTAATAACAAGGTAGGGAAGCATTCTCTCTCTTTGTCAGCAGAATTAATCAACAGAGATGTTAGGGGAGGGTGAAGAATTTGACAGAGATATAAAAGAGGAAGGTGAAGATGGAAATATTCTCTTGAAGACAGAGACTGAAATATCACAGAGTAAAATAGCATGACTTGATTAACATATTAGATATTTGTAAAATAAAGACTTGACATAGAAAATGTGCTGCTTTTCCAAGTCTTTGTGTGGGAAGAGGAAAACTAATTAGCAAAGGCTACCAGTTTTCAGGCATGCTGTTAGAGTAAGCCACTGGGGCTTGTTACTGCTACTTTACTTGATTAATTTCTTTTTTAAAAAGGCACTCAGAATACACTTCCAAACAACACATCTATCAAAGTTTAAGTATTTCCTTCCATTGCACGCAGTGATTAAGTTGGTGTAAACAAGGGACAGGGGAGAAAATTTTAAAGTAGCAAAAATTAAGACTTATGGCAGACATCTCACAAGAAACAATCTCACCCAGTGGACAGTGGAAATTTGTAAGATAAGGACAAAACAGTCGGCCAAGTTTGATCTCAAAAAAAATACTTTTGAGTAACAAAGGTGAAATATAGACATTGTCAAACACTGGAATTCTGAGAGCTCATCACAGAAATATAAACAGAAAATACTAGAGAAAACCCTTGCACAAAAAGCAAGACAACCTAGAAATATCAAATGACAAGGAAAATGCACATAGAAAAAAATTTTTCATATGTTTTAAAGAGTAATTTTCTACTGAAAGAAAAATTGTAAAGAATAAAGTTTCTAATATGTGCTACCACACAGATGAACCTCAAAAACAGTAGGTTAAGAGGAAAGACCTGACACACAGGAATCGTTTGTTAAATGATTTAACAGATAAGGTAAACTTTTAAGTACCTAGAAATGGGAGCTAGGGAAGGGGAAGTGGCTGCTTGATGGATGCTAGGTTTCCTTCAGTGTAATAAAAATATTTTGGCAGAGGACTGTGGCTCACACACGGAATCCTGGCTGCTTGGAAGGCTAAGGAAGAGCGATTCCAAGTTTGAGGCCATCACTGGCAGTCAGCACAGCCCAAACTCAAAATGAAACTTGTCAAAGGGTTGGGAGTGTAGCTCTGTGGGAGAACACTTGTCTAACACACAAGGCCGTCAGTTTGATCGTCAGCATCACAAAGAAAAAGTTCGAGAACTAGATAGAGGCAAAGGTTGTACAATAAAAGCACAAACTGTTGTTTCTAATGAACTTACAGAGATTAGTAGTATAGTTATCTATCATGTATATTTACACATACACACATATATATATGTAAACCTACATGCATATAACCTTTTCCAAATTTCCTACTATGTTTTTGAAATTCTGTATTGTATCTATCCTTGTTTTGTTTTGTTTTTTAAATAAAAAAGTTGTACAACATTGTGAATGCATTAAATTCCATGAAAGAGTAAAAGAGTTCAGATCAATAAAAATACTGAAAAATTGGAGACTGAAATATTAATATATAATATTTGTAATTATAAATGTGCAATATAAAAGATAACTTTTAAATAAGAGTTGTAAAATTCACAGATTTATGTTGAAGAAAGCTTTAAAAGATGAGAATAAAATTATGTTCATATATAATAATGAATCTTATGAAAGTGATAGCTTTTCTAAATTGACTTACAGATTAAACACAAATCCAATCAAATTTAAGGCAGATAGCATGACCTGTTTCCCACTGAATCTGTCATAACTCATGAAACTTATGCAAAAGTAACCCCGGAGAATCTCTGGAAATTTTTAATGGACATAAAATAGAGAAAGATTCAAGGAACAGAAATTCTTAAAATTTGGTAAGAAAAGCGAGTTCATGACCACTGAACCATGACTTGCTTCTGTTACCTACTCCACTCTGTGTTATGGAAAGTGCACTCTAAAACAGTGTGATAAAGATGTCAGATCTCTGTTCTCCAGTGGCCAGATCTGGGCTTCAGCATCTTCTTCTAAGGGGCAGCCATCAGCATTACCCACATCCCACACAGGTGTGGTACGGCAGCAGTGACACAGGCAAGTGTACCCCTAAATTCAGAGGCACCCTCCAGCCAGCCAAGCCTCTGGAGTGGAGGTTCTGCATCAGTACAGCACACTAAGTTGGCTGGGACTCAGTGCTTTTACTCTGGCTTGCTAAGACAGTGTGATACCACCCAGGAGAAGCCAATTGAAGAACTATGACAGGGCTTCCTAGCTATAAAGCAAGGCCTCGGAGCACAGTAGCACAGTCTTTGTCTCAAGGTCTGCAGCTGTGTGTCTGCTTTTTTTCCCCAGGGGGGACAGCCAAGTCACAAGAACAAAGAGCTCCAAAGCTCTCCCCAAAGAAAATTTCTTTGTGCAGTAGTGTGAGAACATTCAACCTTAAAGACACTCTTGAAAACAATGGAAATTTCAACAGAAAACCCTAGAGAGGAAGTTGGTAGCTTTACGAAAGCAACAAGCTACACCATAGACGCCATCTATTTTATCAGAAAGAATTAGAGAAATGATAGCTAATAAGAGCCTTCTTTCTATTAGTACAGCTCTCAAAGAGCAGCCTCAAAAGTAATCCCTGCAGAGGGACCCAAATTTAATAGGATTAGACTGTGGAACAATTTATGCCCCAAGGAATGATTGAACAATTTAAAAATTAGCCAGCAGCTAATGGAGGCAAATGTCTAGTTATAATGTGAAGAGAGTAATGCAACCTAAAAGAAAAGCCAGACAGAGAAGACAGTCCATACGAACCTGTTACAAGGACTGTTAGCCCAGGTGGCTGCGCTCATGATGGAAACTTGTTCTCTGAGAATAAACAGTATGGAATCCATACTCTGAGAGAGATACACTCCAGTAACGCAGTCTGGTCAGTTAGTTAACAAGTAAGAAGCAAAAACAATATCCATAAATGGGAAGAGCAATATCCACACCGTCTCAATATACTATTTTGAAAATCCAGTTTTCAAAAAAGCAGACATAATGAAAGGGAAAGAAAGTGCTCTAAAGGACATAAATGTATGTATAAGTGTGCAAGAGAGATAAGCATACTAGTGTTTGTCAGTTCATCCAACAGAATAGTTTGTGCTGTCATTGTTTGATTGTCCACTTTTTATGCTTTGATTTTGTGACTTGAGCAACTACTTCTAAGATAACAATATGTAGTTAATCAGCTAGTGACTTCTTACTGTTTTTTTTAAAACTTCTGTATTATTTCTACCTTTTTTTACTTTGCTTTTTTGTCTAAATAAAAAAAACATACAAAGCATGAAAGAACGGACATGAGTCACCAATACATAGCAAAATATAGCAGGTTATAACAAACAAGAGAATCCAATTCTTGGATTTAGCAAGCAGATATTTTCAACTGTCCTTTTAAATATGCTTTTAAAAAATTAAAGGAGACAGTTCCTTACCAGGCGTGGGAAGGCTGGATGATGTTTGGTCCTCATCATGAAAACATCAAGAAGAAGATAGAGTGTATTAAATAATGCAATGTTCAGATACTGGTGTATTTACAACTAAAATGAAGTCATTAACATAGATCTAAGCTATCACAAGAAAGAATGAGTAATCTTGGGGATAAAAGGGATTCTAGAATTCACAGAACTGTGAGGAAAAAATGAAAAAGAAAGAGAATCTCTGAGAAAAGGTGAACACTATGAAGTATGTAAGTATATGTGTAATGGGAGTATCAAAGGAGAGGAGAGAGAGAAAACAAAGAAACATAGTTTAAAGAATAATAGCTAACAACTGCCAAATTTGCCCTGAAATTACTCTACGCATCCAAGAAGTTCAATGTAATCAAAGGGCTCCACCTACATCCATGTCAAAGCAAAGAGAATGAAAGACAAGGAAGGAAACAGAAGCATGTACGTCTGCTGCCTTTCTTGGGACCACAGTCATCTCTATCACTTCTAGAATATCCTTCAGCACTCTCTCTAGGATGGTTTTAGTGGTCATGAATTCCTTGAGTTGTTCTTTATCACGGAAGCATCTTATTTTTCCATCAATTTTTAAAGATAATTTTGCTGAGTAGACCGATCTGGGTTGGAAGTTTCTTTCAGAATTTGAAACACTTTGCTTCAAAGTCATCTTGACTTGATGGTTTGTGTTGATAAGTCTGCTGTGATTCTGATTGTTTTCCTTTATAGGTGATCTGTCTCTTATCTCCAACAACTTTTAATATTGTGTTCTTGTGCTGAATTTCTGGGATCTTGATTATTATATGTCTGGGTGTAGATTTACTTTGGTTGTGGCTAGTTGGAGCTCTGTATGCCTCATTTATCAGTATACCAGATCCTTTCCCCATGTTTGAGAAGTTTTCTGCTATTACTTCTGTAAATAACATTTAATTTCATTTTTGTTGACTGCTTCTTCACTGATACCTATCACTCTTAAATTAATTTTCTTTGCATTAATTTTCTTTGCAACTATTGCATTGTTATTCCCTGGTGCCTTGTTATTTTTAACAATAACAATGTTATTTCACAATTGCTAGCTGTGATCCTCTTCAAGTCTGAAAGTCTATCTTCAGTCTCTTTTAAGCGGTTTTGTCAGCTTTTGATTGAACTTTTAATTTACTATATATCTCATTGAATCTGTTTCATGCATTGTAATTCCTTCCTATATTGTTCATTCAAGATTTCCATCATTTTCCTATGATCCTCTTCTTTTAATCTATGCCTTCTTTAGATATACTGAGCAATTCTTTCATTATGTTTGTGATTTATTCTTTTATCTGAGACATTATTTCTGGTCTGATTACTTTTACAGTCTCATGAAGTTTCCTTACTTAGGTTACTATCCTTTCAGAGATTTCAGATGTGTGACTTCCATTTTCTTCCATGCCTGTATCTCCCAGACTTGTTCTGTGTGGGCTGGAGGTCTAAGACTGCCTTTTGCTCCTTTGTCTTGACATTCTCCTGGGTTCCTCTCAACAAGCCACTTGCGGGGTGCCAGGCACTTCCCACATTGGTTGCCCTCCTCAGTGTAGGGGAATGGAACAGGCAACTGTGTTCTCTGACCCCAGGTTCCCAGGGATGGAACAGAGCAGGGGGCAGGCTCCTCCAGACCCATGCAGCTACACTGGGGCTTTCCTGAGGGTCAGAGGTGTGTGATGGTGAAGTTGCTTTTTTTCTCAGCCTGAGTGTCTATACCAGACTTCCCTGAGGGTGGCAGGTACACAAGGGTGTGTTTGTCTGATTCTCCCAGTGGGCACTGGCTGCCCACAGGTAGCAAAGGTCTCCAATGGTGGCCTGCAGATGCTTAGATCTTATCCGATTGTGACTCCTTGCCCATGTTGGCTGCCCACAAGAAGCAAGCTTTCTGATTGTAAGAGGTTAAATTTTTGTCCTAGTTTATTTTATTTTAAAATTTGTATTACTGGGATCAAACTCAGGACCTTGCACATGCTAGATGGGTGCTGTTGTAGTCAGGAGTTGTGCAGAGAACAATTAAAATCAGGACATGGAATTTATAATATTGTTTTATGATGATCACCCAGAGTTAACACAAAAAACTGCAAGAAATCTATCCACAACACTGAAGACAGAATATTTAGCAAGGGCCTGAATCCCACAGCAATGTCCCACATGAGTCCAAATGAAGACCCAGAGCCCATGACAATGCCTCCCACAAGTCCAGCTGGAGGTCTAGAGCCCATGAGAAGGACTCATGCCAGTCTCTTTTATGGATCCACGCTAGAAAGGCTCAAAGGTCAGTGGTGGAAGCTAGAAAGTCTATGCCAGCAGGGTGAAGGAGCTGTGCTGTTGGGTTGAGCATTTTATACTGGAGCCGAGAAATCACACTCAAAACAAAGACCAGAGCTGTCCTGAAAACACCACAGCCATCCTCAGTGACACAGAAGTCCCAAGCTCCTCCGACGACAAGCACAATTGAATACATGCCAGGAAGCCAATGTGATGAGTTCATCCTGGAGGTTAGGTGGCACACGTCTTCCCCTCCGGAGCCAGGAAGTGATGCTCGATGTAAGGACCAGAGGAGCTTCTCCAGGAGAACCAACAGCTCAATATGTCAATGCCTCTTTTCTCCTTCTGCACATCTGTATTTATGCTGGCAACTTTCCTCAGGTGGAACATCTATGCTCAGCACCATGCTGATTTAATTCAGCTGGCATTAAGTTGACCACCAGTTTTTAATCCATAACAAGTGGTCTACCACTGAGCTACCTCTTTGGCCTTTATTTTATTTCCTGATTAACATGCATTACATGCAATTACATATTAATGGATTTAGTGTAATACTTTAGCACATGTTTATATTACACACTAATCAAATCAGGACAATTAGAATTTATTCTTTATAATCTTTTTTTAAATATCTGGAACCTTTTAGCCCTTTCTTCCAGATCTTCATAAAACATACAATGAGTTATTGTGAAGCAGTATCATTCCACTGTGATGTTCAATACCAGAATTTATTCTTTCTACCTGTATTTTGGTATTTGTTATCTAAACCCTTCCTATTCTTCCTCACCAGGACCCTCTGCATTTCTTATCCTTGATATTCTTACAGTCAGGTCAATAGTCTTAATGATCTATCTATCTGTTGCTTCCACATATGATGGAGATAGTGTGGTATTTGTCAGTGCGTCGTATCTGACTTAACATAATATCCTACCATTTAAATCCAATTGGCTATTAATTATGGTACTTCATTCTTCATTGCTGATATATATCTAATATAATATATATATATTATATATTATACATATATAATATATAATCTTTATTTATCCCTTGGTGGGCACCTAGGTTTGCAAGGTTTATTTCCTATCTCCACTATGATAAATACTGGTAAAATAAACATGCAAGAGCAGGAATCTTTGGTTTGCTGAATTCATTTCCTTTGGTTATATATCCATAAATGGATACCTGGATTCTTGAGTAGATCTGTTTTTAGTGATTTGTGCAACTTTCATTTCTTCTATTAGCCATTAATAGTTCTTCTTTTGAGAAGTGATTGTTCAAATCATTTTCCCAGGGGAAAAAAAGGAAATTTTAATCATTGTATCCTCAGAATCTACAGTGCCTCCATTCTCTGGAATGCCTTCATTCTTCTGAAATTAATTCAGCCTGAATTAGGTGTGAACTACTATAGACAGTCAATTTTTTGTAAGATGAATGATATTTTTTCTCCCTTGAATAGTTCTTAAATTTCAATTTCTTGCAAAAATCAATGAACAAAGGGCTTTAAAAATTATATCTCTCAAACAAACATTTAAAGTCCTTACCAAAGTTCAAAAACACTTGAAAGCATTTTGATGTACTTTATTCCTTCTGTACTTGAGGCCCAGGCATGCTGCTGCCTGCCTCCGCCTGCTCACAGGTAGAGGCAACTCCGGGCTTCTAATGGAGGAGGCCAGGCGAGGTGAAAAAAAGCCCGAGATGGAGATGTCATTTCGGAACCAGATTGCACTTCTGCTTGTCACAGATCCCTTCGGGAGTAGCCAAGCAGCTCAGTTCCAACTCTCTACTTGCTGTAGTAACAACAATAAAAAAGAAGAATGTCCTGACAGTTTGTGGGTGGGTGGACTTTGCAAGACCTGAAGAACCCACACTGTTCTCTACTTGAGCTCAGTTTGGTCTGAATCACATTTATTCCCAAGAATGGCTGTCTTGATATTGATAAAAGATGGCATATGTTTATTTGGAGTTTGGGACTTGGATGGTCGCTCAAAACTCCTTTAGATGCCTATCACTGGCCAAAGGTGTTAAGTACCTCTGCAAAAAAAGTCACAGGTAAACTATAAACCACCTAATAATTTGCAGATGTAGAATGTTGGGGGAAAAAAACAAAATCTGTTTAAAGAGAATTGTTCATTGTTTGGCAGGCTCATGCATGGTTTTAGTTTTGAAACTTTATCTTCCGAAACTTAAGGGAAAGCAAAGGGCTGAGATACGATGCTGTCTGGAGAGAAAGCTCACAAAACTGTAAAATGTATATAGAGATAAAGGTTAATACTGCATATATAAAATTAGATTTGTAAGGCAATGAAGTTATTATTCCTTCAGAAAAGTAAGTTGTAAATATTTACTATATACTCACTCAGTTTATAAGTATTTACCATAAGAAAATTCATGTAATACATTTATTATGAAATGAAACAGTTCTACATTTTAGTTTTAGTCACAAACTAGATCAAAATTTTAAATTTTAGAGACATATCAGCCATTAATCATTCCTCACTAAGCAAATTTTATTTTTGCATATTGCTTTGTTGTTCACAGTATGTATTTTTGCTCACAACATTAAATACAAGTATACTCTATTTCTTCTGAAATTAATTCAGCCTGAATTAGATATGAACTATATTATTGATAAGAATTTTTCTATGGCATATGTTTAGGTTATTAAAACATTAGTTGCATTTTTCAAAATTCCATTGACCACAAAGACTTTTACGTGACTATCAAAATGAGACGACATATTCATTTATTTTAACTTATCAAGTGTCAAGGGAGAACATAAGTGAGTATGTCGCTTAAGGCCATCTCCTTGGAAGGTGGGGCTGGAATTCTCTGGCACAGATTTTCAAGTAGATTTCATGCCAAGGTTTTTAAGACTAAAAGTAATTATGTTCAATGTAAGTTAGTAATTCTTTGCCAGTTAAAATAGTCTTTTCAAAGAATTGAATCTTTTCAAAGATTTGAATCTACATACATATAAACTATTGCAAGAACAGAGATACAAGAAGTACAAGCTACATGATTTATTCAACCTTCAAACAAAATGAAAGTAAGAAAAATATTGAATGGGAGTTAAGAGAAAAATACGGTGGAGCTTGCATGGCATTTATAGGTAAGGAAATTTACCTCGTTCATATTGAAAATAGATGAACAAAAGAGTGGTTATGGAGTGTGCATTTTTCTCTGCTCTATAACTCTCTTCTCTATTGTGTTTGTTATATCCCGAAGAAAAACTATCTATTGTGGTACTGGAATAGTGTATTGAACTACCACTTTTGTACAAAATGTCTGAATCTAGCTAAATTATATTTCTACAGCTGAATAAGATGCTGCTCAAACTCTGATTGTCAAATTAGATCATCCCTTTGCTATCACAATGTTAATGTTACTGTCATTAAAGTATGTAAAGTTGGGGCCAGGAATTTAGCTCAGCAGCATAAGCACCTGCCTGACAATCGCGTGGTCATGAGTTTGATCCCTGGTACTAAATAAATAAATAAAGTATAAAAAATTGGGTAATATGTTTGCATATTGTATATATGTGTATATGTATATTTGCATATATAAGTCTCCTTATTTCCAGATAGTCTTACTTTGATGGCACTAAATCTCTTGATAAGGGCATCATGTCCCCTCAAGTGTTTTAATTCAGGTTAACCAAGCTTCAGTGGCAACAATGAATTTTCAGTTTCATTCATCTGCCTTCCATTTCCTCTAAGTGTACTGATAGTATTCTTTAAACAATAGCAACTCTGTGCAGTCTGCATGATGCGCTGTATCAGGGATGGTTCCCTCTCCGACTCCTTACAATTAGGATAAGTTATATTTATTATGCCTTAATATGGCACAATTAGTGCTCTAATTGGATACAGATGTGACTGACAATTATGTATACATTTCTTCCTCCTTTCAGATCTAGTTTTAACAGCATGTTCACAAATAATGTGCTCCTGTTCCAAAAAGAAAAAAAAAAAAAAAAAACACAATTCTGTAATCGTCTCTGTTAGGAAATTCCTATTGAAACGTTACAACACTGTGAGATTCTCCATAGCACCAGGATCCTGAAGATAGGTAAACCGTGACTGGAATTTCGTGTTGGTGTCTTCTCTTTGAGGCCACCAAACACCCCTCCCTTTCTATGTTCACACCCTTGAAATATTCGCAAGCATTTATCATGTTCCCAGATAGGCGCACTGCAGCCAAGCCGTGCACACACTTTTAATCTTCTCTCGTACAGCGAGTCCATCCCTTCTCTCCCGTTTTCTATGAACTTCTTCCAACACTTCTATATATTTAAAAAATAGCCTTCTAGTGATGACAATATATCTATTGTTTCTATTTTAATGGAGCCAGACCAACACATTAGATTCTTCTGACAGAGTTTGTTTCACAAAGGATACGTGCATAATAAATTATCACTTAGCCCAGTAATAAGGAGGGATAAAATCACAATTTCACTCACTTTTCTGTCACTAGGCATTAAATAAATAGATGAGTTTAAAAATTATTTTTTTTTTCTCCAAATGTGTGTGAATCTGATGGGTTCTGTGATATTTAATAATCCCTTCCAAATGTAAATTTGTTTTCCAGGGAGCTTTGTTGATAGAAGTCTAAAGTTTCTAAGTTATATTTATGTACCTGTTTATTTTCCCTTCTTCACAACTCAGGCAAACTCCATAGCATCATGGTTTTCTAATGAAACAGATGTCTTCCATCTTGATCAAACAAAAGAATTTGAAATTCTTTATCTTGTTTTGCAGAAAAAAGGAAATTTTTATTTCACTGCGCTTCACATTTTAAGAAATAAAAACCACAGCTTTTGTGCTTTCTCTCTCCTTCCTTCTCCACAAATTCCTCTCTCAATAGTCCACCTCTCCTGCCACTTCAAAATACGGGTTCAGGGGCTGCTGGCCAGTTCTCGCGGGTACATCTGTTAGCTGTACTCAGCAATCTGAGGCTCAGAGAGATGAGTGAGCATCACAAGGAGGCAGGACTAGAAGCTCTCCTGAGGACACAATGCACACGTGTGGGAGGCCTGGACTTTCCTCTTCCTACGAGGAATAAATAATTCATTGGGCTAAGAGACAGCGGCAGTTCAAGCATCATCTGAAGATGTGTAATTATTGATACCATCATCAACCTCATGTACTCATTCAGGAAGAAGGCAGGACCACAGTTTAACTGACTTGGCAAAATCTCAGTTGATGAAAATGATTGCCACACACCTCTGAAATATCAGAGATATTTATCTTACTAATTCCCTGCTGTGCAGAGATGTTTAACACTATCGGAATAAGATGAGAACACTATAGCTAATCAAAGAAGTTAATAAAAAAAGTAAATAAGAAAAGCAGGACCCAATAGTAAAAGAAAAACAGTCTGAAAAGAATAGAATTGGAAACCCTGAGAAGGGAGTGGGGGTGTGGCCTGGTTTTGGAGCCTTGCGTGTGATGGAGCAGTCACGGGAGTTGCTTAACCGTGGCTTCAGTGCACAAATTTTTAATACAGGAAAATAAGGCATTCAATTCACTCTCTGAAATTTTCAGTCGCTATCCAAATGTTTTTATTGTGGACATACTTAAGAGCTTACCATTTTTCCATGACTAACATCATGAAAAAAAAACCCTCTAAACATCATTTTATGAAGTCAAACTCCAGTTTTTCAGTAAACAAATTTTAAAAATATATTTATATCAGGCTAATCATTTAGGGTGTTTTCATTAGTCAATTTAAGGTTATATGAATGTATCAGGGCTAAATTATGAAGCTCTGATTATTTCCTCTGAAGCTCCATCTTGTTTCCATGAACAGACTATTTTAAAAAAAAGAATATTTCAAGGAGGAATTCTTGGTACTATTGTTTTGATTTTCTTTCTTTCTTTCTTCCCCATCTCCCTTCTCTGTTCATTGCCTATTTCTCCCTCCTTCCTTTTTGTTATTGTAATTAAATAAAAGTATTTAAGTCATTACATGTTTTCAAGTATATGATTGACAATATTAAACAAGAAAATTTCCAACTGTGTGTTCAAAGCAAGGTAGGCCAGCCAGGCATGATTGCCTCTAATCCTGCTAAATCTATATGTTTAACTATTTTTCTTTAAAAATAGCCAAGCCTTGTTCATTCACTGTCAATTACAATCCAAAGTTTTACTGCAACTGCACATTATAAAGTAAATGCAGTAAAGGTATAAAGAGCAAGGCAGTGATTAGTTTTGGAGCAAAACAGTGATATTTAAGGAAATGTGAAAATCAACAGAATATAACTATTTAAACACTGCATGGGCTCCTTAATTGCAATGTGTGCCGTTAGCGAGATTTGGAAGTATTAAGTTGTCCTCAAATGTAAGCATGGACCCAAAGATCAAGTCATTTCCTCACTGTGTGTTCATGTTGTTCTCCCTGAAAATAGAAGTTTTGGCATCACCTTTTTCTAAGACTCTATTTCAGAGCAGAATTGCTACTGAAATAGAAATGAACTCCAATCACAGTTCCAAATTGAGAAAACGTTTGGGTCTTGTGGGTAGGAAAATCAGTGGCTTGGGTTTCCTGCTTGGTCTGCATCCAAAGTGAACCTATCTCTCCAGGTCTTTCTCCATCACCTTATGCTGGCAATGGGTCCTTCCAAGCCCAGCAACAGAGAAATCTTTCCCTCCACATCCACACCCAATCCCACACACTCTGAAGTGGCATGAGAGAGCCTGGTCCATGTCCTTGGCCTTGTCCCCTCAGGGTGAGGGGGTGCTTTCCCATGCACTGAAGACCAGTAGAGTGAACAAATTCTAACATGTCAGGGAACTGGGCAGCAGACTGAAGGGACTCTCAAGGACACAGGCTCTGAGTTTTCCTGCCCTGTCATTCTCTACCATGACCACTAGTGAAGTTGGCCAATACTCCAAGCCACCATGTTGGTTCTAACCAGTGTTACACAGCTGGGATTTGAAGAAAACCCAGCCTTAAACTTCCCATATGTTTGCCACCTCACATCCACGGGGACAAACTTAGTTCAACAGTCCTTCACTTTTAAAGGTATTATGCAATAATATAATGATACTGTCAAACTCAGTAAGCATTGATTTTATTTTTAAGTGGTCTTCTTTACTCAGGCTTGGAAGAAACTAAAGCACATATGTCGCTTTTAAGAAAACAATTTCCCTATCATCCAAATAATCAAATCATGTTAACCTTTAGTATGAGTCTGTTGTTGCCAGATAATTCTGAGAAAATAGTCTTAAAAGATGTGAGTTTGCTTTAAGGATCTAATCTTATTTCTGCATCTAGGACCTGACCTCTAAATCTGCAATGGAAAGGTTTTCATTTTGGCTTTTTCTCCTACAGCAAAACAAAACAAAACAAAACAAAACAAAACAAAACAAAACAAAAAAAAAAAACCAACAACAACAACAAAAAAAAACGGTAGAATAAATTATTTGTGTAGTTACACGTGTGTATGGTCATAATTGCAGAATTTATCTTGTGGAGCTTGTTATTAGGTCTTAGGAAAGTAGGTTTCACAGACTCATGGGCTGGCAAAACATGGTTTGGTTCACGCCTGCTTCTGAAAAAAATATCTGTCTAATATACACCTGATAATTGGCAGGGAATTAAACTCCACACCCTTTCTTAGAGATACACTGCATAAGGCTCTAATCAGCAGTTTGTTACAAGGCTAACCTGCAGAAAGAAAACCTGCAGGCTGCTCCCATTGGGCTGTTCTGAGTGAAACAATCAAGCTTCATAGCTTTGATCCTTTCAAGCCCTTGAACGTTGTTAAATGTCAGCAGTGAGCCTTTTTGGGTTACATGAGCAATATGTTTTTGCTGGTATTGTTATTTGCACCTATTTAGATAATCCGGAAGAAATCAAGTAAAATTATTCTTAAAGTATAATATTGAATTGGAAAAGTACATTATAAAGTTAATTATTTATTGGTAGAAGTCAGGTTGTGGGAATTAATCAGTTTTACTTATTCAGTAAACATGTGATGAGTACTTAATTACATACAAGGCATTCTGTAAATTTCTAGATGTAAAAAATCATAGGACATGGTCCAACCACTTGTACAGCAAACAATTACACTCAAATCAGATAAATACTAAATTTAGTCCATCTAATGTTTTCTAAGAGAACATAAGGAGAGACCTTACTCCAAGAGCCTGGAGAATATTTTCTCAAAGAACATTGGAAATTGAGCAGTATCACTCCACTTAAAATGTGCGTTTCCTCTGGGAAGGTGCAAGGCTCTGAAATGGCATGATGAGAAGTGTTCTAATGAGTTTGAAGCATAGAAAACACGAGTAAAATCTTTAGAAATCAGGATAAATGATTGCGTGAGCCAGGGGTGGAGGATTATATACCTTTCAAGACATTGGCACTTTATTTTGTTGGCCCAATAATGTATGGATTCATTAAAAAAAAACTTTTAACAAATACTTATTAAATATGTACAATGCAGCCAGGAGTATGCCAAATATGAAAAAGCAAAAATTCCTATTAGAAATTTTATGTTTGGAGGTAGAGACAGTAACTAGTCAAGTGGCTAATCAATAACAATAATAATCATATATCTATTTGTAATATATAATGCAATTTGGGATATCATGTAAATATTATTAAGAAAATTAGAATACTATAAGAGGAAAGGAAATAATGCAGGACAGAGGGTTACTGTGAAAACCTATCAAACACGGTGAGGTTTGAAACAGAGCAGTCTGTCACTTGGGAGGGCATAGACAAAGCCTGTACAGGAACTCAGGAAAAGTGTCTAGGGCAGAGGGAACAGCAAGCTGAGAAGCTTTAAGGAATAAAACTTTAAGGAATAAACTTAGGTGGTACATTGCAATGCTAGAACTTCAGATAGGACAGTCCAAAAAATAGACGCCCCTTTCCATCTTCCGAGATTCCTACCAAGGACACGAGGAGGAATACATTCTCCTGTACTAGAAAAAAGTGCTTACACAGCCTAATTGAAATCTTTCAAAATTATTGCTACTAAACCTCCCTTCACACTATCTCTGCCTCTCTCCTAGAGGTGACTACATTTTTAGACCTTAAGGTTTTCACTGGGAACCCCTGAAAGATCATCCCCTACCTGTGGCACAGATACCAAGGACAGTGGGTGGGTGAACGTTATCCCCTGAGATCGTTAGTGAGATGATCATGGCAGAAACTCTGACAGGATACATAGCTGCAGTTTAGAGTTTAATGGACTTCTGGGGTTCACCTTGGCTTGCTTTTCCTATGAATAACAGTCTGTCCCTCCTGTCACCATTCCTGGCATGTCACCCAGCATATCCGCTAAGCTTTACAGGCTGCTCCTGGGAAGTCTGGGCTTCTGAAGGGCACCCACTAGCTCTACTCACAAAGGGGCTTGGCTGCAATGGGGGTAACGCCCATGCATCTCTGAAGGCAGAACCAAGGCAAATAGATTGGCTGAAAGACTGTCAGGCTGAGCTAAAGGAAGTGTCTTCACCTCCCCAGACTCACCATGGGTTTTCAAAGACATCAGAGAATTTCATTTGCCAACTCTCCCAAATTTGGCTTTACAACGAGGACATTTCCTTCTCCAACCTGAGACATTCTTTGCTGCTCTGAAGTTCATCCCCAGGGGACAATATTTACCTTGTAAAATGCCCTCCAATTTGCAACACATTTCATTCTATGCCCAGCCTTCTCTTCTGTCACCTGACATTTGCCCATGAATTTCTGATCATAACTAAAACCTTAGACAAAGACTTGACAGATTCTCCCCACAGCAGCACCCTATCCTAAATAAAACAAGTCATGGTTTCCCATATGTTTTATGAAGCAGCACACAAGCTGTTTAACTACCTTATGTCTTAGTAGAAGAATTTCAAACATAAAATACAGAGAAAATGCTTCTTTTCTAGAGTCAAGCAATTCCCCAGAATTCCCCAGGACT
Organism: Cavia porcellus; assembly: GCF_034190915.1. Lineage (NCBI taxonomy): Eukaryota > Metazoa > Chordata > Mammalia > Rodentia > Caviidae > Cavia > Cavia porcellus. Next base: position 79,358,706 of record NW_026947493.1, on the reverse strand, counting down.
CCTTACACACTCAAAGCAGGACAAGAGACACCCGTGCTTCCTGGTCTTTTCACAGGCTCAGAGAACAGAACTCAAAGTGTTAAAACTGACTCAAACCGAGCCGTGGCACGCCAACTCTTGTGTTAGTGTTTCGTGTAAATTTATTTTGAGTTCAGCCAAACTTTTTCCTTTGCTCCCGCTCCAAGAGAAAGCTATAAATCTAGTCTCAGCACCTTAATTCTTCTGTATAATGCCACGAGCACTGTATCGATAGCATGTAGACAAAGCTATATCTGTGTGTTATGAGTTGCTTGGGTTTGTACTGTTGTTAAGAGAGCAATAGCGACTGATGGCGTGAAATATTTGCTTTGGAAATTGTAGTTTGAAGAGATCCAGCTGTCACTGTGAGAAAGGACAAAGCATGCAGGTGTCCAAAGGGGGCCACTTTCCCCAGGGCCTTGATTCCTTTTACGCCTCCTGTAATCTCCTAGCCTCCAAGTGACATGGCTGATGGTGGGGATGAACACCTGAGATCGAAGGCAGAAAAGACTGCATGTGCCCAGAGGTGTCCCAGAGACTATTTTAAATGAGATTTTAAAGAACTTTAATTAAAAAGGAAAATTAAATTTCTGCTTATTTGCCTAAGAAGTAATTTATTCAAAGGAAATAAATGTTGAGCCCAAGTGGCCAAGTAGGCATGTATATATTTTTTTAAATTTTATTTAAAGAAAGACAAATCAAAACAGGAAATGGGTATAAATAATACATATCATTCAAAGAAAAAATAAATGGTGGAAATCACTAGTTGATGTTTACATACTGTTCTCTTACAAATAGTTGTTCATGATGCAAAAGTGGAACATATAAAGTGGGAATTCAAACAGCGAGACTGCGAACGGTTCTGTTGAACTATCCAACAAAAACTTAGTAATATGTTTATCAATCCTATACATTTAAACATACATGCAATTATCCATCTCTTCATTTGTGTTGAGATTAAACAAACTAAAGCAGGCTAAAATCACTCTGAACAAAGAATAATAGCATTGCTGGATTTCACATCATGACACTCCAGCACTGGGTCTGGAGTGTCTTTTTTTTCTTTAAAGAAAGACTAAACAAAACAAAAAATGGGTAGAAATAATACATACTTTCAAAAAAAATAAAAAGTAAGAAATTGCTCGTTGATGATTATGGATTATCCTCTTAGAAATAGTTATTCAAGATACTAAAGTGGAGCATATCAAGTGGGGATTCAAACAGTGAGACTGCAACCAGTTCTGTTCAACTATCCAACAAAAACTTAGAAATATGGTCATCAATGCTATACACTTAAACGTATATGCAGTTATCCATATCTTCAATAATGTTGAGATTGAACAAACCCAAGCAGGCTAATATCTCTCTGAACAAAGAGTAATACTATTGTTGGTTTCACATTATGACACTCCACGATCAGAACTGGGTATTTTAGTGTCTCTTTTTCTTCAAAGTATTTGTTCATTTCATCATGTCTTATAAGGTCAGTTCTCATAAACTGTTTAAGGTTCTACATATGCATGAGTCTTAACATGTATTTCTATCCTTTCCATATTAGAGGGAGAAATAAAACAAAGCAAGACAAAAAAAAACATATTCCTATAAACACATGAAATGAAAAAGACATAGAAGACCATTGAAAGGAGTTCTACCATAGTTCCTGTGTTGTCTCTTGTTATCTTCAATAGAATTGGCTAGATCATCAGACATAGTATAACTGAATATATCAGTACATAAAACTTCAAAAACAGGCAGTATTCAAACCAGAATGTGTATCTTAGTGAATCTTGTCATCTTCAGTGTAGTTGCCTATACTCTCAGACTTGATACTATCAATCATATCAGTTTTGGATAAAATCTGTCAATACCAAACAGCAACCAAACAAACCAGATTTAACTAAGATCAACCATGATAAAACAGTATAGGTCATACAGGGCTCCTGATTAAGTTAATAGGAAATTAAAGAAGATTACTGTGCTATATCCTGATGTTTTTGGGATAGCTGTCTGTGCCCTCAAATCTAATGCAAGTAGACAAAATGGGACAGAACAAAATCTATCTAAGCAGTGTGGTGCAAGTAATGTGGGTTTTAAATCCTGATACACTATTAACAATATCTTCTGCCATCTTTTTTAAGACTCTCCCTCACCTTTCACTTCCCCAGGGTACACTGTGCATTTCGGGGTCTCACCAAGACTCTTGGTTTTAAATTGGGCAGGGGCAACCTGCTATTTACCTAAGTGGTTCTGAACCTTCTCTCTCCTGGACTTGATCTCTAATTGTATTCCTTTACTTATTAAAGCCTGTCTTTCCAAACTATCCACAAATACTGGTCTAGCTGCCCCTATTACTCTCTGGTTCTCTGTCACATAGAGTATTGTTTTCTCATATTTGATTTTCAGTCCATGTACTGTTTTTCATGTTAATTATATTTCCTGAAAATAGCATCTCAGTAGACCCTACTTCCTGATCTACTCCACGTGTGGTTCTTTTTTTTTTTTAATTTAGTGTATCTAGGCCATCTATATTAGAGATTATAACCAACCTTCTCTGTCTCATTTCTGTTATGGTCTTTTTTTGCCATCCATTGTCTGCTTGTCTTCATTCTGTTTTCTGCTCCATTCATTGAGGCCTCTCTGTCATTGTTCTTGGAATACTAGTATTATTTTTGGAATCCTCTGTCTTTCTAGAATGCCCTGCAGTATTCTCTGTAGATTTGGATTGGTGGTTGCGAATTTCCCAAGTTCCTCTTTGTCTTGGAAGCGTCTTGTTTCTCCATTAATTCCTAGAGATAGTTTAGCAGGGTATATCAATCTGGGTTGGAGGTTATTTTCTTTCAGGGCTTAGAATATTTCGATCCAGGCTCTTCTTGACTTGATGGTTTGTGTCAAGAAGTCCACCGTGATTCTGATGGGCCTTCCTTTACAGGTGCTCTGTTTCTTGTCTCTAACAGCTTTTAACATTCTGTTCTTATATTGAGTTTATGGGATCCTTATTCTTATATGCTTGGGTATGGCTCTGTTTTGGTTGTAGGTGGCTGGTGCTCTGTATGCCTCATATATCAGAATATCATTTCCTTTTCCTGTGTTTGGGAAGTTTTCCTTAATTACTTCTGTGAATAGCCTTTGTAGTTCCTTTGTTTGTATCCCTGCTTCTTCATTCAAATTCTTTATTTTCAAGTTATAGACCCTCTTGTCGTCTTCTAGCCTTTATATTGTTACTGCTTGTTTCCTTGATATTTTTAAAAAGTTTTCCTTTCATAATCCCACATTGCAAACCTGTCCTCCAGTTTGGATAGTCTATCCTTAGTTTCTTTCAAGCAGATTTGCCATCTTTCCATAGAGTTTTTAATTTCCTGGTTATCTCTTTGAATCTGCCTCATGTATTCTCTATTTTCTTTATATTCTTTGTCAAATGGTTCTCTCCTTTGTTTGAGTTCCTCCCTTCTTCTTTCTGTGTCTGCTTGAGGGGTGCTTAGCACCTCTTTTTAATTTTCTTATATCTTGCTTTACTTGGTTAAATATTTCCCTTTTGAACTCATCTATGAGGTCCCAAAGCTATCTCTTTATGTCCACTGGTGCTGTTTCTGATATTGCATGTTTGCTATCCTCATTCTCCTTTGTATTTACCTGTCCTGAGTCAGTGTTCTCAGGGTTGGGACCTGGGGACTTCTTTTTGTTGCTTCTTCTTCCCATCTTTTTTGTTTCTTCCAGGAGGCCTCAGTTTCTTTCTTTGTTGATTACAGTTCTTCTGAAGCACACTGGCTAGGTGACCCTTCCCACTGCAGTGTGCTAGTGAGTTGCAAACAGGGACAGCATATGCTGGCCTCTCCCTTCTGGATCAGTCAGCCTGCTGAGGCCTGCACTGTATTACTGTGCACCGCTTCCTCTCCAGGTCAGTCAACCCTCTGAGGCCTTCACTGAGTTAGTATGTGCTGCCTCCATAGGGAATTGATTTCAGATAACGTATTGGATCTCAGCCAGGTTACGTGACCCAGGCCAAGCTCACTCACCAATCCCATTCGGGAAAGGAACAACTGGCTGAAGTCATTGCTGCCCCTTGTTCTTGCCAGTCCTGCCCAGTCCCAGAATGTCATCCGTTGGAGCCCCTTCACCTGTGGAACAGTTTTATTCCCACCACTTACCACAGGTCAATGCAGGTTCCCTGCTAGCTCAGCCCTCTGTTTGGCTCACTGACTCCCCACCTCAGTGTAACTGCATTTACAGTGATTCGAAGCAGCAGGATTTTGGATGGCTCAGTAAGTCGCCGCCGCATGAGTTTGAGCACTGCTATGGAAGTACTGAACTTCTGTTCCAGAAGTAGCACTGGGACTTTGTTTGATTGGTTCTTCTCACCTTAGTTTCTTCTTGGAACGAGAGAATCCATCTCCCTCTGTTTAGGACTCCCCACACTGTATTATTTTTGGAATCTAAGTTGACTATCTCAGGGACTTAAGGAGCCTTTGTAACCTGCTGCTACCTACCCGCCATCTTTGATCGACCTCCAGGATGTATATATTTTAAATTTTAATAATAAGGACAGTGATATTTAGATTCATTTTGCCAATATAGTAGCCCCTAGCCCATGTGACTACTGTGTATTTCAAATAAAAGTTAGTTTGAACTAAGATTTGCTGCAAGTGTGAAAAACACACTAAATACAAATCCCGCATTATCTATCCATGTCTCAGTCTATTCATCTACCTACCTAAGATGTTTTTATTGATGAACTGTTGTTTTTAATTGATGAACTGTTTGCCTAATTCCTTCTGTTTCTAATTTTTAATGTGGTTATTGAAAAAGTTTTCTGTGTATTCTAAGCTAATGCTTTGTGGTTCGTTTTATTGGATAGCGGTAATTTTTCAGCTCAGTCAGCCAAGTTCATACAATGTAAAAGTAGTGATAACATTAATAATAAAAGTTAGCATCCGTGAGACACTTCTGTAGGAATAAGCACTGTATGTAATAGCTTAATACCTTCAAAACTCCTATTCTGTGCCTATTTTTTCAAATGAAGAAACTGAGATGTGCAGAGTTTTATGGAACTTTGCACAAGGAGAGAGAGCTAGTATACGACCAGAGACTGGATTTGAACCAAGGATAATTTGATCACATTACTGCTACTAATTGTTTTAAGTCAAAATATAGTTACATTGATCATGTGTGTTGGTTTGTTAGACTGTACATTTGCATGTTTAAATGTAGTTTTTATTGTGTATGCAGTAAAATTTACTTTTTCTGCACAAAGTGCGTATAATCATATTTGTCATCATCACCCCCCCAAATTTCCTTGACCCATCTCCCTTTATATGCAGCCTCTCCCTCTACTCCTGATCCTAGTACCCACTGATCTGATTGCTGTCCTAGAATTTTGCTTTTTTCAATAGTCATTTAAATGAAATCATATTGTATATAGTCAGCTTATTTTACTTAGGTATTTTATGTAGGTATTTTTAAGGTGAGTAATATTCCTGTGTAAGTTTGTGGCAAAATTCATTTATCTATTCATTAGGAGACCATTAGGGTCATCTTCCAATTTGCACCATTGTGGAAAAGGTTACTATAAATATTTGTGTACAGATTTATCCAAAACATATTTTCATTTATCTTAATAATGAAGAGCAGGACTTCTGGGACCACTATCAAGTACAGGTTTACCCCCAGCACAGAAGCTGTCATGCTGTCTCCAAGAGGTTGCACAACTCCTGATTCTTACCAGCTCCTCCTCCATGAGCCTTAGTGTCACAAGATGATTTGTTTCCATTGTTGTCACTTTGTGTGGCTTGGATTTTATGCACAGTGGTATTTCATTGCTGTTTTAATTTGCCAGTTCCCAGTAACAAAAAATACTGATCATCATTCTGTGTTTATTTCCTAATGATTGCAGGTTCTTTAGTGAAGTGTCAATTTAAATCTTGTGTAAATTTTGTAGCTGTTGGGGCTGGGGATTTAGCTCAGCAGCATAAGCACCTGCCTTGCAGCATGTGGTCATGAGTTTGATCCCCGGTACCAATAAAAAAATTTAAAAAAAGAAAAAGAAAATGTTTTAGTTGTTGATTTGTACTATCAAATATTTATTTGTTTATATATTCTTCATGAGCATTCTATCACATACATAATTTGCACATATTTTCTCTTACCCTGTGATTTGTCATGTTATTCCCATAATGATTTGCTTCTCTCAGCAAAAAAACCAAAAATTAATTTTTGTGAGTTCATTTTATCACATTCTTTTGCTATGAAAAAAATTTTAAGAAGTTAGTTGTTTTAAAATTATTTGCCTAAATCAAAGTTAAAATTTTAAGCCTTACTTTTTGTGAAATTTTTGTAATTTTATTTTTTACCTCAAAAAAGTATTTTTTTGTCTGAATGGTAAAGGATTCTAATACCATTGTTGAAAAATTATACTTTGCTCGTTGACTCACTGTCACTTAAAAACATAATTCATCACACTTATGTGGGTGTCTTTCTTTACATTCTAGTCTGTGTTCCAGTAAGCAATGTGTCTACCATTTGCTAACACTACAGCCATAATTACCCCTGCTTTCTAGTAAACTTTTATATCAAAGAGTGTGAGACTTCCACTGTCCTTATTTTAAAAACTGCTTCGGCTATTACAGCTCCTCGGTCTTCCGACAAAAGTACCAAAAAGTACATTGGCATTTTGGTGGAATTACTAAGTCTACAGAAATTTGGGGAAGTTTGACATCTTAAAATCATTTATATTATTCAGTCTATTGGCACAATGTATCTTTACATTGTTGTAAATCAGTGTTTTATTTCTTCAGTGTTTTGTTGTTTTCAGGATAGGGATTCCACACAGATTTTTTCAGGTTTATAAAGAAATATTTTACCTTTTAATTTTATGGCATATAACACTGTTTTTAAACTGTTCCTTACCAATACTATATGCACACATAGAACTAACATTTGTACTGACCTTATATATTCAGTCAATTAGTTTGAAAAAAAATTATTCTACTTACATAGCTATGTCATATATAAAGAGAAAAGATTCTAATTCATTTTTTCAATTGCATACTTCAATTTTCTCTACCTGTTTGACTAACTAGAGGTTCTCTTATATTCTGGAGCAGAGGGATAGATATCCTTCAGTCTTAGTTACTTTTTACTTGTCACTGAGAGAAAACACCTGATACTCAAAGTTGAGAAGGAAAGGTTTATTTCTTACAGTTTTTGGAGGTTTCAGTCCACACTCAGTTGGCTCCAAGGCAGGGAGGCATGGCGGGGCCTCAGTTCATGGCGGCTGCAGACAGCAAGGAGGAGACAGGCAAAAAGGAGCAAGACACACCTTCTTTCTGCCATTCCATCACATCCTGGCTCCACCCTAGGCTGGTGTAGCACTCACACCCCCAGTCCAAGCACTAGACAATGAACCAGTCACAAATGCACAATGCAAATGCATGAGGCCTGGGGGACACCAACATAAAGCATGACATACCGCCCCTGGCCTCCAGGACTGATGCACATCCTTTATACAAAAGACATTTAGTCCATCTCCAAGAGTTGCCAAAGTCCTAATAGTTTTAGCATTGCTGAACAGTCCAAGTCCCAAGTCTCCTCTGATATCTATGGCAAACTCTTAACTGTAACCCCTTGTACAAATGAAACAAGGTTAAACATTTTTGAAATGCATAGGCACAAGATAAACATTACCATTCTAAAAGTTGCAAACAGGGGACTAGAAAGCATTGGAAACAAAGCAAGTCCAACATCCAGCAGAGCAAACATTAAGTCCTAGAACTTTGTGCTCAGCATATGAAGCAATCTGGTTGCAAGCTCCAAAAGGCTTGGGTCATTTGACCCCCATGGCACTTTTAGGGATTTTAGCTCCTGCACCTTTTCTCTTAAACCCTCCAGCTCGCTTTTTGCAGCTTTCCTTGGATAATCCATGTTTCTGGCTTTTTAAAACTTTTGGGGTCTCCACTGCACCTTTGGCTTTACCCACCATCTTTATAAATTGCCCTCTCAGGGGCACACTGCTTGGCCTGCCAGGCCCTTTGCAATCGAGGTGGAAGCCGTCTTACCCTCAGAATTTGTGTATTTTTTTGCACCTAAAATCAGCACCATGTGGATGCGGCCAAGGTTTGTTGTCAGCTGGAGCAGTAGCCAGGCTTTTCCTTCTGATGAAAAGTTTTTACCAGGAAAGAATGATGAAATTTCAAATGTTTCTGCATTTCCTGATATGATCATGCAGTTTTCTTCTGTAATCTACATCTATGAAGAATTATTGACTGATTTCAAAATATTGCTGGGCTCAATTTGCTAATAGTCTCTTGAGGATTTCTATATTGAAATTTATCAGGGATATTGATCTATTTCATTTTTCTTGTAATATCTTTGGTTTGTATCAAGTTGTGGTCTCAAAATTATTTGGAAATGCTCTATTTCTCTTTTCAGAAAGACACTTTGTGTTTGATATAGTATCTTCTTTCAATGTTGTTAGAACTGTTTTTACTCTTTGTATTATAACTGGCTTGTTTGGAACATTTCCATATATTGTATTTGATATGGCTGGCTTTAGGCTTATAGTTTTTGTTATTCTGAATTTTCTCCTCTAATTTTTATCTTCCTGATTGTTTTCCTGACCTGGAGATTATTTGAATATCTTGAGGTCTGCTCAATTTGACATATTGTTTTAAAATACATCTTTATCTTTTTTTAAACGGTTGTTCAAAAATATTAAAGTAAATATACCTAAAATATTAACAATTTACTTAGATTCAATATTTTATTTAAAATGAGCTGTCACAACCATGTGACACTTAACATTTGCCCCTTTAAAGTTGTAAGTTAGCTGTACATACATAGAAGAAAAACAGTGCTAGACAATAACTTTCCTTTAAGAAAAGGAAAATAGTTTATATTTACCCAGATATCCATCATTTCAGTGGCTTTTTCTTGCTCTCAAAGTTCTGAGCCTTCCCCTAGCATCATTTTCTTTTAGTCTGATAAATTCCTGCCATATTTCATTAGAACAGACCTGCTCAGATCATATTTTCAGTTTCTTTCAAATTAAAAATCTTAAAATCTTCATATCACTTTGATTCTCAAAGATACTTTCACTGGGTCCAGAGATCTGCGTGGACAGACTTTCCTAGAGATGTTTAAAAACCGATTCCACTATTGTTGGCTTTCATGACATCTGGTGAGAAATCTACCAGCAATATTTACCCTTTTAACTCATGACTTTATGCAGCAAACAAAATAATATAGCATGATAAATGATCGATTAGGAAGATGAACTTTATTTTCCCAGCAGCACTGAGGGCCAGTGATGAGCTTCAAGAGTATGAGCTAAAGAAAAGACCAAGTTACTCAGTTTAAACACGCAAGTGGCAGGGCACAGAAGAGAGATAAGTGTCCCTGCCCTGTCATCCAAAGCATCTAAAAGAGAACCTGCCTCACCACCCTGAAAATTACAAAGAAAAATGGTAAATGATCCAAAAATATTTTTGCTTAATGGTTCAGTACTGACACTACTTAGAGATTCATGAAGACTAGTGAAATAACAGGTCCCCTTCCAGCTAAACTATGTATATCTAAAACAATACTGTTTATCTATTAGGTCCATAAACATGTACTGGCTGCATGCAATGAGCTAGCCACTAGACTATGCATTGGGAATCTAAAAATGACCCAATATAGCAATGATCCATATCCTCCTGTAGCTTATATGCAAGGTTTAACTATGGGAAGTGACCTAATACTCTCTTCTTAGGTCTTTAAGGAAGATATTCAAGGAGGAAAACAATCTCTGTAAGGAAAATAGAACATAAGAACCTGGTACTGTGCAATGGTGCCTTTTAAAATGATCATGCAGTTATGACTACTATACCTAGGAAATAATCAAAGTGATAAAAATGTATTGACAAAGGAAAGCGCTGTAAAAAGGCACGTAGAGGCAAGATCTGCTGGACCCTGAAGCAACTGATAATTGTGTGGTCCTGAGCCTGTAAACGCTGATGATCGATTTACCTAACTATTGCTCTAGAAATAATGAGAAGATGGAAACACACTGGCAGACATGATCCAAATCCTTACTTGTCCAAAAAAGTCAAACTCTAACATCAAAACTTATAAAATAGGAAATGATAAATATATTATTTGGAAATGTGAAGATGCATTCCACAAATAAACATCTGAAATGTTAAGTGATGCATTTTGGGTTTGGGATATGTTGAAATAATAAGAGGGAAAAGTATTATTTTTAATATAAGTTACTGTGAACAAATGAGTTTAAGGATTATACAACTCACCTTGATCAAAACTGTGCTATCTTCCTTTGACTTTCTTCACGTGCTTTTTTCGTCACAGCGTGAGTTCTGTAAAAGGAAAGATGCTGAGCATAACTCAGGAACTCTTTAAAGACTATTCCAAGTGGTATTTACCTTCTCCTGTATTCACAACTCCTTATTAATTCAGCCATCTATGATAAAATAGGAGCAGGCTATAAGCCTTCAGGATCCTTTTATCTGTCAAGTGTTTGACAATTATGAATGAACATCTTTGAAGGCGAGGTGACATGCCAAAGATCATAAATATTAGAGATGATCTTACTATATGTATGTCCTGAGACGGCAGAGGTGACTGTGACAAGTGAAACGGACCCGTAGTAAGCTCTACAAATTCTCCCAGATCAGCTGTGAATCTCTTCCTGTTTCCTAGGAAGTAGTTTTAACACAGAGACCAAACCCTGCTGCCTCTCACTGTAACTTAGTCATAATAGATAGCAGTGAGTAAATGCCCAAACTCTACAATTATGGGTAAGCAGAGGTGAAAGCTAGCCTACATTTTCCTACTCATAGAAAGTATCATTAGGCTGCTTCCAGCCTCTGAGGTTGTCAACCTGATCCAACATAGAACACTGAGAAATCCTGCATAAGAAAAAGAATAATTTCAGTAATGATACTCACCTGTGTTGTTTGCTGTAAAAAATGCAAATAAAAGGTGAAGCAAATCAGTTTCTGTCTTAAGGTCTGTTGCTCAGACTTTTAAAGCAAATGTTCTAAATTCAGACCTTGCTTTTACCTTGAACAAATTAATTAGCCCCGGTTTCTATATCAAGAAAGTAGACAATAAAATGACAGCATTATATCTCATGAGAATTATATAAAATGATGCTTGTAAATTATGCAATAACCAAATAACAAAAATCCTCCGTAACTTTGTGGCTTTCCTTTCTTTTCCACACAATCTGTGATGGGATCATACTGCTGTAGCCACAGTACCATTTTCACCAGAATGATAATGCTGCTCATTAAACTTGCCATTTGGACTCAATGATTTTCCACAAAGATCATTAACCCTTAGGAAACTGTATATGATTATCACCCATCAGACACAGAGGCAACGGACTTGCAGAGGAAAAAAATAATTTGTTCTCAGTTAGTTAAGGTGTGTCAGAGGTGATATATGAACTCCAGCAAGGCTGGATTCCAAAAACCAACATTTATATTTTATTATATCACCAAGAGTTTGCTTTGCCTTCAGGAGATCAGCGTTAGTAAAGCAGAACAACACACCCCCAACAGAGAGATGCCTGCAGAGCTGCACAGCAAGATTCTAACGGTGATACTGAAAAACTAACATTAAAATAGCTGTGCTTTCTTGCACGGGAAATTTTTAATCTGTGTCCATTCGAATTAATTAAAATAGTGCAGCATCTATCTACTTAAGAAGAAAAATCAGGGCCGATACATCCAGCCATACATGGGAATTACTTATTTGAGCATTAAGATAAAATTTAAACCCTACTCACCTTTTTAGCAGTGTAATGTATTACACAGGTACCAGAGGCTTCTGACAGCAATGTAATTTACATACATTATTTTAATAATCCTCATAATTTTTCTGCTGGGAAAGTAAGTAGCAATTATTTCTCAGATTTTTCAGATAGTGAAACCTAAAGGGGAAGAAATCTTTTATATGTACCTCTCAATAGATCTCAAGTATTAATTTTAACTTTGGGACCATTTTCTGTAGTTGTGGATAATTATAATAAAATATGGCACTATTTTAAGTGGAAAAATAGTCATGACTAACTTTAGAGGGACATTTTGAGTTATATCAAGAATTGGAAAGAAGTGATTCAATTCATGTATTCTTTGTCCAGCAACAGAAGTTATCCAGGGATACTCTGGCATCTCCTCCGATAAAATGAATAAGTACTTATAAAATAAATCATTTGTAAGCATCAACCAAAACATTTAAAGTAACACAGAGTGCAAATAAAGGACCCACCACATTTCCCATACAGTCATCTCCTTCCTCAGCCTCCTCAAAATGGAGAGGTGAGTCAAGAATATTCCTTGGCATGCTTATCTATGATGCCAGCATAAGATCCCTGAAACAAGGAAAACACTTAAAACTATAAGGCTCAAGAAGTCAGCATAGAGCGACCGCAGTTGTATTTGAAAACTCATCATATGGTTTTTTCGAGTTTTCAAACAAACGAGGAGGATGAAAACAAAATGGAAGCAAGGAAATCTGAGAGCTCTCATGAGTCAGTCTCTGTTTGGCTGGCTGTGCCAAGCTGTGCTTCACTGCATCTGTGATTAGCACATGGCGACTTCAGAAAACCAATTCACTGCAGAATCTCCTGCCATTGGCTTAGTTAATAGTGAAATGTAAATTAGTTTTCTCTGAAGAGTGGATTTTTTTTTTCAATTCCATAAACAGTTGTCTTTTGGTAGTCTTGCTTTTGGTGAGATGTAGAAACTTTAATAATATGGGAGAAAAGCTATGATTTCTTGTTGTGTATTATGCACAAAAGAAGAAATTACCAGAAATAATGAAAGGTACTTAAGGGACAAATGTGAAAATAATGTCACTTTATCCATCTGTCCCAAATATTGTCCCACCAATATTTGATGAGCAACTATGGTAGGGTATGCACTTTGGCAAAGAGGGTCAGCAAAGATGGTGGAGTTGGGGTGCTTACTTAAGAAAACAGATATGGATCAAAGAATTACACAAATAAATATAAAATTGGAAATGATGTTAACTTGAAGTTATCATATGAGAGTGGATAACAGGAAATTTGACAATAAGTCAGAGAAAGTTCCCGGTGAACCAAGGACTGTATTGTGGTCTCAGGATGAGTAGGGATTAAACAGACAATTGGAGGAAATGGCATTTTGGGCAGAGACTGTCTACAAAGATTCTTTGGACTTTACCTCAGTATATGCAGAAGAATAAATGAGGTTCACTGTGCCTGGAGCAGAGACTGCGGAGAAAGGTCCCATTGTACAATTTTATTAAATGCAATTCATGTCAAGAGATCTCATAGAAAAATGTTTCCAGCCATAATAGAATAACAAGTTCTAGATTCATTTTCCAACTATATACAATGACAAAAGGAATTTCACACACTGGACAACAGTCAAGAAAAGTTCAACTCTCACTTCTTGATTTCATGACAGTATAAATATACAATAAAATAATGTGGTGTTGGTGAAAGCCTAGATATAGAGATTAGCATAACAGAAGAGAAAAGTCTGAAGCAAACCCACAAAATTACAGTCAACTGAAGTTTTACAGAGGTTCAAACCCAATCATAATGTTCAAGGAATAATCTTCTCAACAAATAGTACTGAAATAATTGAAAATTAATTGTAGACAAAGGAAACTCAACCCATGCTTTGTCCATCTTATAAGAATTTATTCAAGTGTCACCACAAACTTATAAATAAAATAAAACACTGTGCAACTTTTTAGATGTGACCCCAATAGCACAATCAATAAAAAGGCAACATGAAGAAATATCAAAGAGGAAATTAAAAAGGGAAATTAGAATTATTTGGAGCTGAATGAAATAAATGTTTAATATGGCATTAAAATTGTGAAATGTCACACTTTGGAATTCCAGCACTAAACACCTATAAAGGGAAAAAATGTTCCTTCAATGACCTAAGATTTTATTTTAAGAAACTAGAAAAATATCAAGAAATTAAAGTAGATAAGAAAAGGAAAAAGTAGAAAAGATAAGAGAAAGAGGAGAAGAAGGGGAAGGGAGATGAAGGAGAAAAAAAAGAAGGGAAGGAGGAGGAGAGAAACAAAGGCAAAAAGAACAAAACCACAGAATGAATTAGAACAACTGTTCCTTCAGAAGATTAAGAAAATTGGTAACATTCTAGACAGATTGATGAAGTGTAAACCAACACATGAGTTACCAGGATTGCAAAAAAGATTATTGCTGCAGATACTATAGACGTAAGAAGGATGAAAAGAAAAGGAAATTAATATTTGTAGGTCAGAAAATTAAATATCTTAGACATATAAACAGCTTAAAAGACAAGATCTATACTTACTAAATGACTTGAATTTTCAAAACCATACCACAAAGTTAACTCCAGTCACAGAAATCTTCCTAGATGGCTTTTCTCAACCACTTAAGCGTAAGTACCAATAATGTGCAGCCTACCTCAGCTCTCCCACATCCTGAGACCTTGAACAGGGATATTCTGTGCAATCAGTGCTATGCTGTCTTAGTTCATTTATGCTTCTGTAACAGAATATGACACACTGGACAAATTACAAAGAATAGAAGTTTCTTTCTCACAGTCCTGGAAGCCAGATCAAAGTGGGAACTGGCAGTTGTGGGTGCCTGGTGAGAGCTTCAGCCTGTGGAGAGGAAGACCATGCGGTCCTCACACTGCACACACTGGAAAGGCATGCTAAACCAAACAGAGGAGAAGTGTCTTGCAGGAGAGCCTCAAAACAGGACACCCTCATTTCCTACTCACCTCTGAAAAACCCTTCTGTTAATACCATCACATGGCCAACACCTGAGTTTTGGAAGACGCACATTGAAGCCAGAGCATTCTGATTGATACCCAAAGCAAAAGTGTAATGAAAAACTACACACCGAAGTACCACATGAACATAAATGCAAAAATTCTAGATATTTCACAAAATGAATCTAAAATAGTAATGGAGGGTCCAGCCACTGCATCAAATAGAAAAATCTCCTTGTAAGTAGTGAGTTTGGTTTCTATAAGACAGAAAGTTTCTATATGAAATCTTTGTACTTCTACTGTATTTGTAATAAAAATTATATTTAAAACAGAATTGAATATGAACTATTTAGAAAAAATTTGAACAAAATGTGCAGTACATATTTTTACTCCAAATATGCCAAAACTCTATTGATTACTTTTTCATCTATCAAAAAATCTAGTTTCATGTGACTTTTTTCCAAATTAATCTTATGCTTCAAAGCAATTCCACTCAAAATTTCAGTTGATCTTTTGTAGAATTTGACAAACTGATTGTAAAATTTATATGAAAATGAAAAAGTCTCACAATAATAAACCAATTTTGTAAAGCTTTAAGACATACAACCTGACATCACAGTGTATAATAAAGATAGTAATTAGAAGCAGAATGTTTGTAGTGTAATGGAAAACATACTGAACATTATTCAAAAATAATATCAAACATAATCTCTGACTGATTTTTACAGCATTATTTTTAGAACAATTGGATAATCAAGCCAATAAAATAACATCATATGAGCATAGACTTTTATCATACACTGTGAACAAATGTTAATTCAAAATTGACCACAGACCAATAGTAGATTGAAAACTATGAAACTTGTAGGAAAAAAAAAAAAAAAAAAAAAAAAAAACAGAAAATCTTAGTGACTGAATTTAGCATACTTTCTTTAATAGTGTGCCACAAACACAATGTGTAAAATCAAAAAGAATAAACTGAAGTTTTGCTTTTCAAATGACACTTCTGAAAACTGCATCAAGGCACAGTGTAGAATAAATTATTTGTAAAACACATGCAATGAGAAACTCTTATCTAGAGCTAACCATCCAGTACAGTGATGACCTGCCACATATAACCACTGAGTTTGTAAAATGGAACTATTCTGAATCATGTTACACCTCAAACACAGAATCCTTTAAGATCTTAAAGACTTTGTGAAAGGAGAAGCCCCAGCAAGACCTAGCCACCTGGGACTGCCACCCCTGGGCCTGCCTCTCTGTGGGGACATGTGGGCTGCTCCAGCAGGCCTGGGTTGCCTCGGATTGCCACTGCAGGCCTGGTCCATGGGGAACACCCCACCTCCTGGACCTCATACTGAAGTTGATCTTTGGATCCAACCCTTTCTCCCAGAACATTGGACTACAGTGTATTACCATGCTGGCTGGATGGGAGACTCAGGAACCCCTCACCCAAACAGAAGACCTCAGCAGGCTCCAGTCAGTGTGGTGAGTTTGCCCCTAAAATAGAGGTCTGCAGTGGATAAATAGGAGCGGAAGTGAAACTCCCTCCAACAATAAGACCTTGACAAACCTGGAAAGAGAGTGGCTAATCCCCTCCTCCATACAGAGAACATCAGACAGGTTGAAGAGTGCACCAATAAGGCACACTCCAACATGGAGAAAATTAAAAGAGCTTATGAGACCCCAGTGACACAATAGGACCTCAGCTGACACAAACACTATAGACAGGGAGAGCTGGTGGCCTGCAACAACCTGAAGACATAGCAACAATAGGAACCAAGAGTTAACTTACATCAATACTTCTAGGCTAGTTAGCCCAGGACTCACCCAACAGGACCTGTAGGAGGAATTCAGGTGACTGGCTCTCCTCTACATTGTGGTGCCCAGCAACTGGACAAACATAAACTATGTGGCAGGACCCTAAAACTCACACTATGAACAGGTGAGTACTATTGGGATTGAAAGATCAAATATTTACCCAAAAGGTGAAAATGACAAAACGAAAAGGCAAAATGCAAACTCAAATGTCTAGTCCATCAGGAGCAAGTACAGGCAACACTGAAATAGAGGACTTTAAAACTCATACACCAGAAATCTCTGAAAAGATGGCAAATGAATTAAAAAAAAATCCATGAAGCTATAGAGGAAATCAAATTAGAAATAATGTCTTATGTAAAGACAGAATTAACAACCTTAGAAAATAAGTTGTTCAACATAGCTAGAGAAGAAATAGATTAAAAAAATGTGGGAGCATGGAAAATTGATTGAAACTTTGAATAAACAATGCAGGAAAAAAAAAGCAGAATTCATGAAACAAATTCAAAGAGATATCCAAGAAGCAAAAAAATCTATTGAAAGCAGGCAAAACCATTTAAATGAAACTGAGGATAGAATTTCAGACCTTGAAGACAGGATCGCAGATAGCAATCATGAAAGGGTAGAAACAACAAAGTAGTATGGAATGACAATCCAGCAGCTTCAAGATGATGCCAAGAGAAATAATATAACACAATATGCATCAGTGAAGATGCAGGAGTCAATGCAAATGACATAACTAAACTATTCACAGAAGTAATAGCAGAAAATTTCTCACACATAGGGGAAAAATCTAATATACAAATAAGTGAGACATACAGAATGTCAAACAGTCGCAACCAACATAAATCTACACCCAGACATGTAATAATTAAGGTCTCAGATACACAACATAGAAACAGAATACTAAAAGCTATTAGATAAATGACACAGCTCACCTATCAAGGAAAGCTTATTAGAATCACGGCAGACTTTTCAGCCTAACCTTCAAGTTAAGATGAGCTTAGAGTGAGATATTTCAAACCCTGAAAGAAAACAACTTTCAACCCAGACAGATATACCCAGAAAAACTGTCTTTCAAATTTAATGGAGAAACAAGACACTTCCATGACAAAGAACAACTAAAGAAATTTTCATGTCCACAAACTAACCCTAGAAAGAGTACTGAAAGACATGCTAGATAGAGATAAAAAATGACCACAATCTCTAGAACAACAACAGAATGAAACCACCAGGCTGGACAAGAAAATAAACAAAGGAGAAAAGCTGAAAAACAACAATAGGAACACAATATGGCAAAGTTAAGCCAGTACTTAAAAGTGATATCCATAAATGGAAATGGCCTCAATTCACCTATCAAAAGAAACAGGTTGACAGAATGGATCAACAAACATGATCCCACAATATGTTGTATACAAGAAACACATCTGACCCAAAAGTAAACTCATAGATTAAAGGTCAAAGGATGGAAAACAATATTCCATGCAACAGGAATTCAGAAAAAAAGTAGAGGTAACTATTATATTGGCAGACAACGTAAACTTCAAACCTAAAATGGTTAAAAGAGATAAAGATGGTCATTACATACCCATTAGTGAAAAATCCAAGAGGAAGAACAATTATAAATATATATGCACCAAATATAGGAGCACTCAACTATAACAGATTCTAATGGACATGAAAAACCAAAAATACAAGAACACAATTAACACTCCATTGTTGCAAAGAGACGGATCAACTAGACAAAAAGTCTACAAAGAAATAATAGAATTGAATCATACCTGAGAGCAATTGGACTTAGTAGATGTTTACAGAGTGTTCCACCCAACCACAACAGCATACATATTCTTCTCAGTTATGCTTGGGACATTCTCCAAAATAGACCATATATTATCCCATAAAACATTCTTAAGTAACTATAAAGGTATTGAAATTACCCGTGCTTAATATCTGACCATAGTGAACTGAAATTGGAAATTAATGGGAAAAGAAATCACAAAACCTGAATAAATAAATGGAAATTAAGTAACAACCTTTTGAACAACCAGTGGGCTACAGGTGAAATTAAAGAAGAAATAAAGCAATACCTACAATTTAATGAAAATAAGGAAATAACATACTGCAATCTCTGGGATGCAATGAAAGTGGTCTTAAGAGGGAAATATATAGCAATAAATTGTCATATCAAGAAAACAGAATGAGAACAAATAAACAACCTAATGCTTCATCTCAAAGTTCTAGAAAAAGAACAACAAGTTAAACCCAAAGCTCATAGAAGAGAGGAAATTTTAAAGATTAGAGCAGAAATCAACGCAATTGAAACAAAAAAATACAAAGAATTAATGAATCAAAAAGCTGGTTTTTTGAGAGAATAAACAAAATTGACAAATCTCTAGCTAACCTTATAAAGAAAAAGAAAGAAAAAAATGCAAATTCACGCAATAAGAACTGAAGGGGGGAAATTACTATAGATCCCATGGAAATTCAAAAGATCATAAATACTTGCTTTGAAAATCCCTACTCACATAGAGTGGAAAACACAGAGGAAATGGACAGATTTCTAGAAACATATGAACTATCAAAGCTCGACCAAGAAGATATAGATATTTTGAATAATCCAGTATCAGCTACTGAAATTGAAAATGCAATTAAAATATTACCAACAAAGAGAAGCCCAAGTCCTGATGGATTCACAGCTGAATTCTATAAGAAATTTAGAGAAAATTTGATGCCAATACTCCTTAAACTCTTCAATGAAATTGAAAAGGAAGCAATCCTCCCTAAATCATTCCTGGAGGCAAGTATTACTTTGATACCAAAAGCAGAGAAAGACCCAACCAAAGAGGAGAACTATAGGCCAATCTCACTATTGAACATTGATGAAAAGATTCTCCATAAAATACGGGCAAATAGAATGCAGCAAATCATCAAGAAGATTATACATCATGATCAAGTGGGATTCATTCCAGGAATGCAGGGATAGTTTACCATACACAAATCTATAAATGTAATACATCACATCAACATAGCCAAAAACAAAAACCACATGGTCATCTCAATAGATACAGAAAAAGCTTTCGATAAAGTCAGCACATGTTCATAATAAAAACCCTTCAGAAACTTGGAATACACAGTTTCTACCTCAATCTTACAAAGGCCATTTATGACAAACCAACAGCCAACATTATACTAAATGGACAAAAACTGAAAGCTTTCACTTTAAAATCAGGAACAAGAAAAGGATGTCCACTATCACCACTCCTGTTCAATATAGTTCTAGAAAAACCAGCCAGAGCAATCAGACAAGAGAGGGAAATAAAATGAATAAAGATAGGTAAGGAAGAAGTCAAATTATCACTATATACATAGATGCAGATGATGTGATACATAGAAGACCCAAAAAATTCCATTAAAAGACTAGAAGTAGTAAACAAATTCAGCAGTTTAGCTAGATACAAAGCCAGCACTCAAAAGTCAATAGCATTGCTGTACACAAACAAAAGCTCACCAACAGAGAAATTATGGAAATATTGCCTTTCACAATAGCATCTACAAAAATGAAATATTTCAGAATCAACCTAACTAAGAATGTAAAAGATCTATATACTGAAAATTATGCTACACTAAAAAGGAATATTGAAGAGGGATATTAGAAAATGAAAGGATATTCCTTGCTCTTGGCTAAGACGAACCAACATTGTGAAAATAGCCATACTCCCAAAGCTGTTATACAGGTTTAATGCAATCCCAATCAAAATACCATTAATATACCTCACAAATCTAGAGAAAACACTCCTAAAATTCATTTGGAAAGAGAAGAAACCTAGAATAACAAAGGCAATTCTGGGCAACAAAGGCAAGGTAGAGGCTTCTCAATTCCTGACTTGAAACTATATTACAAAGCCACAGTGATAAAATCAGCATGATACTGGCAAAGAAATAGACCTGAGGATCAATGGAACAGATTAGAAGATGCAAGCACAACCACAAAGACACTCAGCCACCTGATATTTGACAAAGGGGCTAAACATGTTCCCTGGAAGAAGGATAGCCTCTTTAATAAATGGTGTTGGAAAAATTGGCTCTCCACATGCCGAAGACTGAAACTACACCCATGCCTACCACCATCCACAAAAGTAAAGACTAAATGGATCAAAGACATAAATATTAAAACAGAAACAATAAATCTACTGGAAAACAAGGTAGGTAGAGGTCTTGCAGACATAGGGGTAGGCAGAGAATTTATGTACAAAATGCAAACTGCACAGGAAACACTTCAAAAAATCAGTAACTGGGATCTCATATTATTGAAAAATTTCTGCACTTCAAAGAAATCACCAACATAGTGAAAAGAAAACCCACAGAATGGGAAAGAATTTTAGCCAGCAACTCCTCAGACAAAGGACTTATATCAAGAACATATAAATAAATGATAAACATCAAGCCCCCCAAATACAAAGATCCTTTCCATAAATGGGCATCTGAGATGAACACACAGTTCTCAAATGAAGACATACAAATGGCAAATAAACACATGAAAAAATGTTCACCATCACTGGTCATTCAAGAAATGCAAATTAAAACAGCATTGAGATTTCATCCCACTCCGGAAGGAATGGCTGCCATCAAGAAATCAACTTGATGATAACAAATGTTGGTGAGGCTGTGGGGAGAAAGGAACACTGCTCCACTGTTGGTGGGAGTGTAGACTGGTACAGCCACTATAGAGATCAGTATGGAGAATTCTCAGAAGACTAGGATTTAAAGTCCTATTCAACTCAGCTATTCCCCTCCTGGGTATTTTCCCAGAAAAACTGAAAAGATCATATCATAGTGATATATGTGCACCCATGTTCATAGCAGCACAATTTGTAACAGCAAAATATTGGAAACAACCAAAATGTCCATCAACTGCAGAGTGGATGAAAAAGATGTGGTATTTTTAGAAAATGGAGTATTACTCAGCTATAAAAACGATGATCTCGAGGCCTTCATAGGCAAATGCAGACAACTTGAGGTTATCCTCATTAGTGAAATAAACAAGAATCATATTTATAAATATCACATTGTCTCTAGTGTAAAAAGTAATAAGAAGGGGCTGGGGATTTAGCTCAGCGGCATAAGCGCCTGCATTGCAAGCAGGCAGTCGTGAATTCGATCCCTGGTACCGATAAAAAGGAAAAAGACAAAAAAAAAAAAAAAGTAATAAGAAATGTAAGAGTAATAAAGCCCAAAATGTGTAATTGCTATTGTGAAAAAAGAGGAAAAGAAAGTGTTCTAAAGGATATAACTGCATGTATGTTTATGTGTGTAGAATTAATAACCATATTACTAAGTTTTTGTTGGATAGTTGAACAGAACTGTTTGCAGTCTTGCTGTTTGAATGTCCCTTTGTATCCTTTACTTTTGTAACTTGAACAACTATTTCTAAGAAGATAATATGTAATTATCAACTAATTTCTTAGTGTTTTTTTGAAATTCTGTATTATCTCTACCCTTTTTTTGTTTTTTATTTAAAAATTATTAAAAAGACTTCATAAAAAATTAAATATTTTCAAAGACTTTTACACATTAAGATGACAATGTATTTACATATTACATTTAATTAAACGTATAAATAGAATTAATTTCCCTGGACATTTAAATGTTATTTTTCTGACAACTAGGAAATTTGATAATACCTATGTGGCTTATATTATATTTCTATTGGATGGAGCTTATCTAAAGTACATAAATACTGCTCATATTTCAGTAATAAAATAATAACATTGTTATATAATAAGTAAAGTATTTGAACAGACATTGCACAAGAGAAGATACATTGATGATAAATAAACACAGGAAATAGTGTTCATCCTTGTTAGTCTTTAGGGAAACGAAATTTGAAAGAGTAATACAATGACTTCATACAATGAAAATAATTATTTTATTAAACACAAGTTATAATTGTGAACAATTGTGAAACAAATGGAATTTCACACATTTTAGTGAAAAATAATTTGGTTAATTTTTGAAAAATTAACTAACACTACATTTATATGCTATATAGACATCTTACTCCTATCTAAATATTTACCTAATAAAAACTAAAATGTAAAACAAAGACCTGGTGAACAACTGTCAGTACACAAATCATCTTAGCAACTTTACCTGTTAGGGTTCAACTGAAACCACCATCAATGCCTATCTATGGATGAAAAGATAAACAAATTCCTATATAGTCATAAAATGGAATATACTCAACAAAGGGTTAGACTACTGATACGTGCAACAAAATAGATCAAACTCTGTGTTTTTTTTTATTTAAAGAAAGACTAAAAAAACAGAAAATGGGTAGAAATAATATCTACATTCAAAGAAACAATAAACAGTAAGAAATCACTAGTTAATGTTTACATACTGTCCTCTTAGAAATAGTTTTTTAAGATACAAAAGTGGAACATATAAAGTGGGAATTCAAACAGTGACACTGCAAACAATTCTGTTCAACTATCCAACAAAAACTTAGTAATATGGTTGTCAATCCTATACACTTAAACATACATGTAGTTATCCATATCTTCAATTATGTTGAGATTGAACAAACCCAAGCAGGCTAATATCACTCAATCAAAAAAGAGTACTTACTATTGCTGGGTTTCACATTATGACACTCCAGGATCAGCACTGAGTACTTTAGTGTCTCTTTTTCTCCAGAATATCTCTTCATTTCACCATGTATCATAAGATCAGTTCTCATAAACTGTTTATAGATTCTATACATGCATGAGTCTTAACATGTATTTCTATCCTTTCTATATTAGAAAGAGAAACAAAACAAAGCAAGATAAAACAAAACATATTCCTATAAACACACGAAAACAAAAAGACATAGGAGACCATTGTACAAGGAGTTCTAACATAGTTCATGTGTTGTCTCTTGTTATCTTCAATAGAATTGGCTATATCATCAGACATAGTATAATTGAATATATCAGTGTACAACAATAGTAATAAAAACATAACTTTGTATATAGTATAAAACTTCAAAAGCAGGCAGTTATCAAACCAGAATGTGTATCGTAGAGTCTTGTCATCTTCAGTGTAGTTGCCTATACTCTCAGACATGATACTATCAATCATATCAGTTTTGAATAAAATCTGTTGATACCATACAGCAATCAAACAAACCAGATTTAACTAAGATCAGCCATGGTAAAACAGTATAGGTCATACAGGGCTCCAGATTAAGATAATAGGAAATTAAAGAAGATTTCTGTGCTATATCCTGATGTTTTGGGGATAGCTGTCTCTGCCCTCAAGACCAATGCAAGTAGACAAAATGGAACAGAATAAAATCTATCAAAAAAAGAATAAAATCTATCTAAGCAGAGTGGTGCAAGTAATGTGGGTTTTAAATCCTGATACACTATTAACAATATCTTCTGCCATCTTTTTTAAGACTCTCCCTCACCTTTCACTTCCCCAGGGTACACTGTGAATTTTTGGGTCTCACCAAGACCATTGGTTTTAAATTGGGGGGGGGTGTGCAACCTGCTATTTACCTAAGTGGTTCCGAACCTTCTCTCTCCTGGACTTGATCTCTAATTGTATTCCTTTACCTATTAAAGCCTGACTTTCCAACCTATCCACAAATACTGGTCTAGTTGCCCCTATTACTCTCTGGTTCTCTGTCACATAGAGCATTATTTTCTCATATTTGACTTTCAGTCCATGTACTCTTTTCATGTTAATTATATTTCCTATAAAAAGCATCACAGTGGACCCTGCCTCCTGATCTACTTCACGTGTGGTTCTTTTTATTTTTTTAATGAAGTGTATCAAGGCCATCTATATTAGAGATTATAACCAACCTTCTTTGCCTCATTTTTGTTATGGTCTTTTTTTGCCATCAGTTGTCTGCTTGTCTTCTTCATTCTGTTTTCTGCTCCATTCATTGAGGCCTCTCTGCCACTGTTCCTGGAATCCTAGTACTTTTTTCTCTCTCTAGAATGCCCTGCAGTATTCTCTGTAGAGTTGGATTGGTGGTTGCGAATTTCCCAAGTTCCTCTTTGTCTTGGAAGCATCTTGTTTCTTCATTAATTTCTAGAGACAGTTAACAGGGTATACAAATCTGGGTTGGAGGTTATTTTCTTTCAGGGCTTGGAATGTGTCAGTCCAGGCTCTTCTTAACTTGATGGTTTGTGTGGAGAAGTCTGCCATTATTCTGATGGGCCTTCCTTTATAGGTGATCTATTTCTTGTCTCTAACAACTTTTAATATTCTGTGCTTATATTGAATTTCCAGTATCAGGATTATTGTATGCCTGGGTGTGGCTCTGTTTTGGTTGTATGTGGCTGGAGTTCTGTATGCCTCATACATCAGAATATCATTTCCTTTTCCTATGTTTGGGAAGTTTTCCTTAATTATTTCTGTGAATAGCCTTTGTAGTTCCTTCGTTTGTATCCCTGCTTCTTCATTCACATTCTTTATTTTCAAGTTATAGATCCTCTTGTCATCTTCTAGCCTTTGTATTGTTACTGCTTGTTTCCTTGTTATTTTTTAAAAGTTTTTCCTTTCATAATCCCACATTGCAGAACTGTCCTCCAGTTTGGATAATCTAGCCTTAGTTTCTTTCAAGCAGATTTGCCATTTTCCCATAGGGTTTTTAATTTCCTAGTAATCTCTTTGAATCTGCTTCATGTTTTCTATATTTTCTTTATGTTCCTCATCAAATGGTTCTCTCCATTGTTTGAGTTCCTCCCTTCTTCCATCTGTGTCTGCTTGAGGGGTGCTTAGCATCTCTTTTATTAATTTTCTTATATCTTGCTTTACTTAGCTAGATATTTCCCTTTTGAACTCATCTATGAGATCCTGAAGATATCTCTTTATGTCCACTGGTGCCGTGTCTGATATTACAAGTTTGCTGTTCTCATTCTTCTTTGTATTTGCATGTCCTGAGTCAATGTTCTAAGGGTTAGGACCTCAGGACTTTTTTGTTGTTGTTGTTGTTGTTGCTTCCTCTTCCTATCGTTTTGTTTCTTCCAGGAGGTCCCAGTTTCTTTCTTTGTTGGTTATAATTCTTCTGAAGCACGCTGGCTGGGTTACCCTTCCCTCTGCAGTGTACTTGTGAGTTGCAGACAAGGGCCCTTCCCCTTTGGATCAGTCGAGCTGCTGAGGTCTGCACTATATTACTATGTGCTGCCTGTCCTCTGGATCAGTCAAACTTCTGACGCTTCACTGCTTTAGTGTGGTTAGTATGTGCCACCACCATAGAGAATTGATTTCGGATAACCTATTGGGTCTCAGCCAGGTCAAGTGACCCAGTCCTAGCTCACTCCACCAATCCCATTCTGGAAGGAAACAACTGACTGAAGTTACTACTGCCCCTTGAACTTGCCAGTCCTGCCCGGTCCCAGAATGTCATCTGCCAGAGCCCCACTTTCTGTGGAATGGCTCCACTCCCGTCACTCACCACAGGTTTATGTAGGCTCCCCGCCAGCTCAGCTTTCCATTCATCTGGCCAACCCCCAATCTCAGTGTAACTTGCATCTCCAGTGAGTCGAAGCGGTGGCACCTTGGATGGCTGGGCAAGTTGCCCACTGTGGCGGGAGCACTAAACATTTAGCTATCCCAATAATAGCACCAGGACAGCATGTTTGATTGGTTGTTCTCACCTTAGTTTCTTCTTGGGATGAGAGAATTCATCTCCCTCTGTTCAGGGCTCCCCACACTGTATTATGTTGAATTCTAAGCTGACTATCTCAGGGAGCCTCTGTAGCTGGCTGTTATCTATCTGCCATCTTGTTCCACCTCCAAAAATTTGAATAATTATGCTGAGTAAAAGAAATGTAGAATAATACAATACATACTATGGCCATAAACACATAAATGTCTAGACTGTGCAAATGAATGCATAGTAATAGAAAATGTACACCTGGCTGCCTGGGATGTGGGAAGAAGGAATGATAGATTATCCAAAGCTCCAATGAAGCTATCAGGGTGGCTGGGATAACGGTTTCACAGACATATATATATGTCAAAACATACCAGGCTACAGCTACAGATTTTTAAAATACTGCACACATCAATCCCATTTTGTACTTCAAGTAAATTATAAACTGGTTGTGAAAATAAAACAAATAAGCTATCAGAAAATCAGCCATCATAAGAAAGCAGCAGGGGAATAATTGCCACCTGCACTAGTCCATGTGAGAACTGTTTAGAGGAGAGTCAGGTCAAGCCTAATCAAACTCCAGTTCAGGAAGGGAAATGGACAAGCTAGGGTCTTGGCTTATTGGCAGTCTGGGATAAGCAGATCCTGCCTTCACCCTTTTCTTGCAAGTGTATGTTCCTGTTTAGTCCGTTCCCGTTTAGTCCGTTCACCCTCACAGACAGTCTGGCCACACCTCCTGCTGTGAGATTTGGACAAGCTCCTTAATATCTCAGCCATCTCAGTCTCCTCATCTGCAAATAGGAATAATACGAGTAGCCCTCTCCTAGGACTGCCATGAGGATTAAACGAAATAACATAAGTAAATATCTTAGCCCAGTGCCTAGTAGCTTGAATTATTATTTCTTCATTCATCAACAAATATTTGTAGGAAATGTAGCTGATGGAGAACAGGGCATTGTGCTATGTTCTGAGAATACATGGAGGAAGAAGGCATGCATTTGTTCAGACTTCAGGATTTTAATTATCTGATGGGAAGACACATGAGCCATAATAATAATATGCCATGTGAAAATACTGTAGCAGTGGTACTTTACAAGGCCCTGTGTTCTCATATGGTACCAAATATATACAAAATTCTCACTCACTCTTCATATGTTTTGCAGTCTTGCATTGGAGTAAATAGTATAGAGCTTGCAGATCTCATGCATTTCTTGCAGTAGATTCACCAGGCAGACAAGGTGAAAAATTATAGTCGGTTATGAGAAAGTACTGACATGAAAGTACGTGATAAAGAACTGAGGACTATTTTGAGAGATATTTAAAGAGTTCAAAATGGCTGGAAAACAGAATGTATAGGAATAAAAATAATGATAATCTGAAAAGATCAGAGAGGGTCAGAGAGACATTTTTGGCTTGGCTACGTATCTGAACTTGAGCTAAGAGGCAAAAGTATCTGCATCAGTCAGTGTTTTACTAGAGAAACAGAGATAACCCAAGGTGTGCAAATGTATAAAGATTCACAGGACTGGCTTACTGTGGCCACGAGAGTTGGATGAGAAGCGTGCACTGGAGACCAAAGGATTCGGTGCAAGGTCAGGAGCTCACTGCAATGTCCCATGTGAGTCCATGTCAGGAGACTGATGGTTCTGCCATGTAAGGCCAGAAAAGATGTCTAAGGAAAAAGTGAAGACCAGGGATCCCCCAAAGAACCAGAAGCAGATCCATCCTTCCCCTTTCTCCTTTACTCCACCCAGGGCAGCAGCCAGCCTAGCGTGGGTCTTCCACACCTAGGGTGTGGAATTGCTGAGCTGCTTTAGTTAAACTTTTCTTAACTACACTACTTCGGTTGACACAGTCAATCTACCACCACAGTAATTTATCAAGTTTTAAATCATTGGAATAAACAATTATGAGGCATAATAAATTTTGAAGGCAGGAAGTCAAGAATTTAATTCCATCAAATAGTAAAGGCAAGGTTATCTCGGATTGAACCAGGTTATAGAGAATCATGCAGGCTAGGTATTTGGCTACACAGACAGGTGAAATTACCATGTAAGAGTGTGGTTTGGATTTAAATGTTCCCCCAGTATTTCCTGGGTTTAGGAGGTGATTGGATCATCAGAGCAGCAGTATACTCATCCGTGTAATCATGGTTTGTTGAGTTCAGTAGCTGAATTGCTGTTAGGAAGTGGGCCCTGGCTGTAAGTGGGTCACTGAGGGCATGACTCAGAAGCATATACTCTTTTCTTGGTCTCCTCTCTTCTCTCTCTGCTTCTGGACCACCATAATGGGAGCAACTTTCCTTCTCTGGCCCCTTCCACCAGGGTGTTTCTGCATTTGACCTTGTATCCTGAGCATGGACTGAACCCTTGAGAACTATAAGCCGAAATCAACCTTCCTCCTCCAGGTTGTGGGTGTTGGGTGTTTTGTCTCAGCTTCAGTGACCAAGGACTCACCATTGGATGCTTTCGCCTCTTACTAATAACTTGGTCACTGGCTATTTATATACTGGACTTCTGAAATGTCCTTATATCCACGAGCAAGGACCCTCACAATGTGGCAGGAATCACAGAATAGAACAAGTAACCCAGTACCAACCAGTGCCAGCTCTCTGTGTTGGGTCACCTATCTCTGAAGCTGCTGAGAATTCTGCATTTGAAGTGCCCTTTCATGTGTTGAACACTTGTCAAGGGATACATATAAAACATATTTTAACAATTTATTAATTTAAAATTTTTAAAAATTTAGATCATGAGAAATGAGCTATCATTTACATTGTGTTTCTAGGCTATGCAAATGTCTGCACCAGGCAGACTTTTAAATGACTGAGGTTTAGTTTAGTAACTATTCTGTCCCTAACATTCTCCTCAGCAATCCTCTGCTATTTCTGGACTAATAATTCAAATTTCTCACCTACGTCATAATGACAAGTCAAGCAATGAATTTACATTATTTACTAATAGTTTTCTCTTGTTTATCTCCTTTTATGAACAACTATTATTTTACAGTCCCCTTCTGAAACTGTGGGCTTCATAACAGTTGCTGTAATATGTGTGTAGATATGTTGTTTATAGTTTTCTACTATAAAACAGATCTGTCTTCATGAAAGAAGTATGTTTTTGTTCTATCTTCTTTTTCTTTTTCTTTGCAATGCTGCATCTAACTCAGCAAGTGCTTTATGTTTGAAAGGAAAATAAAGATTTATGAGAAAATTTTTTAAAAGTATAAGATGATCACATTTATCTAAAATAGTTACACCTGTCCCAGTGATAAATTCTCTGGCTCCTATCAAATCAATTATGATTTACTTATTAGAAATGACTTAACCAGGATTAAGAATATTTTAACTGAATCCAAGATGAACCTGTTCTGTCACATTTTGTAGGTGTTAACTTCTCCAAAGAGCAATTACTAATAACTCCTCAGGGGCTCATCTCAAATGGCACCTTTTCCTTTGCTAGTCATTGTCGTCTACAAGGTATTGTTGCTTCACTCTGGTTTTCTTTGATGCGTGAAGAAAACCATCCTAATTAAAAAGTGTGGCTTTTGAGAAGTATCCTATCTCTTGTAGTTCACTGAGTCTCTGTAATTGAAAAAATGTAAATATTTAAAGATAACACGCTTCGTGTTTGTGGTTTTAGCACTTGTTGTAATTTGTGTGTGAATATGCCATGGGTGCAAGAGTAAATTATCTGGCTTTATAAGTTTATACTAACGTCTCCATGGAGCTACAGAGAGCAGCTACCATCCTATGCTTTTATCTTTTTAAATGTCCCCACCACTTAGTGGGTACAGCTGCAAAGCCTAAATTGTTTGACTTTCCTTACAAGCCATGCTTTGACTGTAACACATCAGCGCTCAGTGATTTGTAATTTTCCATTTAGGATCAATTACTTCTCCAGTTGTCTTTACTTGGAGGTCAAGGAGAGTGTGCTAACATGCGCACATGCACACACACACACACACACACACACACACCAAAGATGTTGCTGATACTCAGCTCCAAGTATCCTTCCACCACCCTGCCATAAGAACACTGCATGTCTGAGTTGCTCTCATTATGATCGTCTTCATCATCCCTGTCATCAGATTTGTTTCCAAATTAATATGAAGAAATGCCATTTCATAGACTGGGAATCAGATACAGATCAATAATTCAGGGAGGATTAGTTAGGAAGAACAAATACATCAACCGACAATGGAGTGACATTCTGTAAAGTATTCAGCCTCTGAGAGTTTGGGGGACTTGGTAGCAGTCTAACTGTAAATGTCGGAAAGCCTGAAGATTCTGTTTTCAGCCATGCAAATCTGCTTGCTCCACCTGGTAAAGACATATACTTCACTGCTCAGGCCAGCATCTATGTTCAGGAAGGAAAGAGAGAAACTGCTACTTTACATTTGTGCTCCCAAGCACAAAAGACAAACTAAAAAAAAAAAAAACCAAAAGAGGACTAGGGCTCCCAGCCCTGTTCACCCCCTGGCAGGGCTTGAGGCCTTTTGCCAAAGCTCTGACTCTTTTAAGACTGATTCCTGGCAGCCGTTGGCTCGAGAGGCTGAAGGACTGTGATTCTTTCCCGCTGGATTTTGCTCTGAGTTTTTAAGGGCTTGCTTCTCTGTGGCCGCAGAGCCCAGGATTCAGCACAGCCCTGTTATCCAGGAACTCTGGATCCCTGAGCCTTCCCCGTCCCCGGCTCCTGCCAGCCACTTGCTTCAGGGCTTCAAAGAAGGGCTTGGCTGGAGTGCCCGAGATGCTTTTCTGCGGCTGCCACGGCCCTCTTTTGAAGCACCATGGAAGCCAACAGAGAGGATTCTGTGCTACGTACAGTATGCCCCTGGAGGTGCCAGCCAGCTGCTGTGACTCAGCTAAAAACAGGGAACTCGCTGTAAGAGAAGGGCGGACAGGGAGGGATGACGGAGGAAGAGGGAAAGAGAAAAAGCAGAGGGAGTTTACGGTGGCCAAAGTTTTGTCAAAGGGCTCAAACACATTGCTGAAAGAGCTTTCTTGATGGGCCAAAGAAGGGCCTAACTCTGTGAGTCTAAAATCTGCCTGGGCTGCATAATGTTTCCTGGCTTCTAATGAAAATGAGCCACAGAAGGGTTAAGGGAAACCAAAAAGGAAAAAAATATTCTCTCTCCTCTTTCTTACTCCCAGTGCCCCGAGGAAATATTCATTAATTGGCCTTCCAGATATCATTTGGGATCAAACACACTGATGGAAAGAAACAGAATTTCTTAGTATACCACCACCAAAAATAAGGGCTTATCCTGTCTGACTTCCCATAGAACTGATAGTCTCAGAAGTAACTCTCCATCCAGACGGTGACTGCAGCAACCCTGTACGGGCAGATTATTTATGAGACTGTCCTCTGTGCCTCTCTCTCTGGCTCTGGATAATTTTGAAAGGAAAAAGCAAACGATGCACAGCTCAAAGTAGATCTTGAACAAGAACAAGCAACTTGATCTTATATTGGGAAGCATTTGCCAGGGTACTTTGCTCAGTGCAAAGCTAGAAATTTATGGGCAGATAGATCATAAAGCATAAAATGTACCTTGGTTTGAAAAAATGGGCTTCAGAAGAGTGCCAGAGATGAGAGATAATAGAAGGAGAGTGATTTAAAGTGCACTATGGAACAAAGCAGGAGGCATGCTGTCTTTAACCTCCCATACCGGGTTAAGGACAGAATGATGCAATGATCTGTCTAGTTAGACAAAGAAGAAAATCAAGTTTGTGTCTTTTATCCCCTAGACACCGGTGAGAAAGAGATTGAGCTTCGTGATCACTGAAATGATCAGAGGTGCTTACGACAAACAAGAGGGTGAACACTGCCCATCAGCTCAGACCTGGGCGTGTCCCATCCTGGCAGTGTCTAAGGTGATAAAACTTTGTGCAAGTGGTGACAGCTACCTTCTGTTTCCAGAATTTCACCAGAGAGTGCTTCTGGTTGAGCTGTCATGAAACAGGTCAAATTGATCAAGAGAAATTCAGCTTTAGAGACTCAGACTGGGTGTCAGGCCTGGATTGCTATTTTAGTCTTTGCTTTGCTTGTCCATGGCTGCTGGACACTTTTCTCTCAGATCCAATTCACAGCTGAGCTTACTCAAAGAGGGTCCTCAAAAGAAATGTAATGGGCTTTCAAGCAACATCATTTTTTTTTTTAAAAATTGGGGAATATATAGTTTTGCTGAGAGACATAAAGAAAGATTAGCAGAAGTTCTTTTTCCTTTTTCTCTTTTGCTCTATTTTGAACTTCCATTTCTATGTGCAAAAGACCTAATATCTCTTTAATAGATATTTTGCTAAGTGCTTAAAACAAACCAAATTTAAAACAAAAGAGGTTAGAAGTAAGGAAATCGTGTTTGCTTTAATCTAAAGGATCATAAATAGCTTCAACAGGAAAAATATGCAGAGAAAAGACATTGATCAGAGCATTAGAGAAAAGTATCTAGATAGAACTTGGAAAAGCTCTAGATAGAACTTGGTACTCCCGCAGAACAAGGTACTCAAAACAAAGTATCAGGCGAGACCCTTTCCAACAGCCACCAACTTGCCATTGCAACAGTACAGCCAAGAGAAGAAACAAAAATGAAGATAAAAGGCAGAGTGACATGGCTAAAAAAAGTAGATTAGGTGTAGATTTAGGTAACAAAGGGTGATCAATGTCTGGGTTTCAATGCCTGTACACATGGTTTACGTGACTCATTTGCTTCAAGTCTCTTTTATCCCCACGTGGCTGATTGTAGATACTGGGGCTGTGGTTTAGCAGACAGCTACCACTCCCAGGAATTCACCTGGGAAAGTTTAGGACACAGAACTAGGTTGAAGGGTGGGTCCTCAAATGACAGCCTCTAACCTGTGAATGTGACGGTGTTCGAGGAAAGATCTTTGTGGACATAATTGTTAACAAGTTTAAGATCCTACTGGGTCAGGGTAGGACTCAACCTCAATCTCCAGTGTCCTCCTGAGAGAAGGCAAAGACACACAGAGACAAGGCGGTGCAGACTGACGCAGAAACTAGAATTCTGCATCAATAGGATAAAAGCCAGAAGCCAGAAGAGAATCAGAGAACAGAGGTGCAGAGGTGCCAGAAAAAAGCGACTTTACTGACTCTTTGATTCTGCACTTCTAGCTGAAGACCTTGAGTAAGAACAGATCCCATTGGTTCCAGCCACACAGTTGGTGGCCATTTGTTTTGCTAGCCCCAGCAACCTAAGACAGGTCTTCCTCAAAAGCATCATTGTTGCACTGACTGTGTCCAAAATGATACAGTGCCCTGTGGATTATTTCAGCTCAACTAACATATGTGCCTGTGTGAATTTCTCCAGACATCATCAGTGGACTGGAACATCAACTCAGATTTCTTATGAATGTGGAGCACTCACCGTGAATGGATCACCACGCACACAGGCTCATTAATAAGCAGCCCCACCACTTAGGAGTTTAAGGACACAAAATTTGGACAAGTCAGCAACTTTCCCTGGGGAACAAAAACTCAGCTCTGGGAGACAGCAACATCCTGGGCCTCCCTGACTCTGTTTTGCAATAGTGATGAGCCAAAGGTGGTGTCTGTTTTCCTGGGGTTCCCTCTGGAACATGTAGCACAGTGGTTATATTGTTCCTGGTGTGGCAGTGGAGGGTTAACATGAATGAATGCATGAATGGTGGCTGTGCCTCTTGCTCAGGAGAAAAAGGCTCTGGGTAAGGTGTCAATAGCAGCTGGCAAGTCACATACAGGTTTCATCAATGCCACCAAGTGCAGAGCAGGTTTTGCAGTGAGGGACAGAATCTCACTTGGTGGACCTCTGGACTGGCGTACTCAGCCCTGGTTCGAAATCTGTTGTCTCTTCAGTGGTTCCAGTAACTCTTTCGGCCCCCTTGATTTTCTTGGAGCCTCAGTCAGTTACCTGTGCTCCGAATGCACATCTGCTCCAAGGTGCCTCACCCTGAGCAGCGTCCCACTTGGAAAAGACCCACGAGGCACGCGGTGGGGAGGCTCCCCAAAGGCTCTGCGCCTGGAATGCCTGCTCTTTTCACAGCCAGCACTGCTGCTGGTTCTGCCTGCTGGCTTACACGAGAATTGGCTTTTATATTTCTTAATTTAGACACCAACAGTATGGAGAAATTTTATATATATACGTAGATATGTATGTTCTGTCTGAGGGGCATGATGTTTCTCATTGCACAAACAGAGCCGGCTGCCAGCAACTCAGAAGCACACACAGCAATGCTCAGTCCACAGGCGCCTCAGGTCCAGGTTGTAGCATCGGGGCTAAGCTCTGGGAAACCACGACATTCCCTGTGACTGTTCCCTTGCAAAACAACCTAATTAGGAGCCAAGACGTTCGAGCCATAATAACTACTCTCATTGTGAAGAATGAGCCTTCTTCCTAGTGTTCCTGAATATTTGAAGAGCATCGCTTTATCCAAATCCCCAACTCCACAGGGGAATCCCCACACCCCACCAGTGGTATCAGAAATAATGTATCCGATACAATAGCCACCCACACACCAGGCATCCCAGGAAGCTCTGTGCGGACACTTAATACTACAACAGAGCTGTCAGATCAGGAGCACAGCCAGTAACACTTTAGCGGATGAGAAACCGGAAGCAGAGACCGCACTGCTTCTCACATTCACCGAGTCTCAGGTCAGTTTCCCCGGAATCAGAGCTGACGCAGTCATTATTTTAGGAAATGGAGCCCCAGCTGAAGTTTGTCTTCATCTTTACCCTGCAGGGTACCGAGGCACAAAGTGTACTCTAGGTCTGGTTCTGCATGGAGATGAGGAGGACAGGTCCTTTTTGTTAACTTCTACCATTTAGTGTTCAAAAAAATTGAACTTTCACATTGAGGTACATTCCCCTCCTTTCTTTGCACTTATTTTGAGATAAGCTCTTGTTAAATTCCCCAAGGTGGATTTGAACTTGTGACCCTCCTCTCTGAGCCTCCCAGAGTGCTGGAATCACAGGCATGAACCACCACACCCAGTTTGGGTTTATGTTTCTGGCTGGCAGCCAATCTTCATCCTCCTAGTGAGGTCTCTCCAATTTGGCCAAGGATGATTGTCTGAGGCATGGGACGGTTGTGACCACAGTTAGTGGCTTTGCTCAGATGCAGATGGGGACGGGTACAAAGTTCAGCTGAGTGGAATCCTGGTGGGGGCAGGCACAGTGCCCACAGCCAGATCACAAGTGAGCCTGTGTGACTCTGAAGCTCAGGCTGTTAGTGACGCTGAGTATTTTAAACCCAGAATCACTTACCGAGGTTAAGAAGCACTGTGTTTCTATCAGCCTTCAGGTTCCAAGGAATACGTAGCCCCTATTACTCCTAGAGAAGGTGTCAATAAAACCTCATACATTTTTTTCTTCGCAGTTTCAAAAGCTTGACCTTGAAGCTCACCTGGCGCTGCAGGGTACAGCATGTGCTCCTGGCCCAGCACTTCTTGCCTTCCCTTGTGCTTTCTCACAGTTTGTGTGTTCCCCTTCCCTCTGCCCCTAAAGTTCTTGACAAGGAACAGAGCCCAGGCGATCGCTGCATTTGGACATGTGTATCGCCGCTCCTTGCAACCAGCAATAAACAAGAAAGAGTAAGAGAAGAAAACTTGTTAACACCATGCTGTATCTAAACAAGCAATTCCAGATGGCATCCTTTATGCCTTCTGCCTCTGATAAGAAAAGATGGAGCAGGGAAAATAAGCAGCAGCTGACAAGCCATACCCAGCCCTGAGCCCAACAGGGAGAACAGATACCAGCCCCGCGCTCTGTCCTGGCGTGGCCCAGCCCCCACCGGAGGTCTGGCTGGCTTCAGACCGCTTCAGCAGGGCTTTTTTATGGACCCAGTGAATCATGGGCGGTTGCAGGCCAACGCATGCATTTCTTTTCTAATTCAGTCATCAGTTTGCTGATGAAGACCAAGGTTACAAAGCAGTGTGGTATATCATCGAAAGACTTTTTTGGTTTGTTTGTTAAAAAGACAGACAAAAAAGGAAATTTAAGAAGTGTCAAGTGCTAGCCAGTGTATTTCTTGGAAAACAAAGCTAATTTCTCTTCAAATATGCATTATTTATATTCAGTGTGTGTGTGTGTGTGTGTGTGTGTGTGTGTGTGTGTGTGTGACAGAGAGAGAGAGAGAGAGAGAGAGAGAGAGAGAGAGAGAGCGCATGACTAAAGTAGCCAAGTCCATCTCAGTAGGCAGGCACTCAGTTTCTGACATCAGTTACCTAGGACTGAATCCTTTGTTTTATGCTCTGTCTTTGGGCAGACTCAGGATCCCCATTTGCAAACTTAGGACAACAATTACACCAAGCACGTTTGGTAAGTGTTAGCCGTGATAGTCCACATGTAGGCCTTAACACAGTGACTACGTAATAAGCACTTTATGAAATCAACATTTGCCATCATTTATCCGTTAGTTCAGCTAAACAAATGAGCATCTTCTCCGTGCGAGCATGTGAGACAGTACTGGACATACAAACATCCCATCTTTCCTCAAAATAGAACTGAGCTCAATGTCTTAAAATGCCTTCTTGAGACAACAGGTAGCTTATGACTCTTCGATATTTCAACACGGATAGTGTTAATGTAAAATGCAGTGAGAGACACACAGTATTAACACACCACTTCCCAAAACCCAAGTCAGCAGAACTATCCGGATTGCAAAGAGCATGATGTTGGGATGAATCAATAGAAACTCTATGGGAACAGTACCCCAACGATGCCACAGATAATCCATTTATTATATCCCAACCCATTTATTCTATCCCAACCAGGAATCTAGGCCAGTTTTAATTTTCATAATTAGATAAACATGAAGTGCTCAATGGTGGCTGAAACGATGAAAGAATTCTAATTGAAAACACCAAAAGCAAAGGTCAAAATTCATAGAGTGATTTCTCAGACAGAAGAGAAATCCAAAAGGATTGTGGGCTTCCTCCTTCCTTGAGACTTCAGAAGATGGCTAAAGCATTGAGCTTAGACAAAGAATTTTCTGATAGTCAAATTCCAGAAAGCAAAGGTTAGGAAGTCACAGATGACACAAATGGCTCCTTTTAAAATGTAAAAATGTAACAACTCTTTAAAAAGAGTTTATGATAATGGAATGGAAATGAGTCAGAAAATATGCAAATTAAATTCACTTGAAATGTATATGTCTTTAAAAATTAAGTGATAAATTGCTTTGTCAAATGCTTTTTGTGTGTGATTTACCACCCACAAACCCCTATATTAAATTGCAGTTTAAGATGTGTTCCTTAACCTTAAATGCATTTTTAGGAGCCTGGAAAGGTCAAAGAAGAGATATTCTTCAATGCAGGAGGAGTGGCAGAGTTTGCATGCTGTGTGTAAGGAGAGGAAAATGAGAGCAGTACATACACTGCACGTAGAAGTAAACCAATCACAAAATCTAATAAATTGGACTGAGAAATGGAGCACATTCCCCACTGCGCCTCGCATAAGACATTCTTGAGGCCGGAAAGTGCTCCCTGTCAGACTATTCTTAGTCCAGGCTTCATACATTGTCTATCCAGGAAATGCTGCTTGAATAGTTCAGTTCCTATTTTCCTGAAGTCCTGATATGCATCTTCATTAAAGTTGTCCTTAGAGTGATTCCAGATTCCTAAGGGCTGATAGTACATTTCAGTTGAGACACTGTTTACATAAAACTTTTAAATTAATACCTGCAACATCTGATTATTTCTAGGAAGAGCTACAATGCATTGCATCAATGCATCTGAAAAACCAGAATACATAAGCAGAGGGATAATACTAAGGCTAAGATTGATAATAAATAGAAGGATGCAGAG
The DNA here is from genome assembly GCF_034190915.1 of Cavia porcellus. Classification (NCBI taxonomy): domain Eukaryota; kingdom Metazoa; phylum Chordata; class Mammalia; order Rodentia; family Caviidae; genus Cavia; species Cavia porcellus. Next base: position 79,320,659 of record NW_026947493.1, on the reverse strand, counting down.
GAAGTCAGAGGTAAAAACTAAGCTACCACTAGCAAAAGCACAGAATTCTCCACTGAAATGGGTCAGAGAAAGGAAAATCACTTCCAGTCAAAGAAGGGGAGAGCCAAGGTTAAGCTAAGAGGGCCACACGGAGAATGAGAGCAAGGTGCCCAGTCAGGAAAACACGCAGACTCATAGCTACTGTAACACAGCAACCTTGAACCAAAGTAAAGCCTGACTCAAACAGGAAGCTTTTTATGATATTCCTGCCGCAGCATGCATGAATGACGACTCGAGACAGAACAATACAGAGCCCAGGGCCTCAAAGTCTGCTGAAGTCACCTCCCTTCATCGGGCTGCTTCTGACCCAGCAGATTCAAAGCTTTTGTAGAACCACAGTCAGCAGATCCTAACATGTTCCTTGCAAACGGATGCAGGTTTTCCAACTCCAGTGCATCTGTAAATCCCCAAAAGATTGATAATACCCTACCACTCCCATGAATTAAAAGTGACTGAGACAGGGTTTCCCGGGGTCTCTGCTCCTCCCTTCTAGTTCTTTTTTTCTCTGCACAATAAGTTTTGAAATAAACGCGATGCATTTTTCTCTGCATAATTTCTCTCTGTTTACTTAAACAGAGATCACACATCTTTGATATTTGTCACTGAACTTTCAGAGGTCTTAGCATGCGATGGGTTCACAATGTCAATCACAGGAACAATTTACAAACATATTTTCTCACTCTTCCCAAGTTCATTTGCTAAAATAATTTCTCAGAAAAAAAAAAAAAAGCAGGAAATGTACACGGTAGATGCTCTGCTGATATTTCCAAGCAAGTAAGATATGAAGTGATTCTCCAGGCAACAAAACCAATTGCTTGTTCCATTTAAGGCCTCAATGTTTTTTTTTTTTTTTAATTTAAAGAGAAAAAGAAAAAAAAAGGTACAAATAATACAGAATTTCAAAAAAAATAAACAGTAAGAGATCACTAGTTAATAGATTACATATTGTCATCTTAGAAATAGTTGTTCAAGTTACAAAATTAAAGCATACAAAGTGGACATTCAGACAGTGAGACTGCAAACAGTTCTGTTCAATGATCCAACAAAACTCAGTAATATGGTTATCTATCTTATACACTTAAATATACATGCAGTTATATCCTTTAGAGCATTTTCTTTTCCTCTCTTTTTTACAATAACAATTACACATTCTGGGTTTTATTACTCCCACAGTTCTTGTTACTTTTTTTGAAGAAAATAAAACCAAATGTGACAAAACAAAACAGAGTTGGTCAAATCAAAAGGATGGACATAGTACATAATGTAAAAACAGAATGTAAGGTGATCAACAATGGTTATCATAATGCCTCTTGCTATCTTAAAAAGAATTGCCTATATCATCAGTTATAATAAAATTGAATAAAACAGTACAGAACAAAACCAATAAAACCAAAACATTAGAGACATTACAGGACTTAAAAAGAAAATAGTCAAACCAGAATGGGCATCATAGTGAATCTTATTGTCTTCAAAGTAGTTGCCTATACCCTCAAACTTGATACTGTCAAGCAAAACAGAATAAAATCAGTCAAAACAAGATGGTGAGAGCAATACAGGGCTTCAAATCAAGTTAATAGGAAATCAAAATGGTTACTATAATATATCCTGCTTTTTTTATTTTTCCCTTAATTAAAAAAAATAAAAAAAATATTTTTTTTTAAAAAAGGAGATTGAGATAAAAGAGGACATAACAACACAAAGCACAGGTCAGAACAGAACAATTTAAGCAACATAGTGTTTCACCACAAGATAACCCAACATAACAGTAGTTACCATAGTGTCTCTTTCCTTGAAATATTTAAGTATAACTTTGCATACTATAGGCCTCAATTTCTTTTACCAAATACTTTAATTGCAATTCAGAGGGCGCTCAGGTATAGTTCCTTCTAGAATTTCTATGGGGAAATTGCACCTTGTTCATAGTCTCTTATAATTCAAAGAAATTTGATCCCCCGGAATTTGTCATTTTCGATATTAATTGTACCCCTGGGAAGGGTAATATTTTTTAATATACAAATCTTGAAAATATTTAAAGAGATTTATCCACTCAGCCAACCACATCCCCACCCAAGCTGTGTTATAAAATCTTAGCTCGTATATGTCGTATTTTTATGACTCTGTCTGCATTTTTTTCCTGTCTACATTTTAATTGTTTTTGTTGAATATAGTTTTATTTGTCATCATCCTTCTGATGCTGGCCAGAAGTGAGCTGAGTATCTCAGGTTAGATTTAGGGGCTCAATGCAATTTCCCTGGGAATATTCTCACTGACAGGATCAGTGATTGCAGCAGTCATTCTGCCTAGGTATTATGTTTGTTGAGTCATTACATTATCATCAAGCTGAGTCCTGAGATCTTTTCCAAATTTTTCAGTACCATATATTTCCGAGTAACTACAGCTGCCCTAATTCATCAGCTGGAACAATTGAATAAGTATATACAAAACCAGAAAAATCTTGAACATTATACATGGTTTTCTTGCTGATAGTTGCTTAGCTATTAGTGGACATTCAAAACGAATCAAAAAGAAGAAGACCATTGTTACAATACAGATGATTTTTTAAAATATAAGTTACAATGCACTTGAGTTTCAAGTTCATGAAAAAATCACCTGGTTCACACTGATTCTGTTGCATCTGTAGTGGCTTTTAAATTATGCCCAATTCATTTAGATGATTATTTTAGATAAGCCACTATGTTTGAATATTATTTAGGCCACAGGATATCCTTACAAGTTAAATCCTCTCTTTGCTGAATAAATGTAAGAGTTGTTAAACACTACTAGAAACCCATAAGTCCTTAGAAAAGTAGCTGTTCACTTCATCTAAATAGACTTTGAATGAATTATTTTTTAAAGTGGCTTAAAAGTTAACCTGGAATTTTCTCACAGATTTTTTTCCCCCTTAAAAATAGAGTGCAGAAATCTTTTCTCATCTTGAACTTTGATGTAATTTTTTTGACGAATAATAATTAGGAAATCAGTAACCTATATTGCTATTTTATATTAGCTGTTCTGTTTTAACTTGATGGAAGATCCAAAACGTGGTGCACTTTATTGTTTGCAGGCTAAATTAATTATATTTTGAAATAAAATGACTAAAATAGCAATTCCAAGACTCATCCCTGTAATTAGCTGGAAATCTATGGAGCCCTTACACGTGGAGGAATGCTGACATTTCTCCTTCCTGCATTCCTCAGCAAGCACATTTGGCTGAAGAAGGTGAGAGAGCAGATATAACGCGGAGAGAGTATGGAATGAATCCTCCTACCTGCACACAATAACCCTCTCTATATTTTGTTAACACCTTAACAATGAGGATTGTGTGCAAAATAATTCCATTCACTGATGAGAGATTGGAAACCCCAGATATTCCTTTTTGCCCGGGCAGTAGAGCAAGATAATTCACCTTGTGCCCTGATGCATAATAACTGTATGTTTCAGTAGAAGCCGTTGCTCCCTTGAATCCCTGACTGTCAGTTACGTGTAGAGGACGGGAGATGGACCCCGAGATACAAATTCCTGAAACGGCTGTGAGAAGCGTTTTAGAATGATATCATTGCAGGAGCATGCTCTAATAAATGCATTTGCATCCGTACGTATTTCTAAGTCAGTGCACTTTTATCTACACATGCAGATAATTATACATCTCTAGGTTTAAGTTGACAAAATAAGCCTATTGTGTGAGAAGAAACCGTAGGAATTCTGCCTGACAGTTACAAGTATCAGGGAAGGCCTGGTGCTACATAATGAATCACTGTTGGTGAACGAAATTGCACAAAACAGCTATTATTTTCTAGATGAAGGTGAGGCTACTCTGGCTCTTCGGGTGATTGTAAATAAATCTTTTGCAATGTCCTGGAACCAGATCAGGCAACAGGAGAAAGAACGGTTGTGAAGCTTCGAAGCTGTTTGACCACAGCTGAAGCCAAGGGGCTGGAATAGTCTCCTTGCAAGTCTTCATCCTCCACATTTGCAGCCTTCCACATTTGCAGGTCCTGGAACCAAAGTTTCACTCTGTCCCTACCCATTTTTCCCTTCTACATGGGACAGAATTGTTGTCGTCTTTACTCGGAAAAGTCCCCCAAAGTGTTCAAGTTTTCCTTTCATCTGATTGCATGGAATAGCTTCATCTGCTGCCAAGGTACGGGAGCAAGTAGATAGAGGCTCTGGCAGGAAAAGATGCCAGGTGGTCCCAGGCCTGGGGACAGAAGAGTGCCGTGGTGGGAACGTGTTAAAGCAGCCCTTTCTGATGAATGGGGGAGATGTGGAGGTGTGCTGTAGAATCCGGCTACGGAGACCCGCTGGATCAGTGGAGTCCTCTGCAGTGAGAAGCTAGGTAGTCACCAGTGGCCCCTGGCTCAGAGTTTGTGTGAAAAGCACTCAGTGTCTTTGTAACTCCCTTCTGGAGATCAGAATATCTGGAAAAGTAAAGAAGCCTTAGCTAAGAGCTAGCGTCCGTGCTGGGATCCGATGTTTGAAACCAACAAAACAAAAGACGACTCAGACAATATAAAATGGGAAAATAACTATGTTTGAAAATCTGAATTTTTATGCCCCTCTGAGAGCCAAAGCTTTCTTCTCAGACCCCACAAATCACTGCAAGGCTCAGGCACGGCTGGAGGAGGGCAGATCTATGGGTGCCCCTTGACAGATAGATCTCCTATTCTGTGTCACACTGCCCAAGACAACAGAGACTGGCTACATGTGGCCGCTTACAATTAGTTTACTTAGAAGTCAATAAAAAATAAAAGAATTCAGTTCCTTGGCCACACGAGCCCCACTCATATTTCAGTAGTTACCTGTAGCTGTGATTACCATATTGAAACCCAGAAGGTTTATGTCATGTTAAATTCTCCATCCCACAATGTGGATTCCAGGAATTGTGGAATTTCTCAACGATTTTCAGGGGTAGGAAAAGAGGAGAAATGTTAGTGTCAAATGAAATAGCTTTCTTCAGTTAATAGTCCTCAAGGATCTTGGTACTTTTTGAAACTATTAGAAATCAGTATAAATAATACTACATCTCCTGACCCCCATAAGAAAACAGTAATTCACATAAATGTTTTGTGGGTGCTATAGCAAAGAACCTTGCTTGCTATTGATTAACCCAATGAGTACTTCCAAAATCACTGGAACGCACATCCTCTGTTTACAAGTCATCTATTAACAGAACTCGAGTTCGGAGAACACGTCTTGGAAGGCTTTTGCCACAGAGGGAGTTCAATCCAAGACGTGCTAGGATCAGCGCTGACACTTAGAACAATTCTCAGCTAGAGTGAATTGGCTCAAATCTGCCCGATCAAAACACATGCTTCGTGATTTTAGGGAAATCAGATTGGCAGGGTTAAGCTCAGGAGATGTTTCTCCAGGGATATTCCCGGGGCAGACCAGACACACACTGTTCTTTCTAACACACATTACTGATCACCTGTCTGATACCAGGGCCACTGAGACTATCAAATGACCTCCCCTGGCTTTATCTCCTGTGGCCTGTCACATGGAGCTCTCCGAGTTCACAGAATGTACCGAGCCCAGCGTGTCCAGTGGGAGTCCTAGCTGGATTTTTCTGTAGACGTGAGTGTCAACATTCTTAATCTGCTCAGCTAAAAAGACTTAAAGTTTCTTGGAAAAGTAGAAACACAGCTCCTAAGCCTGGTGTTCTCAGATGATTGTGCTCTCAGCACAGCAGGTGCCGGGGCGGGTACTGGAAGGGACCTTGACTCTCCTCTCTATGGAATGGTTTTCCTCGCTCAGTGAAGCAGGACACAGACCCGTCCTAGTCACTCAGCCTTTCCTTTCCTTTCTCTTCCTTTAGTTTAAAAAGTGTGCATTCCAGTCCTTCTGTTTCCTTTCCTTCCCTCTCACGCCTCCATTCCTCTCCTCGCTTTTCTCTCTTCCACTTCTTTGTGTTTATTTTTTCTTTCCATTTTTTCTTTTCTCCACTTAGCTACGTAGAAGTTTTGCATTCCAAGAGTCACTATATGTCATGATAGTAGTAACTGCTTTCAATATAGAGATATCTCTTATAAAATAGAGAGATATGTAATATCTCTCTATTCGAACAAACAAGGCAATCATCTGCTGTTCTTCTGTTTTGCACCTTGAAGTACATCCCCTGTGATCGGACCCTAGAATTATAGAGTGAACTTAACTCCATACAGATTTCTGGATTTCTCTTCCTTGTATACTGGCTTCTCAACTAAAAGATATTTTTTTTTATGCTTCAGGATCAACTACAATGAATGTTAATACTAAAAATGCAAAAACAAAGAAGAAAAAACTTCTTTGCTGTTCACATTCATGCTACTAACATGAGGGTTCCTGCTTAAAACAATACTCTGCAAGCTCCAGATTAAAGGCTTTTTCCAAATGGCAACTATATTCTGATTAATAATATAGCTCAGCAGTGTGACTTTAAAATACAGCCTGGGTTATGTCTTCAAAAGTAACAAATAGGGTTGGGAATATAGCTCAGCTCAGTGGCACAGCGTCTGCCTCACAAGCACGAGGTCGTGAGTTCGAGTTTCAGTATGAAAACAAAGTAAGAAGTATATAGTAAGAGGAAGTTAAATTAGGTCTATACACTCATTGTCTAATTTTCTCAAATACCCATATTTGCAGAGCAAATTCTAAAGTTAAAAAGGTAATAATTTAAGATTTTATATGGAATTTCTGTAACAATACAGATCTTTCAAACATTTCCTATTGCTACTAACAACCACAACCCCAGCAAAAAAATATAGCTGAAAGCAGCATAATGTCTTTCAGTGGAAAATAATAGATTATAAATAAAATCCCAGAGATGGCCATGTCACTTTGGACGATATCATAAAAAGGTGATTTCTCACATGTTTTAAGAAAGCGTTAGGGGGCTGGGGATTTAGCTCAGTGGCCTAAGCGCCTGCCTTGTAAGCAGGCAGTCGTGAGTTTGATCCCCGGTACCAATAAAAAGGAAAAAGACAAAAAAAAAAAAAAAAAAAGAAAAGAAAAAAGAAAGAAAGAAAGAAAGCCTTAGCCATGTCCTACACAAGACACAACTTGAGTTATGGCACTAATTTGATAAAGACTTTCATTTATGATATGCAGATTTTTGTCCTTTGAAAATATAAAGTATGTATATATATTGTATGTATAATACAATAAATATTACCTGGTTAGCGCTGTAATAAAAGCAAACATAACAGAATTGTTTTGCTGAGAAAAAACTCTATGAGCACATAAAAAAGAAAGCTGAAAAAGTATATTCGGTGTTGGTGCAAATCCTAAATTATGTGAGTAAAGGTCAGATCAATAGATTTTTTTTTTTGAGGCTCTCACACATGCAATTGAATTGAGGCATCTTCCAGCAGCAAATATTGCAGCGTGAGATTGCTGGTTCCTCTCACTGCTTTCAAAAGAGCCCTGAGTTATGCTAGGAGATGGGTGGTGGTTGGTGTCTTCCTCTCCTTAGATTTCCTTACACCGAATCCAGGATCCTCACATCAAGTACTTGACAACACATTTTTGTTGTATTCTCTTATTTTAAAATAAGCTTTTGCTAAGTTGCCCAGACTGTGCTGACATTTGTGATCCTCCCGCCTCAGCTCCAGGGTGCTGGGGTCACAAGCCTGCGGCCACCACACCCAGCAGGTGACAGTCTGTCATTTCTTGCTTTCCACGCATGCTAACTCTTCTGTAACTTGAAGCGTCTTCATGTAAGCTTTATGCACCACAAAAAAGAACAAAATTGAAAGAGACCAGGAAATGAGTTCAGACCCTCTCTCGGCCCTTACTTTCCAGAGGAAAAGATAAAGTTTATTAAACAGAGGTTTCACTGGTTGACCTCCATATATCTCTGTTTTTGTGGATACCTTTAGAATCACTCCCATTCATTCCAGGGATGCCTCCTGCAAAAGCAGGAGACCCCAGAAACTCCATTCACCCTTTTCTGTCTCAACCATTTCCTACTGGTAATGTTAGGAAACCACTTCATCATCGAAGTGCGGCAAAGAATTTCTAAAAGGGAACCATACTTGTAACATTAGTCAACAACCGAATAAACTAAGAGAAAAGACACGTCTTTGTCTTGCTAAGTTCTTTCATCTAATTTCCTACTTGTTGAACAAATTCACAGACAGGACTCCAGAATCCATCCTTTCATCAGTTTTGGATTCAGAATTAAGATTTACAACCTCCAGGTGCCAGAGGTCCTTGATTTCCGGTCCCTCATGAAGCAGTTTTTGGGTCATCTTTTAAGTGTTTGCTACATACTTTGTTCACACCAAATGACATTTTTTACATGGCATTATATTTGCTTCTCTCTCCCGATAGACTATGAATTCAATCTTCTGTCTTCTGCTTTTAGAGCAGCACCTGGTACACAGGAGATGTGCTCACATTAAATAAGCATTGGTTTGCATTTAATCTTGGGCAACCAGTGCTTATGTATAAAACGTATTCATGTATGCATTTGCATACAGCAGCAGCATCTGATACATATATACACAAACACACACATTTAACTTTTGCTGGTACCTATGAAAATACAGCAAAGGCCATGTCATGTTTCCAATACTGTTTTGTGTGTGAAAAGTCACTTAGATTTTCAGCAACCAAAAGAAATATTTTCCTTCTCTAATTCATCTTATGCTTTGCTTTCATATAAGTTTTCCTGAGTTGGAGCACTGCTTAGACACCTTGTTTGTTAACTGCTTAGACACCTTCATGACTTCATAGCTTATATATTAAAATTCAGATATGCTAGCCTGACTTTAGGGTCATACTTTACCACTTCATTCCCTATTGATTCTCTCAATCACTCATGACCCATTTTCCCGCAACTCAACTCAGTGTAGACACTCTGGCAGTACCAGCCCTGGAATAATTTACTTTTATCTTAGCATATCCAAATGTCACTTACGCTGTATGGCTCAGGTCAAATACTATCACTATACTCAGAAAGACAAAATAAATTGCCCTCCCTCTCAACTTCCGTAGTATCTTTTTGTCCTCCAAAATCTCATGACATGTGAGTATTTTACTAAATTGACATTTTTAATATGCATCATAACCAAGCACGGTTGGACTCTCAGCAGAATGCTCGTCTAGTAAGCTCACTCAGAGAGCTCTGTCCAGGAGGTCAACAGCAAACATTGGTTGGGTGTTCTCTAAAGAGATGCTCTTTACTTACACTTCTTCCTTCTGTGTGTCCAAAAGAAGGGCTGAGAAGAAAGTAAGCCACAAAGTGAGATATGGTGCTCAATTCTTAACAGATATAATTTACACACAACATGTAATCACTACTTGCCTCCTGTCATGGTCCTCCAGACCTCCACAAAGTATTAAGTGAATTATAAATATCATTCAGGGGCTCCTGACCCTGACCTAGTTATGTACCTGCAGAGTCACTGGACCAGAGTCACTGGTCTGATAATTGCATGCTCGAGTTTTAACCTTGCCATGCTTCCATCATGTCAACTGCTCCAATTAATTTCTTACTCTTCCTGCAAAGGTGAGATGCAAGGAAGGATGGGTCTGACGTATGAATCTCTGAGCATTTTGGCCTGCTACTCCTGTGGTTGGTCTTGGTGACTGTCCCCAAGTCAGATTAACATATTAAAACAGCCCTACACGTTTCTAATGTTGGCCTAAGGGTTCTGTCTCTATGAGAGAGAATGTGAGTCAGTCACCCATAGAAACGCCCACCCCAGCTCTGATTTAGACTCCATGCTGTCCATAGAGACCCTAATCCTGTCCTGCCGCTTAGCACAGATTTATGAGCACATTCTGGGGGAACAGAATTTACAGAAGCTTGAAGTGGCTTTAGATAGGCCTGGTAGGAAAGAACAGAGAAAGCCACTCTGAAATACACCGGCAGGCCAAGCTGCCAAGTGTATATATTGGGATATATATCCCATAGGCGTAGCAGGTTAAAATGCTAAGAGATTCATATGTCAAGCTCTCTCTCTCTCCCTCTTATATATGTGTGTGTGTGTGTGTGTGTGTGTGTGTGTGTGTGTATCTATATTTTACTCTACAGAGTAAGTAGTATATATAATCTATATATAAATATATATCTTTTTATGTATATATAAATATCTACAGAGTAAAATATATAGATACTCATATAGACAGAGAAAGAGAGGGATATACATATATATATATATATATATATATATATATATATATATATCATGGGAGTTGCAGATTAAAATGCTAAGAGATCCATATGTGAAGTACTTTCTCTCTCTCTATTATATATATATATATATATATATATATATATATAGTATATATACTCTACAAAGTAAGGTAAATATATAGAGAGAGTAATCAATATATATATAATATATATTAGAGTAAGCAACTCAATCACTGATGTTGGATTTACTGATGTGTAACTGAGTTAATTGTAAATGATATCTATGAGTTTTCATATGGGTGACCACTAGGAAATTAGTAATTAAGAGAATCATGCTGCTGTTACTATGAATTAACGTAGATGTTGTAGGACCTGCTATCCTGAGGTCTGTCTCTGGGAAGAAATGGTCTTTCTTATCACACAGATTTGATTGTGTCTGCTCTTTTGTCATTTTGAGAGCTGACTTTGTCATCCACGCCATCTTTTGAAGCAGCACCTCTGGCGACACTTCTCCAGCACAGCATGGGGTGTACGGAACAGCTTTTTAAGTCACAAGCTCCCTTGTATGGCCCACATTCTAAACAGCAAGTTCATAGGACTTCCCTAAATAATGTCTGCAGAATTCTATTGCTTTTTTCTTTCTCAGGCTTGTGTATTCTCTTCTCCTTAATTCAGTGCAGAGCAAGGTAACGCAGTGTCCGGGCTGATTCGGGGTTGGGAAATGACCACAACCCTGCCTGTTAGCGCTCTGCAAACGCAGGACGTCCAGGACTGTGGTCACTCCTGAAACACCGACCATTCACCCCACCTTCACAGTTCTATCACAGTTATTAAAATGAGGCCCCCCTTTCCTTTTTGCTGAGGCTCATGTCAAATCTACCCTTCGTTTGAGACAGGGTCTTACTAAGTTGCTAATTTGCCCAGGATGAATGTGGGCTCACAGTCTTCCTGCCTCAGCCTCCACAGTGCTGGCATTACAGGTGTTCGCCACCCTGCCAGGCTTAGCAGTGACTTCTTGCACTCTCCTTGCCATCTCGAATTCCCATGGTCCTTTTGTTTACACCATACATGTTGACCCTTGAAGGTCACTCTCCACGCGTGATCCCCTGCTTGCTTGTTCATTGCTAATATTTCCACTCCTGTGAAACTACAAGGCCCAAAGGGACGCCTATAGATGCTATTTGCCTATAAATCTACAGAAATGATTCTTTTCATGGAGAAATCCCAACCTGGACATCCCAGTGAGAGCCCTGACTTCCAATGAGAGCTCTTGCTACAGTGCACATGTGCTGGGCAAATGCTGCTCCAAACAAAGGTGTCCAGGGGCCTATTGTTACACCCCCCAGCCTGGCAGATTCCTTTGTTCAGAATATCCATTGCAATCCTCCTGCCTCAGCCTTCTAGAGTGCTGGCTCTACTGGCCTGCATCACCACACCTGGCTTTAGAATATCCATGATGACTAATGACAAATCTGTGACTTTCAAACACGGATTTGGGTTTTGGAAATAGTTAGGTGTCCTTTAGAACCTAGATTTCTGAGTCACTTGGTGCTTAGAAGAGCATTATAACTTTGAGTGAGGCATAAAGGGAGACTCTAAGCCAGGGGTGCTGATTGTCTTGTGTGACCTGTGAACAGCTGTCCTGCGGGGCCAGGGGCAGTGACGCATGTTTCAAATGAGTGGTGCTTCATTAGTCTCAATGTGGTTTTTTTCACAGATGACTAATTTAAAAGAGATGATTTGAACTTTAAGTAGAATTCTTGCTGGAAGTGGTGCACACCTGTAATCCCAGCACTCGGGAGGCGGAGGCAGGAGGATTGCAGCCTGGATTATAAAGTGAGTTAAGGCCAGCCTCAACTACATATTCCCACCCTGACTCAAAAAGACAAAAAAAAATTCTTATCATGTCATAAACATACATTCTGATTTCACTTGTTATATACCCACCTCAGTACCGGATACTCAGTTATGATCAGAAAATACTCTGAATCCAAACCGTCTGGGCTTGAGGTTTGCTTTTGAGCCTTTCCAGTCAAATGACAGCATTGCACAGGTAACTTAACTCTTTTGTGTTTTGATTTCCTCATTTCTCAAATGAAATAGGGTTTTGTGAATAGTGAACAAGATAATATATGGGAAGTATTGGGAAGACTATCTGAAATAGAATACTACCTATGGATATTATTTACTCAATTAGAATTAAATAATTTTACTCCTATTCCACTATTACTATATTTATCATTCACTTAAATTATATTCAAAATCTTAACTCAAAATTAAAACCATAATTTAAAAAGTCACTTTTATATAGATGCAGTTATTTTGAATTTAGACACTGGACGATGTGTGAATAATTGTCTCTCCCCGAGATGTAGATTCACAGCCTGAGTCGCTGGGCTATCCTAGAACCTACAGCTTGGACACCATCAGTGAGTAGACACCACTAATAACAAGGTCCTCAGATCACATCTGGGATGCCTGGCCTTGGAATAAAGCAAAAAGGCTTAGCAAGAGGCAAAGGAAACTATCCAGGTCTTAGACGAAGATGTCCCACACATGTCAAATGGCTCCGAGACAGCTGGGTGTGTCCCCAAAGCTCCCCCCAACACCCACCACTGATGGTCCTGGTGACTGGTTACCCCACTAAGGGATGTACGAGATACTTTTATTGCCCACCTAGTCCTTGGTTTACCCCCCAAATCACAAATAAATTGGAAGCCAAGAAAGAGACATCCTGGCTCTCCAGCAGAGAGGTAAACGTTGCTTCCCTCCCGGATTATGGAACACCAAGGATAAGCAAAATTTCTTTCCCTCTTTCATGGCCCAGGATATCTGGCCATAGGAGCAGGAAGTCCCTCTGACTCTTCCAGAGACGGGGCAGCTGCCTCTGCTTCCCGCCACCTGGAAGTGGGTGGCCTTGAACTGACGACCCATGAGTGTTACAAACATGTATTGTGTTGAGTCCATCATCCTGTTTAACTTGGCATCACCTACAACCACTCCAACATTTTGTGAATGAGACTGCTGCCAAATTGGTATGTTTCGATTCAGTTACACTTAACCCATTATCTCTAAGTGCTTTCGTGTTGCTTGCACTGACGAGAACCTTGCCTTCATTTTATTTTGAAGTCAGTCTAAGTTTTCTCTTTCTGTCGAGAAGATTGAAAGCCATGAGAGCCAGTCCAAAAACTTTTCAGGCTCTGCAGTGGCATTTTCAGTGGGAATCTGGCAAGGACTGACGTGTGAATGAGGACAAAGAAAGCCAGTGAGCAGCCGCAGCTCTGTGATGGAGCGTCTGCTTGTCCACATGTCAGAGAGGAAATGTGCAAATCTTCCTGAAACTCCTAGCAGAGCGTGTCAGTCTGAAACTCATGAGCGCTGATGCATTTTTAGGAATTGTAACAGGGGGAGGAAGAAACCTACAGCTCAGGGCAAGCTGGCCTGGAAATATTACTCCTTTCACAACTGCGGTGGTCACACCCTTCCTCTGCAGGCTCCCAGCAGAAATTGGAAGCTATGACATAGGTTGTGTCTCTCTTGTGCCAAGCATCTGGGTTAGATTCCGCCTTCGTGTTTTGATCTCTTGTAGACATAGGGTTATTTTTCTAACCACCATCTGCAAAGCTGACACAATCCATGGCAGCTAGGATCGGGCAATCACCAGCCTGTGGCAATTTTTACCAGTCTCTCTCACAGACTACTGTCCTATCAGCATTTGGAGAAAAGCAACAATGAATGAAGTTCTTTTTTGCATATAAAACTGTTCATAACTTCCTACTGGGATGGCCATTTTAGAAATGTGATCTTTAACAATCTTGTTCAGAAGAGTCCATTTTTGATAATATTTTAATGCCTAAACAGCAGATTCTGGAAGGATTAGCCAAATTTTCATTTATAAGCTCTGTTTTGGATCTCTTAGCATGCCTCAAAAAAAAAAAATACAACATATTGAAAGAACAATGATACATTGAAGCACGTGAATTTAGAATGCAGATAAATTCATATGTAAACCCCAGCTCTGTCCTGTGATGTTGCATAAGTATTTCATCTCCTGAGCAACAAGTTACATCAGATACAAAATGGGGTTATCATAAGATTACAAAACAAGTTGGAGCTGTTATAGAGCTATCAGATTACGTGGTAGATCTCAAAAAACCCTAGTAGCTATCATACATTTATTATCCCTATTAAAATGACGGTATCAAGGGCAATATGAAAAATACACATTTTCTTAAATTCCCTGATCCCTTATTTGAGGTGAGCTCAGGAGACACATGTGAGATACAGAGAAGAGACCACTGGATGAAGGGTAAATTTGCAATCAGGTAAATTCTGCCACAGCTGGCTATGATGACCTTGGGCAGGTCCATTTCCTTGTTTGGATTTCGTATTATTTATCCTTAATCATGAACAGGTTAGATCTGTATCCAAGATCACTTTAATCTCTTTTATCACCGTGTCAGTGGCTTCCATAGAGCTGGAGATAAATGGCTCTTTGAGTATAATTCCTCTGTACCTTGCTGCTAGAATGTGATTGTGCACCATCAAGATTATTCACTGAAACAGAAGACAAGGTCAATCCATCCGAATCCCATTGTCACTACACTCAATAACATTATGTGTCCATATCTTCCTTCAAATGCTTTTGTTTTCAACCTATGTTACTGCTTTCAAATTCTGGACTAGAGCGCCCTATCCTACTACCATGACTTTCATGATCTGATTTTGATTTCCCTCTCTGTTGATTCAGTTTCCTATGGGGAAAGTCAACACCTCTACTCTTTGTCTGACTTGTGGGCCTTTGAAAAGAAAAGATTGCAAGACAGGGTAGTAGCCTGAAGTATACCCAGGTGTGTGTATGGATTTTAAAAAATGGGGCTCTTTTGCTCCCCAGGTACATGTATTCCCAGTGCTCTGTCCTGTGTGTGCTCGCAGAGGGCAAAGATGATTAGCTTTCGTTATTTTTGAGAAGGAGGATGCATCCAGTGGGAATCCTCTCCACCGAGTGTGAGTGGCAGGACGTAAAGCTCACTGTGTATGTTTCCTATCAACTGCTCCCATGGCTTCAGTCGCCAAGCGGTTGATCCTCGTGTTTTGGTACCTGGATTTCTAGGCTGGGATTTCTCTTGCCTCCAGTGAATTATGGACTGTGTTTAATTCTATGTTTAGAAATGTCCAAACATGTTTTCTCTGACTAATATTGTAATCATTCCCAGAAGAAAGCCCCTATTTGGGACTTTTTGTTTTGACACATTACCTATTTTGATTCATTATGAAGAAATCGGATTTTTTTTCCGTAACTTCATCAGCATTTAAGCACATATTGAGAGGCATCATGTGAAACGTCCTCCAGAAATCTGACTACTATTAGAGTGACCTTAGTCTTAAGGGTGATTTATATGTTTATGTACATGACTAAGAGTCAGTGTCTTAGGTGCTAATTCTGCATATGTCACTCATATGCATTAATTACAAAAACCATGTTCATAAAACCAAAAAAAGAGTAATAACCAAATATAAAAGTATAGCTAAAATTAGATATAAAATTGAGGATGACCTCCCCAAATCTCTACGATGATTCTGCAACATGTACATGTAAAGAATATCAGCTTATAATGTCAAAGCATAAACAAGACATTTTTTAAAAAATGGAAAGTTGAAGAAAACTACTAGATAGAATGCTTAGAAAAGAAACATGGGGCTATTACCTTAAATGGATCTATTACCTTCAAAAAGTAGAACAAAGTAAAATCCTTCTTAGCAGTCTGAAATTAAAGATTTTTGTCAAATTAATTAACTAAAGTTGGCAATATATTGTTTCTCTATTTCCTTCCTAAGATGTTGTCATTACTATTTTGGCAATCATTGGAAGTTTCCATGATATTAGTATAACCTTTTGACTATGTCTATGAGATACGTTAATCAAAACAGTACATCTGGGGCCGGGGATTTAGCTCAGTGACATAAGCACCTGCCGTGCAAGCAGGCGGTCATGAGTTCCATCCCCGGTACCGATAAAAAGGAAAAAGACAAAAAACAAAAAAGTACATCTACAACTTGTGTTATCATTGCCCTGTGTAGTTTATTTCAAATTCTGCACTATTAGTTTCTGGTCCTGAAACATGACCAATGTATTAAAATGAATTAATATTTTCTGATTTATTATGAATTATTTTTCCATATTTTGCTTTCTGAAGCTGTGGACTCCACCGTTTTCAACACAGGCTTTGCTTGTAGTCTTGCTATAATCTTCTCCATTGCTGTCTCCGGGGTGGAGAAAAGAAAAGGCAGCCTATGGTACCTCTGCCCACGTTTCTCTACAGTGATCTCGGGCACACAGCCGCATCTGACTGCAAGAGGCCTGCATGATACAGCCTACCCCCAACCCAGGAAAAAGGAGAAAGCTCAGATATGATAGAGAAGTATGGCAAATACTAACTTTTCAAAATTTATTACAGTAAAAGATACATTGCCTTTAATCTCCCTCAAAATACTGCTCCTTGCTTCTATCACACTGATCCCGTCGCTCTTGACACTTTCTGAAGCAGCTCTGGAATCCTCTTTCATAAGTATCTTCCGTTGAGCTGTCATGGTTGACCTGTTTTCCTGAATTGATTCAAAAAGTAGTTTCCTTCATGGTCACTCTGACTTTGTGGACGAGGTCACGTGGTGTCAGGTCCTGTGAATAAAGTAGACAAGGACACACATAATTGTAAGAGATTATTTCTCCGTTTGACGGCACTGGGAAGCAGCATTCTTTGCATGTTTTTTTAATCATCTTGTAAAACCTGGAAGCCTGTGCTTAGGTACTTAGCAAGAGGCAGTGCTGTGCTGAGTGGTTCACAGAGAAGAGCTGAAAGGGAGAACGGACAGCCGGTAGCTGGTGGACATCTTTCCAAAACACCCTCACAGACCCTGATGGCAGTCCTGCGTTGTTACACTTACTGCTTTGTGCCAGGCTAGAGGGATTCTTCGGGATTTAGGAATTGACGTGCCTCTGAAGATACTTTTGCAAAATTATGGCCTAAAAGGTATATGGCCTTACTAACCATCCAAAAGGACCAGCACTTCCTATATACAGCACAAACTTTTTTTTTTTTTTTTTTTGTACTGGGGATCGAACTCATAAACTCACGCTTATCAGGCAGGTATGTATGCCACTGAGCTAAATCCCCAGCTCAGAGCAAACTTTTTAAACAATGTAGGAGGGACTTTGTTGTGCCTCAGTGGCAGATCTAGTGTGTGCTTAGCACTTAGGGCCCTGGGTTCAATCCCCAGCACCACAAATAACCAAGTAAGAAACCACCTGCAAGTTTTTAATGTCATTTAATTTAAGATAATTTGTTTGCAAAAAAATTTTTTCCTCCTCCATTTCAACTATAGTCTTTTTAAAAATTGTTCTATTTTACAGCAGAGAATATTATCTATTAGCTTCTTTCCCGAGCACCTGGACTGAGAGCTGGCTTCATAAAACATTGATATTAGAAAGTTTCTGATTGGACTGCAAAACCACTGCAAAACCACTTTGACATTTGTTTAATATCACTCAACATACTCATTATTGGTGGATGCAATTCTACCAAAACTAGCTGGTGGTGGGGTCTTTCGTACTATAATAGTTGGTGTTGTACAAATGCCAGAGAGAAAAACCAAGATTGGGAAGAAATATTTAACAAGTTAATGAAAAACTTTACTGGATAAACGATATCCTACTTAATAATTCTGATTATCAGATTCTTCTCTGGTTTCCATCCATTGTCAGAATAAGTTACCATCACCAGCAACTCTTCATGATACCTGATTTCTAATAAATCAATGCAAACTCACACTGCAACTGCAATATTTTTTCTCAGGCATTGTTAAATGACTTTATTCTCACAGATTCTCCTCTATTTCAAGTTACTGACTTAGAAGACCTTTAAGTTTACCAAATTCAGGTGACCGTATTCTGTTCTTTAAAACTGTTCACTCGGGACCCGTAACCACAAAGTCAAATGACAACACAACTTACGAAATGGTCACATAAAAACCTTTGTGTTATCACAGTATTGAAACTGCTGCTCATCTGATCTTGCAGGAGGTGAGAGGTGCTGGTAAAAATGGAAGTGGCTTGAAAAGATTATGTCACGGACAGGAAGAGGAACGAACTGACAGTGAGAACCATTTTGCAAAGACTTGCTACTGTCGTAGTTATTTCTTCCAGTCCAGTGAGATCTTTGGAAAATCAAAAGGCCTGGAATCATTTTTCCAAAGTTTGCCTCTCTTCCAAGCCCACTAGCTCCTTATCCCCGTCCAGTTCTTTTACTGCCTGGGATTTTCATGTTTTCTCCAGCCCACCAAATTGGAATGTCTTTGACCTTACCTTTCCCCTCCCAGAAAACTTTTACCTTGTTGCTTTGGCATGCTGCTCACTTCATTAAATGTCTCAATTTGAAAAACCTTTGCTCTGTTCTTATCATAAAATAACCTCTTCCATATACCAATGGCTTTCTCTCTTTTACTTTGATTGAGCTGACTCACTTTATCTGACATTAACATTTATTTTTATTTCATTTGCTTATTGTCTATATTATCTACTAGAAATCAGAACTGTATAGAGGCAAAGAGTTTGCCATATTTTTCATTCTGTTCTCATCGTGCAAGGAAGTTCCTGCTACCAAAGAGATGCTCACCAGTGGGTGGAATCAATGAATGAATCAGTCAATGAATGGCATTGGAAACCCTAAGGTTCAAGTCCTTAAACTTAGCCTTACTCATGAGACTTTTCCCTCTGGTCCTTCAAATTAGACTTGCTCTGCTCCCAGAATAACATGAGTAACCAGTTGGGTTATATATGTAGAAGTGTTTTTTCAGTACGAAGAGCTACCAAAAATTAATGAATGTCTTCGCCCAGGCTCTGTGGTACAAAGTAGTTGATCCTAAGTTCAAGATGATGGGGTTTTGCTCCTTGGTATGATCTGCAGCATTTGATAACTATGTAACCTCTCTGGCCTTCATTTTCCTTCCCTGCTATGCGTGAATAAAGCACTGTATTGCATATGTATGTCCTTGATGAGTTCCCAGATACACAGCGATACGCTGTATTAGCACACACATATATGCAGCCACTCTCCCCACTAACCTCATATGTTCGCCTGTAACTCTAGGAACTAGGTTGGGAGATACTGTAGCTTATTATACTGCGAGGCTGCCAGTTTCTCAGGCGTGGAAAGAAGGACACTGCTCAGTGTACAAAGGAGTAATCCTCAAAGAAGTAAAGCTGAACTATCAGATAAGTCTGTAGCTCACCACATGCCAGGTTAACCCATTGCAGGAAGACACTTGGTTTCTCAGTTTGTTTCTGGCGTGTTCCAAGGTTAACGAATTCCCTGGAATTCTTTAGCCTGACAGAGCCCGTGACAATCTTTGACCACTTTGGTTCGCGTTAAGCCATGCATGAATTCAACCTTCTCCACATTATTTGCTCACGCTCACAGCCGCGCATTCATCTGGGAGGAGGCTTCGCTCCTGGGCTTGTTCTCAGCGGCTCTGCTGCTCTGCGCTGCCTTTGATGAAAAGCTTAAAAGGCAGAGAACAGGAAATTCACTCTGCATCCATTGTTCCCTCTGAATAGTTCTTTCCTTTTAGGAACAATGCTAGTTTGCCTAAAATGACTAACATAATCACTACTATTTATTGGGCATCAATTCTGTGCCAGGCATTGCAGACGGCACTGTCTATACATCTTTGTGCTTCATGCTCACACCAGTGCTCCGAAGGAGATTTTGTTCTCCCATTCTGTGGAAGAAGAAACTGAGACCCACAGAATGAAAAGATCTCTCCTTTGATCTCCCAAGGAGAAGAGAAAAGACCAAACCTGGCAAGCACATGGTTTGGTATCTGTCACCAGTGTACCAAATGCAGAAGCCTGAGAGAAGCTTGGGAAGAAGGAGAAAATTAAATTGACATTTTATATATCCTTTTATATACAATTTTATATATAAAATTGTAGACCACAAACCTAAGTCACTGACACTGAAAGCCAACCCTCGGTTTCCCTTTTGAAGCTTAGGGTCTCATCACTTATTTTGTCCTTTGGAATTAGATTACCTGGTTTGTACAATGAAAACAAACGTAGCTTTGGAATAACAGATTCAGACAGAATTGCTCTGAAGTTTGGAGGAAGTTCCTTGCCTTCATCTGGGTTGGGGTCATGTGTATCCTAGATAACTGATTAGATACTCAAAACTGCCATCTTTATTGCCTCTAGACTTTGGGGTGAAGTTTGGCTCAGCCCCAGGGCCTGGATCTTTGGGTCTGAGCAGTGGCAAAGCCTCTATGCGTCCAGTTTCATCCTTTGTTGAACTTGTCTCGTAATCTTGTTTTGAAAGTTAGGTAATATTTTTCACTGAATTGTTGCATGGAATAATAAAAATGATATGTGTGAAGTCAGGAAATAGTAGTCTTCTGCAATATGCCAGTCACATTAATTTCAGGTAGAATTTAAATGCTGTTTATGAAGAATCAGCACTACTGGATACATTTTCACGTGTAAATAACCATACATATTAGTATGGAAACCCACATGTTACCTAACAGGATTTGAGATCACTTGATCAATGTTTTACCCAGTGGCTGGCCTCTACATAAATCAGCACCTTTTATTCTTTGGGAAGGAATATTAATCTATGAAGCCTATAATCAAGTTACAATTTCTTCTGGCATTATTTTCCATTACTTGTGTAAAAATAACAAAAAAAGAAAACTTCTGGTCCAGGTGATCTAGTTACTGCAATCTCTCAAACATGTGAGCACTTTGTTCTCTCCCTCGCCCACTGATTCTTTAAATCCTGCACAGCAAACTCTCTTTTCTCCTTTCCCTTCTTCTAAACTCAACCAACACTAACTGACCGTATTAGAATTTTTATTTTTACCTGTGAATCAGGTTTTCATTTTACTAATGTGTCTTGTTTACCTACCAAGATACTAGGCTGGGACTTTTTAATGGCACTCACATTGCAGTTTTTCAACTTTATAAATGTATTCATTTGAAATCATCATATAAGTAGTTCATAAGTAGTAAGTAAAGTCATGACTTCTCTGTTTCCTGCTGGTCAGTAAGAAAACCCAGACATCTGAATGATGTGGCGACTGTATTAGCCCATCATTTGAAAAGATTCATCCATTAGCTCTACTTCTTATAAAAGGTGTGTATTAGCCATGTTCTTGTCACTGGGACAAAATGACTGGCACTTTCCATCTAAAAGAGGACAAGTTTCTTTGACTCACCATTTCCAAAGACAGCCTGCCCCAAAATGGAAAAGGCTTGGTAGAAAGGCCTGGAAGAGAACAGGAGCTCATCCCAGCAGCCAGGAAGCAGACGGAGGAGGAGGTGGGGCTGGGGACGCTCCTTGCAGCTCAAGTGTCCCGGGATCAACCACTCCTTCCAGCCACACCTCATGAATGCTTGAGACTTTGGGGGAACATTTAATATCTAAACAATAACACATAATTTTATCTTCAGATATGCATCTACTTATGCATTCACTTTTAAATATTAGCAGATGACTTGATTTACTAAATTAGTCCAGGCCTTTTGTTGTTACAGATGTAGAATATCAAATGTTAACTCACCTCAGGTAGGTGATAGGCTATTTAATCTCATGGTTTATTCAAAGATACACAATAGCTGTGGATAAGAGAACAAGTTGGTAACCAAAGCAAAAATTTGTGCTTACTCTGTTTAGAAACCATATCGTAGACAAAGTATGTTTACAATGTATAAAAAGATTGTTTCAGAATCTTGGTAATCCAATTGTTACACACCCACAGCTGAATCATGACAAACCTTAAGCTGATAGTTACTTATCAAGCTTTCCGCTGCCAAGAATTGTTTCAATGGTGCTGAGGTTTCTAAAAGTGATCCTTCCTTTTTAATAGTCTGAGTTTGTTTGGTAAATGATCGGAGAGCTATTTATGTTTTGGTCGAGGTGTTTTCAGGTAACTTCAAAGAAGAAATAATTTTATAGTGTATTCCATATGTATACATACATTTATTTTTATTCTCATTTCTAGAAAAGGAAACATAATATTGGGAAATATTAGTCACTTCTCTCACACTGATAACTTATCAGACCTGTATAATTTTGGGGTTTTTTTTGTTTTGTTTTTTGGGGTTTTTTTGGTGCCGGGATCGAACTGATGACCTTGCCAGACAGGCACTTAAGCCACTGAGCTAAATCCCCAATCCCAAGCGCCCAGTGACCTCCTCCTTCAGATGGACCTTAGCTCCTATGAATATGTTCTGAGTACACACTGAACACATGAGACTCTTAGAGAACATTTTAGATCTCAACCATAACCGGCAGGGGGGGATTTCTTATGGTCTAATGTTTTGATGTGTTCAAGCCAGGAGCTCCAATAACATGAGAATGTCTGACACCCTCAGTCAACAAATAATGGTTGATGCTAGAACTAAAGAAACTGTAGGGAGCCAACATATTTCAACATTGCCGTGTCAGAAGAGTTGTTGCCACATTTCAGTATTGTACAAAACATGGGAACTTCTCAAAGATCTTTACTCAAAATGCTTCTATGTGCAAATGTGGATAAAAAATTTTGCATAGCCAACCGTGGAAACAAAAGAGGTGTGGAAATCCATCAGATATTTTCAATGTACTCCTGAAAATTCTGCAATAGTGCTAATCACAACTTATGTTGTCATTACTTACCGTTTTATTACTCTTTCATAATACACTGTGATTCTATGAGAAACGTCTGTGTGTGTGTGTGTTCCTGTTTTTCTTTTGCCATCAGTTCTCCCCCGTGCGTCTCCTCCCAGGTACGTGGCACATGACAAATCCTTAGCAAATATTTGTGATAAAAGGACACAGGTAGAGCGAGAAGGAAACAGTACTGTGTTGAGTTAGCAAAGCATGTTTTAGGCAAAGATGGTAAAGTTTGGTTTCACGGTTGACTTCCATCTTCCTGGTGTTTGTTCCATTTTAGATCTGTCCTTCCCGTTTCTCAGCCCTGCTTCCCAACCCCAGTAGTACTTTAATCGCTTATACCCTGATCTCACACACAAAATAACCAGATAATGTTACTAGTGGAGGCCATTCAGTACCATACAATCCCCGCAATCTTTATTCTTAATCCTTAACCCCAAAGTGTCAATCATTAACAATGGTGTTAGCGTAGAGTAGAGATTTCCCAACACTACACAACAATCAGATCTATTTACTATAAAACCAGCTATACTATTTAGACAAAAATTCTACAGTCATTCAGCCGGTTCTTGAATCATTCTTTTAGCCAATACTAACATAATTGGTTTGAGCATCTGTTGTGTGCCCGGCTTAGCTCACAACACAAGGTGATCATAATAAGAAGAAAGAAAACAATAAGTTTGCAAAGATGACTTCCTTTAGGGGTCTTCTTTGAGCCAGCTTCCAATAGTTGGGGTGATAAGATATAATTACATGGGAAGCTACGATCACTCACTGAAGCTGTAAGTAGATCACAGACCATATTAAGCCTGCAGTGAAGTAAGGAGGCGGTGAGCCAGTTATGTAGGCAACCTTTGGAAATCCATGCCTCTTTCTGTGAGTCATGCAGCAAGTCTGCATTCACACTTTCCACAGGACACTGTGAGAGGCCCTGGGGACATAGAGATGAAAGAGAGTCCCCTCCCTAAAGAGGGTCACAGTCTAGGGACAGACAAGAACAGGCAAATTAACACTAATAATGCAGTGATAAGTACAGGGTAGACATAAGCAGAGGGGACCATGGCAACCGAAGGAGGGTCACCCAAAGAAGCCCCGGGCTGTGAAGACACTGGGTGCAGGCCAGGTGAGAGAGGGTGCACTGCGTGGGAGGGGCTTTTAACACAGGAAACAGCACCTGCAAGGGCTCTGGCTGAGAGAGGGGGACACTTGGGGGAACCCTTCACATCACTCAGGGTAGTGGGGACCTCAGCTGTAGGAAGAAAAACCGCCAAAGTGAGGACATTCAAGAATGATATGCCGGTTGTAGCTTTTCAGAAAGCTGCCT
This sequence comes from Cavia porcellus, assembly GCF_034190915.1. Taxonomy (NCBI): domain Eukaryota; kingdom Metazoa; phylum Chordata; class Mammalia; order Rodentia; family Caviidae; genus Cavia; species Cavia porcellus. The sequence goes on along the minus strand of NW_026947493.1, from coordinate 79,296,469 downwards.
CTGGTAAGGAAAGAGAGGGAGTTGCTCCTAGTTTATTTGAACATGTTTTTCTTCCTTTTTTATAGTCCGTGTTGCTCTTTGAAAAGATTTTAGACCCATATGAAGATGTGTGTGGCACGGGCACAGCAGTGTCGTAAGTAGTGTTCAAAAGAAAACAGAAAACAAAGAACAAAGGCAGGGACACAGAATTGAGTTGAAACTGAGACACTGCATAAAAATTATACTATGTACATGTAACGAACAGCCCAGAGCAGACAAATTTGACTCTAAGGTTCCCCGGAATTAATGGTCTATTTTACGCAAAGAATAGACAAGTTTTTCAAGAGATGATTACTCCTAGAGTAAATATTTGGAAGAATACATATTGAAGAGTCTTTTTTAGAAGAAGCCAGGGCCAATCTAAGTTTATTTAAATCTATACCCATGAGTATAGGAACTTTTCCATGGCTATATTTACAATGATTTGAAAAGTCACGTGTATACAAGGAAGGCTCCATTAATACTTCTTCAGAAAGTCAGTGAACCGAGGAATCAGGATAGGTAAGCAGTCATGACTACAAGATTCCCCCTCTAAGACGAGGTTATGCGAGAGGAGATCTACAGGATCTCCCTATCCCAGCCACAAATTATTCCTTGAAAAGAGGACATTAAATTCAAAGTTTGTGATGATTCTAAAACCTAGAAACATGACCCTTTTGAGAAATGTCCAACCTCATTGAAATGTCATGAGCCCAGTTATCATATTATACTTAGAATGAACCACTTCTAATAATATTCTAAACTAAGAGGGGAATGAATCTCCCAGAAAGCAACTTCGTGCAAGTGACTTATGTGACGTGTGCTAAGTTCTCTGACAAGCTGGCATACTTTATAGTACTTTTAGAAAATCGAAGAGGACATGGACAGACACCATCATCTTCGTCAGTCCCCCTTGGAAGAATTATATCCCGTGCTGTGCCTTGGTCAATGCTGGGCAGTAAGAAATTTAAATCACTCTTCTGGCAAGTGTCTTCAGGGCAGTGATTTTGCTCGTATAGTTCAGGCCAAAGTCCTAAGCCAAAGTGAGGGGAAGGTGATCACCTTTTGCAAGTATAATACCCAGAATTGAATAACACAGCTTCCACTTACCCCCTCGCCAGTGAGGGAACTAAATGAGGTGATTTGGTCAAAGGATTTATCAGTAACAACAAAGTTAAATGCTGTAAAACATTAACAAAAGCAGTGGCTTTTTATTTTAAAAACAGTGACCTATAGCTTTTCTTTCCAGCAAAATATTATTCAGAACAGCCAGTGTTCTGTTGAAGTCCACCTGCTTCATAATAATAAGGCTATTTCCCGTACTGCAAAAAGTACTTTCCTTTTATTAGGCATAGAAAATGGACAAGTACACTCTTGGTGAAAAATGATACAAAATGGGAACATTAGAAAACTACCTGCACAAATGTGGGGGCCACAGAGTTATGTTTCATTACTTTCATAGAAAAATTTCCCTCTCATGATTTTCCATTCATTAACAGAGAGCCTAGAATAAGGAGTTTTTCAGGGTCGATGGTAAAATAAATTTTGGAAATGTCAAGTTCTGGTGAGTCATCAGAATAAAAATGTCCAGTAACTAATTGGATATATAAATCTTGCCTTTAAAGAGAAGTCTGAGTTGGAAATTTGTAATTTAGGAGTTGTCTTTTAGGTTTAAATCTATGGAAGTGATTTAGAGGTAAAGCTAAACCTAGTTATTAAAGATAGAAGATAATTTTGTTATGTGAGAAACTCAGGTTGTCTTTTCAACTACTTCTTACCTCTAACATGATACTGCAAACATCAGTAATTTATGGAGAAATGTTTAAAGACCATCCCATAAATAAACTCAACTCTCTCTCTCGGTATCATGTCAAGCAAAGTTTGAGGTGACATTCTCAAACACTCGTTTAATCACTTGTAGTCATGAACAAGAGCAAATCAAAGGAGGAGCAAAGCATTTCTGAGCATGAGTAGTTGGTGCAATAAAACTTGTAGGTTAAAAGAAGTTTCATTTGCATGAAAATTGAATTAATAAGTTTAAGCAATGGAATGATGTGCCAGGGAATATTTCTTAAATTCTCCACCCCTTGGGAAACCTGATAGGCCTCCTCAGGTTACACTGATCTGGGAGTTTTGCGAACCAGAGTTGTACCAGGCCAAAAAGAAAGAAGAAAAAAATGCAGTCCCCAACCAAAGTTTAGTTTAGCATACCCTTCCACCAGCACGGAAGCCTCACCACCCGGCCCTCTCTGAGCACACAGAGGTTCCCTTGCTGATTTATGTGCTACTAGTTCCAGAGCACACGATAACCTCGTTGATATCAACAGATTAATTTATGTTTTTATTATTCAACCACTTTTATAGAGCACATGTTCTCTCTGTGCTAGGCATTATTCATTGTCCCAGAACATGATGGAAAAGGAGACAAAGTCTCAGCCCTCATGAAACTTTACTAAAACAGGAGATTGTATTTTTAGAGTTGTTTCAGATTCACAAAATATTAAACAAACAGTGCAGAAATATCCTGTGAGCTCCTGGGCCCTACACATACATAGACTTCCTGGTTATCAGCATGTCTTCCAGAATGGTATAAGTATTAAAACTGACACCAACAGAAAACTATTCACCTAGAGTCTATAATTCACATTACGTTTCACTCTTGGTGTTGTATAGACTATAGGTTTGGATAAATGTACAAATGACATGTCTATCCCTACTGTATCACAAGGGGTGACTGTACTGTCTTAAGAACTCTCAGTGTGGACAGAAGTACTAAAACCAATAAAATAGCTAGATGACTAATTTAGACAGATGAATAAACAGGTAGAAATAGATCAGAAGTCAAGGATAGATTTAAGGAGTGATGAATGGGAAAAAGAGAGGAAAGAAGACAGAAAAGAGAGAGAGAGAGAGGGAGAGAGAGAGAGAGAGAGAATCAGACCCAGTGAATAATACATTACGCAGGAGGGGAAAGGAAGCTGGGAATTAAGGCGAGTACTACTGTAGATACAGCTGTCATAGAGACTTTTGAACAAACACTGTGATGACAAGAAAGAGCAGCAATATAAAGAATAGAAGAAAATACCATTTTAAGCTAAGTAAATAGCAAGTGTGTGGCAGATTGCGTTTTCTGAAGCGGGCCAGACAGTGTGTTCCATTCAATACGCTCTCCTTGCAGTGTGGCTGCTTCCTTGTATCCCAGCAGGCCTCTGCAAGAGACTTCACCAACAGAATGCTGCAGAAGCGATGCTAAGGGACTTCCAGGACTGGGTCATAAAGTGGCAGCAATTCCTTCACTCCATAAGCCTGCTTTCATTACCTGGTGTCCACCTTGTGAGAAAACCCAGGCCACCTGGAGAGGAAAGCAAATGTACCCAGCTGAAGCCTCAAATGAGCTCCCAGCCCATAGCCAGCACCAATCACAGAGTGCGCGAAGATGCCTCCAGATGCTCAAGTCCTCCTCGGCCTTTGAGTCTTCACACCTGAGGACCCAGACACCACGGCACATAAATAAGCTGTCCCTGTAGTGTCCTGTACAAGACTGTGACTCAAAGCACCCACGAGTGTAATCAAATCGTTGTTCCATAAACTTTGGAGGTGGCTTGTCACAACACAATAGAAACCTGCATCTAAATGCTAACACCTTGAGCGGGGATTGAGCAGGGGTATTCAAAAATCACACGATGTGCACTGCGACTAGAAGAGCAGAATTACTCGGTAGGTAGGGATGGAGACAGAAATCCTGCAGGAAGGATCACAGGAGGCCTTGTAGACAATAGGAAGGAATTTGGGGGTGCTTCTTATGCTGTATGGTAATCATAAGGGGGCCCATCATCCTAGTTGTAAGGGACCATGATTTTAAAATGTAGAATACAAAGCACTTCGACTCTGGAGCCAGATCAGGAGGCTTCAAGGGACACTTTCATCATGCTTCATGTGTGTTTTCTTGGGTAGTCTGTAAACTTTTTGAATTCTTTATTTCATCATCAGCAAAATAGAAATGAGAACAATAGCTACTACTTCGTAGGGTTACTACAAGGTTCAAATGATCCAGTGTGTGTGAGATCATTCAGGGAAGCAAAAATGGATGTTTTCTTTAAAGTTTGGAATAATATGATCTAAATAAATAATTCCATTTCTAGACCAACAAATTAAATGCACCAAATTTTCCTTGAAAATTGACTTTTCATTAACTGATTATACTACGGCTGGCTTCTTAAAGTTACTATGTGAAATATAAATGTCCTATACTTAATGTCAGGTTAAATGTCAGAACTGAGGTGACGTGCGTGGTGATGAATGGAAGGTATCACTTGCGAATTCTGCTGAGAAAAGAGATGGTAGTTACTTACAGAGAGAAAGAGGAGGCCAGAACAGAGTGAGCATTTTGAACACCGCCTCTTTCGGTAATCCAAGGTACAAGGAAGCCGGAGAATACTTTATTACTTGCTGAGATTTTTGACCCCAAATCTCACATAGAACTTCGACAGTCTAGATCAGAAACACTTCGTATTTTGACTACCTGGACTGATGCAGTTTAAAACCAAAGCAAATGACATACTATTCTTTCCCAAAAACTAGCAAAGAAGTTGAATAGCACCAGAGGCATGGGTGAGAAACAGGTCCACCTGTCACTGTGCTCTTTCTTCTTCCCAAGAGAAGCGCTGAGCCCACGCCAGCCATCTAGCTTCAAAAAGCAAATACAGTCGGAGACATCGTGATTGAATTTATCTCACAGATGAGCTGCTTAGCATCCCCGACCACACACTCTTTGTGTAAAAATAACAAATGATGTTACTGACCACAATAGCTGCAGTAATAATACTTGGTTGGTGGAAACCGGCTTTGGTGCATTAATACTCACAATAGCTCACAGATATTCAATGCACGCTTTCCTAGTTTCCAAAGGAAATCACGATCCATACATGCCAGATGTGGGTTCAACAACAGCTCTTCCCCTTTATCTTCAGATGCCTGAAGAGGGACCCCTCCCTGGTGAGAGAAAAAGAAGAGAAAGTGACCTCTGAGAAGGACCCATACCATCAGCAGTCAAATACTGACAGAGTCACCAAACTTTGACTGCAAAAACTATCCCATTTCATTATCACTGACTTGGGTTGGTACATTCTTTGAAATCCCAAGAATATAATCTCCTTTTGGCAAAAAATTGTAACACAGTTATCATATCTGTATATTTATTCAAGTCAGAAACAGGGTAGGGAGTTGGTCTAAAGTGTTGATTTCACTATTTTCTTTAAAATGTTCTCCTCTCCGCCATGCCTTGGACTTGAAATCCCATCATTAGCCACTCACTCCGTGAGGCTGGCACTGTCCATATAATGCCAGACATTCCAAGGATGGAAATTTTTCTTTTTTCTTCTAGAAGTCTGACTTTGAAGACACATGGTTACTGAGTCATCTAATTCATTATTTGTGATAATAACGGACATTTTGACGAATGCATGTTCTAACGCAGACCTGGGTGCAGAGATCAGATAAAAGACAAGCAGATGGACTGGTACAAAAGAGCTTTCAAAGCCTGCTTAATGATCAGCTTCGAAATATTTTACAGCTTTAGGTAAAATGCCAAGTTGGGCAGAAAAAGAAGACAATCCTGAGATGGTGGAGACAAGATTTCTGTGCTCTTAGCTACACAGGTTCTCAGGAAGTGAGCAGCTCTTGGTTGCTCCCGGTGCTGTTGATGGGCGTGCTTTAAGTGGCAGTCAATCTCCCTTCCTTCTTCCCCCCTCCTTTCCTTCCTTCCTCCCTTCCTTTCTCTCTTTCTCTTTCCTTCTTTCTTTCCCTCCGTCCTTCTCTGTCCTTCATTTCCTCCTTCCTTTTATTCTCTCATTCTTCCATTTGCTTTTTTCCCCCAGCAATTCTTCCATGGGGCACTCTTAACATACGCAACGTCATGCACTTTTAGCGTGCTCCTTATTTCTCTTCTACTCCATTTCACCTCCCTCGGCAGCTCTTTCTTTCCTACTAGTAGCTCATGCTGCTTAACTCCGGGTCCTCTGTATTCTCACTCTCTATGTACTGTCCGTCTTTCCTCCACTTCCACGACTGTGAATCCTTTTTGAAGGGATCACCTCCCAATGTATACCTCAGACCTGTACGCACAACAGCCTGCTTGCCATATCTACTTGGTTATTTCCAAAATTACGTGTTTAAAGCCAATTCCATGATCCTCAATATTCCTTTTCCCCAGATTTTCCCTGTACTGTTCTCTCTAGTCACAGTGCCAGTGTATTTCAGAGGCAAGTTCACACTCAGAACACCATGTTTTAGGGCCACCACACCTCTGCTTATCCCAAGGGAAGCGCATGCCCTGAGAAGAGTGAAAGCCAAGGAAGCCCTTTCTTACCACCCATGAGGAAGTCACTCATGGCAGAGGAATGCATGGGGCCACCACTGAATTGTAGGAGCGTTTAACTTTTGCCAGTGTGTAGGAGAAGGAACACAGAGCTGTGCTAGGAGTAGAGGTGGGTCCTCATATTAAGTAAAAAAATATGCTTTTTCAGTACTTTCTGCACAACAGACTGTTAGAACAAGTCAAAAGCTTGGATCTTCCTCAGACAAAAGGCAATCATTAGAAATTGTAGAGGAGAGAGGTGATATGCATAAGTGTAAGACATAATCGTACTAGAGAAGGAGGCTATTTAAATACTAGATGGCCTTCTGAGTAAGTCTCATGGTCCTGTTACCTTGGATGAGTTAGTCATGACTATAACAAATAATACCTGAGATCATCAGTTTATAGAGAAAAACTTAATTGTGGCTTATGGATTTATAGCTTCTAGCCACACATGATTGACTGATCATGTTGCTTGGGGGCCTCTGGTAGTGGTAGTGGGGTGCATTTAATCATGGCAGGAGTGCATGGCAATGCAGAACTGCTTCCTTCATAGCCAGGATGCAAAAAGAGGAAAAAGAAGAGCTGGGGACCCCTACCCCTCTTCAAGGTCTGACCTAAAGCCTCTTACTAGGCCCAGCTTCTTGAACTATCCATCACTTCACATCAGCAACTCACTGGGGACCAAGCCACTAACACTCGGGCCTTTAGAGGCTACTTAGATACCAGTGATAGAAAGATCTAGCTACTTATTCAGTCTATAGCACTTAGAGCAGGCTGCAGAGGTTCAAAGCCCATAGGTACAGAGGGCCCATCTCTACACTATTAAATCTGAATCTACAGGCAGCACACAGTTCTGAATAATCTTTAATGTTATCCAGGTAATAATATATGCTGGTAGGATTCACAGTCACTGGCCTGGGGCACGCTGTGTGCAACCCACTCTTGTTGCTATTTTTAGGGTTGGGAAAGGAATAAGCATCTGCAGTGATTTGAATGTGTGCTCCAGAAACTCATGTTAGAAGCTTCATCCCGATAGCACAGTGTTAGGAGGTGAGGCCCGGTGGGAAGTGCTTAGCTCAAGAGGGTTTCATCTCCTGAGTCCATGGATGCTGCCTAAGGAATGGATCCACTCCCTTTGCATCTAGGTCTTTCTACCTTCCGTTATGCAAAGGAAGAAGGTTCGTGTCAGAAGGTGGTGCTTTGCTTTTGTACTCCCCAGCCTCCAAAACTGTGAGAACATAAACTGATATTTATGAATCATTACAGATTCACACACCAAAATAAAGTTGGTACCAGAGCTGTGGAGTGTTACTCTATCAAACATCTGTAAATGTAGGAGCAGCTTCAAACCTGGATACTGGGTAGAAGCCTGACAAATTTGAAGAGCAGACTAGAAAAAGCCCAGATTGTCAGGAACGAAGTGCTAGGGTGAATTCTGGTGAGGGTCCAGAGTCGGAGAGCTGTAGGGAAAGTCTGTGACTTCTTCAAGAATGTAAAATTGGTCACGATCAAAATGCTAGTGAAATAATGTATGGTCAAGACAGACCTAAGGCTGTCTCGGCTGGAAATGAAGAGCACAGTATTGGAAACTGGAGGGAGGGCCACTCTTGTTACACAGTGACAGAGACCTTGAGTGTACTATGTGCATGGAAGACCCTAGGCTACCCTAGAGCCTGATGGAAGCCAGAATTAAGAGCAATGAACCAGCTGTGCTTTGAATGGGCCCAAGGGTGGCCCCAGCTGCTACTCCAGAAGGTGCAGGCCATAGCCATGACAATATCCACATTGGTTCATATTCTATAGACACACCGAATGCCCAGCTGCCTCCAACTAGATTTCAAAGGATGTTGCAGAGACAATACCAAAGTCCATATGAGGGCGATGGCCAGCAGGTGGGTTCGGAGCTGCTGTAGAAAGTCCCCTTGTAGAGCAATGCATCACGGATCCATGGGCGTGGCAAACTCCCGGTCCTGAGAGCCACCAAGCCACCAATTGCAACACCAGCCTGGGATACAGCTTTGGCACAGGACTCCTGCCTGTGACCGTGACATGAGCTATGTTTACAAAGCCATAGGGTAAGGCTGCTTGAGAGCCCCATGCCTGCTCCAGTGGCTCTGACCTGTGGGCTATGAAGTCAAAAATTTTCTCCAGAACTGAGCATCTATAGTGCTTGACCTGATGGGTTCAGATTCAAGTGTTACCCCCTCTCTTATTTTTCTTGTTCTGTTTTTGCGTGGGAATGCCTACGGTTGCTTGCTTCACCGCTGAATTTTGGAAGTGCCTAATTTCACTGATTTTACACAGATGGATGGTGAGAAATTTGGGTGAAAATGAATCATGCAGAGTCAGGCATACAGCTCAGCAGTACAATGTCTGCCTGGCAAGTATGAGGTCCTGAGTTCAATTCCCAGTACCAAAAAAAAAAAGAGAGAAAAAAATCATGCCTTTGAGTCTTTCTCATATCTCATTTAAATGAGACTGGATTGTAGGCACTTGAGTTGATATTGGATTTTAAGGCTTTGAAGCCTTACTGGGTAGAAGGAATGAATTTATGTTGTATATGAGAAAATTATAAATTTGGAGGGATGGGGCAAAATGCTATGATTGGAATTTTCCCCCAGAAATTGATGTGTTGGAAGCTTAATGTTCAACATGACGATGTCTGGAAATAAGGGCTAACGGGAGTTTAGGTCATGAGGCCTCTGTCCGCACCAATAGACTAAAGTATTCTGAAGATCTTGGTGTCTTTCCCCTCTGCCTCCCGCTATGCTGTGATGCAGCAGGAAGCCCCTCCATGTGCTAGTACCTTGGTCTGGGAGGTCCCAGTCCCCAGGATGGTGAGACAATGAGTCTGTTTGCATCTTTAACTGCCTCGACTCAGGTATCCTGTGAAAGTTGCACAGAATGGATTGAGGCAGACCTTATGTTGGTTCCCGGGCTGGGGAGATACCTGCCACCGTTCTGCCAGGTAGACTTTCCCCACTCCTAAAAGCACTGATAAATTTAAAAATGAATGAAGTTCTAAAGAAGACAGTGCATTTTTGTTCCTCAGGGCATTTATTCATCTGAATATGAGCCATGTGCCCAACGGCACCCATGAAATCCACTCACAAGCACTCAGGTTGGCAGAGATGGTGGGGGAGAGAACCTGGATCCACAGCAGCATGGGGCTCCCACCGCTGCCCTGATGCCGCTCCGCCTATGCCTGGAACTCTGTTTATATGAGACGATGAATATCATTTACTTAAACCAGTCGCAGTGGTGAGTTTTGCTACCACTGCCGGGAAGGGACAGATGGGTTACATATTTAACAGATTAAATCAGCAGGACCAAGATGCAGAGAGAGCAACCCTCAGGATGAAAAAACATGAACATTCGTGAGAGGGGAAAATCGTCAGAGTCACAACAGAAGTGCCAACAAAATACGGTACAAATTCAAAGGGCAAAGCTAATTTAGATGTAAGTACTAAAAAATGCCTTATAAAACAGGACAAGGTGAGATAGAACCAATCAGATCATGGAGTTTTGACAGACACCAAGGAAAGAGATCATTTCAAATATGGAGGAAAATAATGAAGACAGTATTCCAGGTTGGGGAAATGAGAAAGAATTGTAACAGGTTTGTAAGGTATGTGTACCTGGAGTTTGATTTCAATGTGGCAGGCAGTTAAAGCAAGGGAGGATAGATTATATTTGCACCTTGGTGTTACCATGCTTGCAAACCGTGCACAAGGCCGGGATTCTATCACTAGCACTCAAATGATGATGGTGGTGGTGGTGGTGATGTTTGCAACACATTCTGAAGGAAAATTCTCTATAAAATTACTAGTGCTGCATTTTATTCTGAATCTGATTGGCTCAGGCAGAAGTAGTTACAAGTAAACCACATTAGCAAATTAGAAGATTTCAATAAATTCTCATTATTTTTATGATAGGTAAATGTTTATTTAAAACAGTATTTGGATGAGTTGAAAGTTCAAGCTGATAACAATTACTATTAATTATTTCTTCCAATTGGTGTTAATTTTCTGAAGACATCCAGATGTGAGAAATGCAAGAAATTCAGGTCCTTTTTTTTTTTTTCTTTATGGATTAGTAGAATTTTAAAAAATGTGATGTTTTAGGGGCTCTTTAATTAAAATTAAATAATAAAGGCAGTACAGTAATGAACTCTGCCATGACACATGCAACTCCGGAGGTTCTTGGGGTGAAGGACTGTGAGAGGATAAAACAATAAGAGACAAAGCTGGGGTCAGGTGGAACCCTTGTCCTCCTGATGGGAGGAAAGGTACTGCTCAAGCAATGTAGCATGTTTATTTTTATACTAGGAAGGGTGATGTCAGTTTCAACCCCACTGGCTGCCTAGCAACCCATTGCTCAGATTGTCCGGGGGCTTGGTGTTTTCTGGGCTGTGGCAGCTTCTTCACATGGCTGACCCGGTGCTCTGTTGTTGGTAGGGTCACAGCTCAACCATGCTGCAGTCCTGCATGTGTGGTCAATTTCCAGCTTCAACTGCTCGCAACAGAAATCAATGAAGTATTGCTGTCACAGATGTCTTAGTCCAACTGAACGTGGATGAATAAATAATTTTCCAAGGGAGGTTTGTTTAGCACGTACTTCTGGAGGTTTGAAGTCCAAGAGCAAACAGCCACCACTACCGAGGGCCTGAAACATAACAGAAAAATGAAAGGGTGGAGGACAGAAAGGAGACGGCATCGCTTTATGACAATCTACTCTTGAGAATGAGAAGGAAGGTTCACCCACGTAAGAATGAACACGGTTCCCTGGAGAACAGTCTGAAGATCCAAACATCCCACCTCATAAAAGCACCACCACTTCAACACCATTACAATGGGAATCAAATTTCAAAATGGCTCCCAGAAGGGACGCCACCTCCCAGCCAGAACACTGGGCTGATAGCAAAGGGTGTGACACATCTTGAACCACTTAAAACTATCAGTGTGTGATTGTTTTGGATGTTTCATGTGGTTTGACTTGTTAGGAATTTGTCACTAATTGCTTCTCGATAATGATACTTCAGTTTTAAAATATACTGGTGCATTTATTTTGTTTTGTAGTAAATAACTACATTTTAAGAGACATATAAGCACTAATAATTGAGACCGTGAGCTCTGAAGCTAGATTATTTGAATTAAACACTGGCTTCAAGCCCTGTGAGTGAGTTCTTTTATAGTTTATTTTTTTCTGTTTTTTAGTACTGCAGAGAAATGGGTAACATATAAAACTGGTGTTTTAAAAAATAGGTATACAATGGTAGGATTGTCAAGAAGAATGAATATATAATTATACCTGAAGTCTATGGAACAATGCAAGGTACATAATAAATCCTCAACTATTACTATTATTACCATGGCTATTATGCTCCATTTAATGTCCTATCCATCATCTAAAACTTGAGATGCAATGAATCACAGTTATTGGATCTTAACTACTGGATCCTGTTTTTGAATGTTCTTCCTAGGATAATAAGATAAAAACAACATCTGTTGCTTGTATTATCTTATTAAATATTACCAAATTGGGATTTTCCCTGCTCTTTCCTTAAAGGAGACCATTATTCAGACTTATTTCTCAGTGATAGTCTCCCAAAATTTAGACTATCTATCCTTCTTACCCTGTCTTGAGCTTCAACATTAGACAATGCTTCTAATATATACAGGGATGTATGTATATTTCAATTCAACTTCATTTCTCTCAGTGATAGACTGAAAAAAAGAGATCATGTTTCTTTTCTATTTTCTGAATATTTTTCCCTTTGTCGTTGCCTTTTAAACTATTATATTTGCTACTAAGACTGACCCAAGAATTACTTGCACTTTGATTATACATATTTCATCTTTCAAAATTGCTATAAAGTTTTACAGGAATAAATTAGCATGTTGCATCATTTCATGTGATAAAACTAAAGTTTAGACTTGAGAAATGGATTGTAACTGTTTTTAAACAAGTAACTGTTTTAAAGGCTTTTTTAAAATAATAGAGTTCTTAGAAAATTCATAATGATAAAGCAACCTGAGGTACATAGTTAAGAAAACTTTAAATGAGTGAGTTCTCTCCTGGCTTCTCAACTGATTACATAAGATTCACTCACCATATGGAAGATAATCTGCTTTATTCACAGCCCTTCTATTTAACTGAAATCTTTAAAAAGTGTCCATTGAAGCATCTAGAATAATGTTTGACCAATAGTTGTAAATCATAGCTGAACCAACTTAGCACATAAAAGCAGCCAACACATTTGCCTAGAAAGGTGAATTTACTGTGTAAGGATAAGCCAGCCAGTTCCTTTACAAATTACACTTTACCAGAGTTAATCAACTTTATTAAGGGATTTGTCCCTATATTTTCTGACCTTAAATTGATGCTTATTGACACAACGACTATGGATCCAATTCTTTGAATTGAGTTTACATTGATCTAGCTCAAAAACACATTAATATAGTGTGTGAGTGTCACAAAATTCCAATATGTTCCTTAACAATATAGAAAAACTGTGAAATGAGGAAAACCAGTGAAGCTACAAATATTTATCACAGCTACCATGCTCTTGATACAGTCTGAGTACCGAGGAATAGACCAACAAACAACGCACTGCACTGTGCCTCCAGCCCTGGGGGAGCTTGCAGTTTACCTGGTTGTACAGAAATCTTCCAGACTCTTGCATCTGTCCCTTAGGGCATTACATCAGTTTCTGTTGCTATGCAACCACTGACCACAAACTCAGGGGGTCAGTCACATGGCATGGTGTAGATGCATTCTCTGCCCAGAATATCACAGAGCTGAAATCAAGGTGTCAGGCAGGCAGAGGTCCCCTCTGTAGGCTTAAGGGGAAAACGTATTCCTAAACTTATTCAAGATACTGACAGCACACATACTTTCTTGAGCTTCCTTGTCTTAGCTATCAGCCATGAAGCACTTTTCAAATCCTGCTGGTTTTTAGGCTTATGCTCTCAACATCTGACATAATATCGTAGCAGAAAAAAATAATGTTTGAATCTGTGTAAAAATGTATTTACTGTTTTTTTAAAACAAATTTCATCAGGGACATATATCTATAAGCACTAATGGTTATTTCTGTTAATATAGCTTCTCCTGAATAATAGTTATTCAATATACAAATTAAGAAATTCCCTCATGCTATAATTACTTCGCAAAGATGTCATTCCTCTTTTTCAAAGGAAGACTTTGAAAGGAAATCTCACTTATATTCAGATATGTATGATAACCCAGAGAAATTCTGAGAAAATTTCATCTGTAGAGAATTTAAATCCAATCCAGAGCCTAAAGGAGTTAGTTGAGTATTTCCAAATACAGAATGAAGGAAATAAAAGAAATAAAACTATCCTGGGCAGAATGAGAAGATCAGGCTCCAAAATACAGTGTTTTCAGGGGAGCATGGTTCTATTTAGCCAGAGGAAGAATATAATGCAACATGAAATGCAACATAAACTACAGATATGTGCTAGTGTTGAATCACGTAGGCTACATTTATTAGCAATAGGGAACTTTCCAAGGCTTTAAACAGAATGACAATAATGTTAGAATTTTTAGCTTCATGCAATAACTAAATGCCATTGACCTGCATTAAAAGAAATATAATGTTAAATGTATAACAGAAGCAAAACCTAGACAACAAGAATTTGTCCCTCCCACGTAGCTCTGTGTACCAGCCAGCTTTCCACTGGTTTGCTTTGTGTCCGATTTCCCTGCCTTTTCCTCTCTGAAAGGTACATCTTATTCCACGGTTTCCCCTCAGCATCACCCGTCCATGCATCTCCATTCAGCCTTCGTTCAAAGTTTCAGACATCGGGGCTGGGGATTTAGCTCAGCGGCATAAGCACCTGCCTTGCAAGCAGGCAGTCGTGAGTTCCATCCCCGGTACCAATACAAAGGAAAAAGACACACACACAAAAAAAGTTTCAGACATCGTATGTAAGCCATCCACACCTGTGAATTTAGCCCAATTATCACTGCTTTATGTGTAACAAAATTGTACCATGCAGAAGTTTAAGTTTCAGAGATGGATTTTTCAGAGGCAGATCTATAAAAATGCACTTAATATGTGATTCTATATGGGATGAGTTTGCTGTGCAATAGCAAGGGGTTTGGAGTCCAGCTGAGGAGGAAAGACTAACAGACAGGCAAAGAGAGAACTGCAGGCTTGTGTGAGTGAACGGGAGGCTCATCCAGAAGAAACCTTTAGCAGACCAAAAATCATGAAGTAGCCCCTTCAGGATGACCAGTGCATAGTCAGTGAGCAAGGCAGACAGCAACATTTGCAGTTGGAAGTGGAAAAGTAGATACCAGGACATAGAAAATTCCAGATCAAAGAGACACTAGGATTGAGCAGACAGCTTGGTAGTGCCACACCTGGCTAGTATGCCTCGGAGCCCTGGTTCAACGCCCCTTACCACAGGAAAAAAGTAACTGAAACCGACAGAGGCTCCCATTGTAGACAAGATCAGTAGTGGATTTGGCTGGGAGTCTCTGGTGTCAGACAGAGATTAGACTAAATGTGCTGCTCCTTGTGCATTAGGATGCACCGTGGCTTTTGACATAATAGCAACAGTAAATTACAAACCGCTCTTCTGGCAGCCACATACAGAATGGCTTCAGTGTGTGAAGCTCGTGAACAAGCTACTGAAGACATCCAGGTGCAGGATGATGCCGGCCTGGACTTTCTTTTCTTTCTTCTTTTCATTCTCTCTCTCTTTCTTTTTCTTAAGTTAAATGCACAGCAATGGTCGCATCTATGAAACTTTTAAAAAACATGGCCAGGTGTCAACTTGGAGATTAGCAGTTTCCCTGGACACAGGCCACGCGCCAGGGAGTCACTGGAGTCCCTTGAAACAATGCATGCAAACAGCCTCACTTTGTACTCAGGGGCAACATTCATGGAAGGTAGGGTAAGATCATCATCAAAAAGAATAATTCCATGATGCCATAGAGCAGTCATCCAACCTATAAAACTACAGCCTGCAAACGCGATTACACGTTGAGGAAAATGAAATCCACTGTTGTGCATTAACGTCAGTCGGATCCAGTAATTGAAAAAAGGTTGGGTTTTATCAAGATTTAGAGAAAACAACAATTTCTGTAGTCACTCTCAAATTACAGGGAAAATCCCTCAATTTGCTGTCATAGACAGTGTCTTTAATTTAAGAATATAGAAGAAAAAGATTTTAATGTTGTTAAGCACCCCCAAAGGTTTCTGGATGCACGTTCTTCTTCTATTTGCTTTGTCAGAATGTTCCTGCTCGTGTGCTCTGTTTACTAATGTGGACAGTGCAATGAAGGGTTCCAGGACGGAGGTGCGGCTTCCCATTTGTATTCTAGAAGGCAGGCAGAATCTACTTTGGAAACCCACAGGGATAAGCACCTGAATTTATTTAGATGCTCCTGGCATTTTAAAGAACCTGGTGCTTTCCTCTGCTTTATCCTTTCAGATCTCAGTCAAGTGGCAGAATTTACGCTTGGCCAAAAGAATTCAAGAGGAACAGGTTTGGTCCCAGCAGTGATGCCTCCTGAGCCACCGCCTCGCCTCACCAGACGCGTGTGCATCACTCTAAGCTGGGGTCGTTCAGGGAGAAAAGGCTCTCTGATGACCTCTGGTGACAATGAGTAGGGGATTTGAGTGCTTATTTAAGCCACAGTGTTTTTCCCGTGTGGCCCAGAGCATTCCAATGGGAGTGAACAGGAGCCACGAATGGGAACTCCACAAGCCACGTCAAATGTACCCTTGTTTTTTGAAGTAAAATGGAACAGGCAAAATAAATTTTAATAACATTTCATTTGATCTAAAAAAATCCTATTATCATCCATTTAATAAGCCATCCATATGGAAAGTTCCTTATGTGTATTTTGCATCGTATTTTGCACAAAACCAGGGAGCTGTTTTCTCTGCAGCACCTTTCAGTTAGGATGGACCACGTATTAAGTTTAAAATGATCATATGAGGCTGTGTCTGTTCTCAGGGAGGGTGTTCCCATCAGAAATAAGAGTACACGAATATGTATGATCATACTAAATGTGCTCATTGTAACTAAAGAAAATCAAGAGAAGGCATTCACAAAACTCAGTTTTATATGATTTCAACCCGCTGTTTACGTTTAGTCTAACCTGCGAGTTCTACTGTGTAAAATAGAGACAGAGAGCTTGTAAATCTACAACAGTAAGAGTGAACGCTAATCCATGATGAAGTATTTATACAGACCCACAACACAGTGAGCGGAACAAAGGCAGTACAGTGTGACTTCCATGAAGTCAAACATATTTAATTTAAAACACTCCCTTTTATTTTTATTGTACATCCTTCCCCCTTTTGTGTGTGACAGTGCCATCCCATCTATTATTATATAATAATACTGTAATAATAAGTGGTTGATGGATGCGTTTTTAATATCTCCCTCTGGCAAAATAAAATGTTGGCAAGTGTATATTGATTCTGAGGTTTAGAAATATTGTCAGTCCTGAATGCTGCCGTTAAAGGTGACAGAGACCTCTCTGGGGAATCAGAATCCCAACATTCAAGTCCTGCTTCTGCAGAGAAACACAGGCAATGCCCTGCGCCCCGTCAGTGACTCTTTCTAGTCCTTGCATATCCATCAGCTGCCCTAGTCACTTTCTTTGCCACTGAGGCAAAATACCTGATACTCATCGTTTAAAGGAAGAGAGATTTATTGTGGCCCCTCTTTTGGTCAACAGTTAGTGGGCTCCAGGGCCAGACAGTGTGGTGCACGGGTCTGGCAGAGAGAAAGCAGCCCTGGCCATGGCGGCCAGGAAGCAATGAGAGACGTGAGAGGCCAGGGAGGGAAATAAACCCTTCCAGGTCATCCCCAGTGACTGTCCTCTTCCAAGAAATCCCTGCGTCCTAACAGCAAGGCAGCTAAGGTGCCTCATAATCCAACCGTCTTCCAAATGTCCTGTCTCAGAGTACGTGGGGCTCTGGGAGGACACCCCGTCTGTAAAGGGTTATGTCAGAAAGTGGGCCACACCACTCAACGCTGGTTTGCATATGTGAAACTCTCTGCTCATGACTCAGCTTGGGGCAGTGACAGGACAGGGAAGGCAGGCTGTGGCTTCTGACCCAAAGTGCCTGTTTTCACCAGAAGCAAATTATGGGATCTCTGCTTCGCGATTCTCTGCCTTTCAATCCTTGAAAGCCGATGAAAGGAAATGTGCTACATAAATAAATGATCATCAAAGAAAAGATTTGCTGCTAAAATACACCTTGTATGTGCATGTAATACCTCCTGAGTCATGCCCGCGGAGCTGCCCTGTCTCCTGCCGTGACTAACACATGTTTATCTGATCCTCCTGTGTAGCCGCATTATAGTTTTGGCAGTTAAACTGATGGATATTTGGCTTTATCATTTTAAGACTTCTATAAAATACCTGTTTAACCTGCTCTAATCTGTTGGTAAGTAGGAAGTGAAATAGTTTCCAATGAGTAAACTGAAATGCTCCTCTTGATTTTCCACCTTGGATTGGAAGAAAGTTCCAAACATCATGGTGTCTTCTCGTATGTACTGTAATTCAGTGGAGGAGTTGGAAGTTCATTTCAGTTCATTTCTAAAACTGTTAAGTCCTGGTAGAAATTTGCATGCTTCAGAGTCTGAAGTCTACTATCTTGTTCTTTTTACTGATTGGGATAGTGCTGTGGTAGAAGCATTGATCTCTGGTACCAAGCTTGCAAAGTAATCTTTCAATCTTAAATACATTAAAAATGTGGTGGAGTCCAGTTTTCACAAACAGAATGTGTGCGATGGCTCACTTCTTGTTTTTGCTTAAAGTTTTTGTGTGGTTAGTATTACAATTCCCAACTCATTTGTGTGTGTGTGTGTGTGTCTGTGTGTGTGTGTGTGTGTGTGTGTGTGTGTGTGTGTGAGTCTCCAAGATATAGCCCACTCTTCATCTTTTCAAAAAAGAAAAGCGAGTGACAAGAAAAAAATTGCTTCCAAGTACAATCAGTGGATATTCCCCAGATCAAATTATAAGAGTTACAAAGTTTTGTGAAGCAGTATAAGTGAAACAGTCAGAAGTTAAAAGTGGAGTGGTTTTTTTTTCAACAAAATTCTAGATTCCAGCCATTCTATTTTGGTGTTTACTCATTATAAAATTCCTAAATTTGGCTTCATTTCTATTTGGTTTACAAATATTTAGGTCTTAACTGGATCAGGTACAAAAAATTCTATTTGGTTTACAAATATTTAGGTCTTAACTGGATCAGGTACAACAATTTTTTAAGTTAAAAATTTCCTTGCTTTCAGAAAACTGAAAGTTCTGGGTCATATTTGAGAAATAGTATTTACTATAAAACAGTTTTGTCATATTATCTATTTTCTCTTCTCTTGCATATATAAATGAGACAGCATAATATTCCCTCTAAATAGCTTTTCTGTTATTTGGGGTTACATATATGCTGATAAACAGAGGAAATCATTAAATTCTTTATTTTATTTATTCACACATTTCATTTAATTTAATTTTGGTGTTTTGAGGCAAGGTCTTTCTGTGTAATAAGGTTGGCCTTCAACTCACTACATAGCCCAGGCTGGCCTCAAACTCACAACAATCCTCCTGCCTCAGCTTCTCAAGTGCCCAGTGAAAATTGTTAAAGTCTAACTATTAAAAATAAAGATGATTTTAAAAAGACATAAAATCATGCAATACGTTTTCTCTGCCCCATTAAATTTTCAGTTAATAAGTACACGTATTACACATACATGTCACTTTGATTCACATAGCCATCGTACTCTTGAAAAATATTCTATTTTCTGAAACTGTGTTATTATAATGTTTTAGTGAAAGCCAGGAAGTAAACCAGACATTTCTTGCCAAAGCCGCTTAAGACAATTCTTCTTAATACATTTACAGTAGAATTCAGTGCATGTCTCCAGTACGCCTTTTTATCTGAGCAGGTGATTTCTTTCATCTGAGCAGTTGAAGATAATGAAGCCATTTCTGCAGTAATAAATCTCTTCCTCACAAGTATTTGTCCACCCTAATGAACAAGCGAGACTATCTGAACAATTCCACCTTCTTCTGAGCATTTGAATTATGTTATTGAATCTGGAATTAATACTATCGAAGTAGTCATATTAAATCCTCTGTGGAAACGAAAATAAAACCTAAGTGTTTCCTTGGTGCTTCCAAAACTATAGTCCTGGAAATGTTTCTGAGGACCTGCTCCGGACCAGTCACGGTACTGGACACAGAGACTGAGTATAGGATCAAATCCAGATAGTCTCTGCCTGTAGTGCTCACAGAAAGAGCCGCATTAATCAGGGAGCTGCATGCGAGGCAAATGTTAGAAGATGAGGCTGCAGGTGCCGAAGAAAAAGTTGCAGTGAAAGTTGGTAACAGGACTCTCTGATAGATCAAAGGAAGAAGGTGTCTGTGACAAAGACACGTAAACTAAGAAGGGAAGAGTTCCTGTTAGAGCAGAGACAAGGTAGGGATAGAGCAGAGCATTTCAGACCAGAAAACGATGCTGGCTCAGTGCCCCTGAATTCTGGGAGGTTAGCGGATATTTGAAGAGCAGGAAGAGTAATATAAAAAGCAGCAGAAAGCTCGGTCAGGAGGTTGATAAGCAGAGTCCACCGGCCATGCGTGAATGTGGGTTTTATGCCAAATGCAGTGAAAAACCAGAGAAAGACATTAAACAGGAGCTCCTGAGAAACTCACTCGCAGAATGGAGTTAGGGAAACAACTGGAAAGGAGGTTAGGTTGAAGAAGTGATTTTTATGAGGTTATTGTAGTCACACAACAATAATGGAGAAGACTGATAAAATTAGGTGACTTCTAGAAAGATGGAACAGAGACTTAGTAAAGGAGGCTCAGGTCAGGAGATAGAATCGGGCTCCCAGATTTCTAGCTTGGTGGACAGCAGTTCTTTGAAGAAGCAGGAAGAGAAGACAGATTTGGGGTGTCCAGATCAGCTCGCCTCACCTTGAGCACAGAGATTTTTAGGCACCTGTGAGACACTGGATTGTTGATGACAAGTTAGCGTTTGACAGCACCATCTGGGGCCCAGCAAAGTGGCCCAAGCTGGAGGTACAAATTTCGGGTTTGCTTTTCTGGATGGGAACTGAAGCCATGGGAGGGGACAGACTGTATACAGGGAAGGCAGGAAAGAAGCCACAGGCCGTGTCTGAGGAACTCGAGGGTCCCCAGGTCACAAGAAGAAGAGTGAGAAAAAGAACCTGGAAAAGGGTAGTCTGAATCACAGAGGAAACTGGGACAGGAACCCCCCCCAGCAAAGAGAACCGAAGAAAATTAATCAAAAGTGTTGAATTCTGCTTAAGAGTCAGTTCAGGCATATGCTTCATAGAAGAAATTCCAGTGACTGCCCTGCTGGCGAGAGGATTTCTGCAACCTCAAAGTGCTCGCCACCAGCGGAAACAGACCTAGGACAAACTTCTAAACTGAGTGAAACACGTAAGTACTTGTTAGTTTTGATGTGGGGACTCGGAGAATAAGAAAATCAGTGTTATTGTCTGAATGATTTTGCAAAATTGATGTTAAGCGTTTTAGACAAAATTATGTTTGAATGTGTTTTTAGGGTGTTCGGTTTCACAATGACATTTTTTTAACTCTTATTTTCCTTTATGTGTGTTTTGTTTGGCTGCTACAGAGCAACTGTGTACGACAAAGAAGAAAAGAACAATTTCCCAGCTCAAGAATACAAGCGTGTTTGACGCCGCCCAGTAACTTCAGCACACACTAGCCCATTCAGGGAAGAGTTTCAGAATCCAGTTCTGTTGGGGTTGGCTTTGACCCACTGCGGCCACTTCACAGAGATCCAGGAATTTGGCCTTAAAGAAAATTGGACCTAACGGCAAAGGAAGATATTGTTCTTTCCTCTTCAGGGTGACAAAATGGCCCATCTGTTAAAGGACTCAGCAAGAGCTGGGACAAATGTCATAGACACTTACTAATTCAAAATTGGAGATAATTTGGACACGCCATAATTCAGTTATTACCACTTCAATTATAATTATGTAAAACTTGTTCTTAAATATTTAAGTACTTTAGATGTATATTTTTAATTTTAATAAAATGGTGTCATTCATAATCTAAGTTTCCCCCCAAAAAGTTAAAAAGCCTTTTAAGCATTGTATTGCTGATTTCTTATAAATAATGAATTTTTCCCAGGGTGATTCACTTTTAATATTAACATTTTTGATAATGAGCATGTTTTGTGTGTTTATTTGCTTTGATGCTGCTTAGGGAATGCCTTTGCTGGGTGAAGGCGATATTTTTCAATTGTCTTTATAGTATTTTTAAATATACTTGAAAAAGTCACATGTTTAAAAGCCATGACTACATTTCCTTAAAACTATGTAATTATACTCACTAATTAACTTGAACTCCTCAATTTTATAATAAATTGACAATGCTTTCAGACTATAATTAAAATTCCCAAATTAATTTGAGTAGCTTAAAAGACTTTGGTCTGATCCTGCTTAGATTTTATTTAACATAGTGGGGGTTAGGCAAAAGGTTTGTGGATAACCCTAACATTCTTGGGTGAGCTCTTTATCCATAATACTCCTCTTGAATCTGTAAATTTCCTGCCAAGAGCTATTACTATAATCTGAAAACACTTAAAGTTTTGAAGGAAACATTTTAAAATACTAATTTTTTGACCAATGTATATCACCCCAAATAATTTGTACAAATTTCAAACAAATCAGAAAGCTTTTATTCTTATAGATGTATGCAGTTAACCATAAACTACAGTTCTGTACACTTTGATGAGAATTCACATATTGAGTGAATTCAAGGGCCTTTTGACATAAACAAACCCAGAATTAAAATTTATTTTCCTCCTAATATATTCTGAGAGTATCCTTTTTGTTTCTCTGGGATATATTTTATTGCCATTTCGGAGTTATCTGTCATGTGAGTTTATATTTATCAGCTTGCTTAGTGCTTTTAAATTTAATCCCCGGCAATTTCATCATCAGAAAATAGCCATTTTCAAAACAATCCTCTTTGGGTTTAATTCACATGTCAGAGATTCAATACATGTGGCTTCCTTGGGCTCTGGTGTTTTTTTTTTTTTTTTTTTTTTTTTTGATTCAGTCTAGAATGAGCTGAAGGAATGCAGGTGCCAAATGTTAAGTTTTGCTCACCAAGGATGCTAGAAGTTGCTGGAAAGGGGAAACAGTACAAAAGAGCACGAATGTGTTGCTCTAATTTTTGCTTTTAAAAGAGGAAAATTTCTATTTTTAATATGCATGTGAATACAGCAATAAGACTGGAGGTGAATTTTTTCATCTTTGCTATATTTTCTATCATGCTTGAATTATTTTTATAAAAATGATCACTTAAAATGCTATTTTTTTCATGCTGGAAAATACTATGAACTCAGTTACTTTTTGGGAGGAGGAGAGTTTCATTGCTACACTAAACTTGAAAACTAAATTATAAAAGACAATTTTGACCAAGAAAAAATTATTTGGTGCTTGTGTTTTTGTTATTGTTGTTTTTGTACTAGGGATTGACCGTAGGACCTTGTGCTTGCCAGGCAGGTGCTATATCACTGAGCTACATCCCAGCCCTCTTCTTGTGTTTTTAACCTGTAAAAAAGGCTGATGTAAGCCTGAATTTAATTGCATTTCTGAGTCTTTAAATAATACAAACTCACACTGATTCTGGATATTAATTTATAGACTTGGTTTTCAGGTTTGATTACACAGATTTTCTTTCAAAAAATTGACTGAAAGTTTTGCAGTATTCTGGAAGGTTCAGAGAACATTCTCCAGAACCAAAATTACCCTCCCACTGAGAAACTTCATAGGATATTCCTAAATTAATGTGATTAATTTCCATCGCTTTGATAATACTTCTTCAGCTTTGCTTCTCTTTTTTTTATCTTTTTTTTCCTCACTTTTGCCGTTGAATAGTCCTGAGGAAACACAGATGGAAAGAAAACAAATTCAGGTTAAACAACGTGGATTTCAGTTATGTCTCCTCCATTTCCCAAACAAATGTCTTTGCATATCATTTAAGATTTTATATACCTGTCTTGGCCTCTTTATCTGCAAAACCAGCACAATAGCTCCTGTCTCTTCCATGCCTCATTGCACTGTTACAAGGATAAAATTATAGTGGTATCCAAGAAAAGGCTGTTATTTTGATCATTAAAATATTGTTTTTAGTAGGTGCAGAAAAATTGAAATCGTGTATTATGTTCAGTTGCTTTCATCTCAGACACTAGAAGATAAATCAACAAGAATTTTCAAAAGCATTTCAGAAGTATAGTTTCAATAAGAATTTGCAAAAGTGGGAACACAAGCAGAAGGTTACAGTTGTCTAAATAGCAAAGTAACCAGAGATTAAATATAAACGTAAAATATGTAAATAGGAATGCATGTGCATATTGTTAGACAAATCGAGTTACTCACTAAATGGGTCCATGTATATGCTCCCTCGGCTGTGGCAAGTTGAGAGACTTTTCTCTGTTGTTGTTGTTTCTGTTTTTAGTTTAGCTCCCATGCTGCATAATTTGTTGTTCTCGGTGGCTTCATTGGTAACTTTTATTTAGTATCTACCTACAGGACATTGTGTGGGTACTGCTCGGGGTATTAAAGCACTGCATCTTGCAATTACTTCAACAGACTCCACCCACAAACATCAGTTGATCCATAATTATCTGATAGACATTGTACCTAGCAGACAATGAAGCCACTAAAAAATAAAATATAATCTCTGGACAATCGTACATTCTTAAAGGTAGATAATGTGAGTGCACCAATAAATATGGTACAAGACCTAAACAAGGACGCAGGAGAGAGGTACAAAATAAACCACTTTGGAGCTCACAGGAGTGAAGAATCATTTGGCTGGACTGAAGTCTAAAAGCTGTTTACAGTGGGCAGAAAACTGTGAGCTATCAGGTGTGATAAGTTTCATTTGGTTGCAGGGTGAGGTTGTCCGAATTGCATTTCACATGGACCTGAAAGAATTTGGGGACGAAGAAGTAAAGAGATTTGCTCACTTGAAATTCACCTTGAGTATTTTGTTGGCCGTGCACTGCCCAGGGAGCTGGAACTGTAACGGTGAGCAGATCACACCTGCGCTTCCTTAGGAAGGAAGACCAGAGGGAGAGGAGCGCAGACACGTTGTTGGACTGGTGGGGGCTACCGGAGACACAATGGATTCAGGTTTCCTAAGAGACCAGGAGGAAGTGAGGCCATGTTGGAAAGGGCACAGAATGGCCCCTAGCAGGTTAAAAGAGGTTTGCAGAGGCAGGGATGAAATATCCAAGTACAGTTTCTGTAAGCTTAATCTGACATTGAGTTCAGGATAAATCAAGATGGTTTAAAATGCCCATGCGTGTACTAGGAACTTTATATGAATGTAAAACATTTTACATAATGTTCTTTCCTGTAATCCTTACAATCGTGTTGAGAAATCTGCGCCAGAATGCTAATCTTATAGATGAGGAAACACACTTGGAGAAGTAAAACAAGTTACTCAAAGCTCAGGAGCTGGTGGTGTTGGGATTTCAATCCTGGGGTTGACTCCACAGTCTGTGATCCTATATTTTTCCTTGCACTGTGTCCCCAGGAGAATGAAAAAGTAGCAAGCAGAGAAAAATGCAGCTTCGGGGTGGGGGATTTAGCTCAGCGGCATAAGCACCTGCCTTGCAAGCAGGTGGTCATGAGTTCGATCCCCAGTACCGATTAAAAAAAAAGAAAGAAAGAAAAGAAAAGAAAAATGGAGCTTCAGCTGAGCTCCTCAGAACCGCCCGCCCAGGCGGCATCAGCTGATTTGTTCAATTTCATGAAGCTATGCGATGCATTGATGCATTGCTAACTTATTCATCCCTGCAACAACTCTTTCCCATGTCAAGTGCTATGCTAGGTATTTAGACATGAGATTAAGAAGAAGGAGTCTTTGTCTTTAAAGAGATTAAAATCTAGAAGAGGAGACAGAGAGCTCTAGGGAGATAATCCAGAACTTGCCCATGAAGTGCTAGCTGCTCGTTTGTTTGAAAAATATCCCACTGACAGATTAGAAGTGGGAATATAAATCTGACCAGGTCTTTAAACAGTATGGTACAAATAATGCTTTTAAAATATCCATACCCTTGGGCACATGTGACACTCTGGGATTCCATTGAAAGAAATGATTTGAAGTCTATATATGATATAAGTCTATATATATAGACTTATACACAAAGTTATTCACTGAAGCTTTATTTATAATGCCAAATTTTATTAAAATCTAAATTGTCAAAAGAGAAGCAAATTGCGATGCTTCCATAACCCTATGACATTATCACGACTATTTATGCATTTTATATTGCTTCTAAGTACAATACCATTTATTACATAGAATCCATCGCCATTAGTTAAGGATTTTGTATTTGCAAATTGGCTTACTTGGCTGAAATTTATAGGTAACCCTGTCAGTCCATTTTGTGCTGCTATAATAAAATACCTGAGCCCATTAGACACAGTTTTTGACAGCAAAAGCGCAAAATCAAGCAGCCTCATTTATTCAGTCTATGGTGAGGGCCTTTGCCTGCATCATCGCAGCAGATGGGATCTGGGCACAGATGCGTGCATGTGAGGCACAGAGAGATGATCCAGAAACACAGGAAGAGAGACTAGGGAGGGGCAAGCCCTCTCTTTCTACAAAAAAATGGATTCCTGCCAGACTTGATCCAGTCACATGAAAAGCAGTCTATTCAGGATGGTGGAGGTCAGTGACCTTCCAGGAGGCCCAAGAGGTCCCACCACTGCTTAAACATTTCACCATCTCTACCCCACCTCCCAGGTGCCCAAGACTGTAGGCCTTAAACCTTTAACAGACAAATGATATCCAAAGAAGTTAACAGACAAAGGATATCCAAAGAGTTGCAAGATCAGCACTCCTGAAGGTTCCATGGTCATTTGCAGAGATGCAAAAAGCTACAAAAGAAAAAAAAAAAGTTAACCCTTCTGGTGAGCACATTCTCAGCCAGAGGTCAAACAAAACAAACAGCTGGCTTCCCTATTCAGTTTCAATACAGTAAACAATGGCATTTACATGGTATCCTTCCTGTGAAATTTTCCACATTCTTATCCATTTTATTAGTGATTACACTGCTTAAAACAGCCCCCAACTGTAGGGCTGGGAAACTTAAGTGTGCTAGATCTGTGACAGATCCTCATGGAGAAAATATGGGTATCAGATAGTATTTTTCAGGCAGGTGTTACAATGCCCCAACCTCAACAATGTATCAAGCAAGGTGTTCTCAACAGCAATGAGCACAGACCAAAACACACAGTGTATAAAGCTGTTACTCAGTTGATGAAATTGTAGCCAGAGTCACATAGGAACTGAACTCTTTGTCAAGAAGCAATGCTTCAATATTGCTAATTTGGTGTTCAATGGAACTCTACAGAAGGTGATTGTGACTTTATGATACAATAAAACAACTATTGTATTTGTTGTTTGTTCCTAGGTCCTGACACACTGCCTTCTTGCAGTGCTAGAATTTCTGGGAAACAGCATACAATTTATAATAGATGGGTTGAAAGCTTTTGGGTTGGTGACCATATCTACATAAAAGAAGTAGGGTTCCCACTCCCGAGAGTACCAAAGTTCCTGGGGGTTAAGGTTTCTTCCAGACCTTGCTTTTCCCAATTTGTTATCTGACTATGCAGTTATAACCAGAAATGGCAAGTGACGTGTTTGCCTGAGGTAAAGAGAAAGTCATGAAAATCACCAATTTATACCTCATTGGCTGGATGTATAGGTGGCCTGGGCGACATATGTGACTAGTTTTGGTGTGACTGCCCTTAAACCTCTAAGCTATGGCATCGGATGCTAACTTTGCTTTTCATTTTTGTTTTGGGTGCGGGAATTGAACTTAAGATCTGGCACTTAACAGACAGGCGTTGTGCTGCTGAGCTGCATCTGCACCCCTTAACTTTGTCGTTTATGTCAGAATTAATCAATTGTTGGAAACTAGTTGGTATCCAGAGAGTGGAAGAGGGATACTTGGCTCAGAAAAAATAAACACCCTTGTTATCAGAAATTTTCAGAACATAGAAACAGATTTTAATATCAATAACTAATACAATAACAGTGGTATATACACACAATACCCAAATATTAACTACATAGCTTTTGTATCATAGAATAGTAATTTCTCATCTTCTATAACATTCAATATGCTCTATATTCTCAATTCAGAGCAAAATGCAATTGAAAATATTTAAATACGGCATAGGCTTATATTAAAAACATATTACATCACAGTGTAAGATTCATGTAAATAAATAGCAGTTTACTTGTGCTTTAATTTTGCTGTGGATGAATGGAGTAGGTGTCTTTATTACTTTCTCATCCCTGAGACACAGTACCCAACACGCACAGTTTTAAAGAGAAAAGGTTTACTTTAGCTGGCAGTCTGTAGAAGATTTAGTCCTTGGTCTGCTGGTTCCACAGCAAGGGGGCACGACAGAGGACAAAGAACTCAAGGCACTGCAGGCAGGAAGCAGAGGGATCAAGGGAGGAGGAGGGATGTAAACTCATTCCAAGCCAAGCCCACAGTGACCCACCTCTTCTACCAGGCTTCCCCTCCCGAGCGTCACACTCAGGTATAAACCCATCTGTGGACTAATCCAGTGTCACACATCCATGATCCAGTCACCTCCCCAACGCTCCACCTCAGAATGCATGGGACATGGGGGATGTCCAGATGTAAACCATAATAGTGGGTATAGCTGGGCAGATAGCAAGGGTCATTTTTGATACTGTGTTTTGAAGGAACTATGTCTGGGGTCAATAGTCTTTTAATCACCTGCCTATGAAGAAGGCTAACATTCAGAGCACAGATCACTCTCCAAATCCCTGCAGGCCTCCATGCATTGTCTCATCCTGTGCTGGTCTCACAAAGCTTACTTAACAAATATCTCCCAAGTGGTTTGTATCTCTTGGACAAAGTCAGTGCATGAAGGGAGATCTGCCAAAGAGATGGTTTGGTATATTTTAAAGCTGACCAGAAATAAATCATTTTCACCTTGGTTAATGCAACCCTGTGAGAACCAGGGTAGAAAAAAAGATCTGCTGACCAGGAAGAAGCCTAGAATGTACATGCACACACACACACACACACACACACACACACACACACACACACACACGAGACCGCATGCATATCCCATAACAGTAGCATTAACCTGAAGATTTTTCCAGGTCCTGCCATACGGGCACAGGGAATAGGTGTGGATTCACTGAGTCCTTCTGACCATCTATTCTTTCTCCTTGTTTATCTAAGCAACAAATATTACGATTTCGGCTGTGGAGTAGGAGAAGCATGGCCTGGTTTGGATTAACAGTGGAGAATCCTGACAATGAAACCACACAGTTCAGGAGGGGCCCACTGTGGGTCTCCCTACGACTCAGCGCACAGGAATCAAACAAACTGACTTCCTTCCCACTCCCCTTTCTGGGGGAGCACACCAGTTTGGAAGCTGTGTTTGGGGAAGTCTACTGCTGGGAGCAGCTATCTAAGGGGGGATTCCCTCTGTCAGCTCCACTGAGAGTATTAGCATAATTCCTCAAGCACAGACTCTCTAACGTACCTTGAGTTATTTATTAATATTTAAAGAGGTTATTTGGCATGGAGCTGGAGTATAATTCTTATAAGGAGCTGACAGCAGAATACATTTGTTAACTAGAAAGACATGTCTAAACTTTGCCAAAAGAAATACTGTGTGCAACCAGCATGCTTGGTGGGGAGGGCTGCTCTTTCTGTGTGTGTGTGTGTGTGTGTGTGTGTGTGTGTGTGTGTGTGTGAATTTTTTTGTTTCTCCACTTTCCAATTACACATCTTAGATCCATTTGTGAGTGAAATACTAGTGATAAAATGAAGAAAGATTCATAAAGGCCATCAAAACACCCTCCACCTCCTCTGGCAGCAATCTTCTTTCAGCCTAGATTTAATAGAAGACCAACCCTACCGTCCCGCCATCTACCTTGTTTGTGTTGTGCTCATTTTCGTCAGTTGAATGAGGTGATGAATAGATATGCTTCACAGGGGAAAGGGGACTCTTGGGCTGGAGACGGGTGTTCTCTGCTCCCTCACTCACCAGGTAAGGTAGAGGCAAGCAAAATGCAAATCTGTCTGTCAGTGATCACACAGTTGGCCCGGGGGAGAATCCTGCGAGTTCATTTTCCTCCCTGCTGCTTCCGTCCCTGGCCTCTTCAGAAGGGAAGCGAGACTACCAGCTACTGACTTGATTCTCCTTCCAGATTCTTGTCTACACATTCTCACTTGAGTCTCTTGCAGGCTTCTTACAGCAATATCAAGGCCGTCAAGTGTGGAAGGTCACTGTGGTGTCTGGAAATTGCAAGTAAACACAGACTGGTCTTCTATAGACTTGTGGATCTGACAGCGCTCTGAAAACTGTCAGAGTTACCAAAATGCAGTGCAGGTTCAACTATAGCAGCCGAGGGCCAGGGGTTTAGCTCAGCGGCAAGCGCAAGGTTGTGAGTTCGATCCCCAATCCCCCGTACCAAAGACAAACAAACAAAAATCACTATAGCGGCAGAGGACCCACGCCTGCGTGACAAAGCAGGAGCCTAGGAGCAACGAAGTGATGGCTGTGAAAGTCAGGGTGGGGGGCCACTGGAGGCTGGTGGCTGCTCATCCTGACTGTAGAACGCTGGCTGAGTGGGTCAATGCATTAGCATTCAGCATAGCTGTTGTTACAGCTCAGAGAAGGGTGCAGAAAAGAGGGAACCCACTTAGACCCTGGCCTCATCCTCACCCTGATCAGTCTTGATCCATGAATGTGTTCAGTTTGTGAAGCGCCTTCCAGTTGACTGCTCAGGCCCATCATACATGTATATAACATGTAAATAATGCTTCCCTTGAAGTGCAAAAATTCAAAATAACATTTTAATGATTTTAAAACATGTATTACATTAAGGCCATTCCTGCTCCGTTTCAATTGTGAATGTTATGGGGCAGGGGGGAGAACCTTCAGTGATCCAGAAGTTTTGAGTTGAAAAGTCTAACTATATATCAATAATACGAACTTCGCTGATGTCAGGGCCCACGGAGAAGTTGTAAAATGTAGTTAGAGGAAAACAACTTGTCTACGGGTGCCCTGAGATCCCCCAAGGCTGCGAGGGTCCCACAAACTGAAAACAGTGTTGCAAAGCTCAAGGCCTAAGGTCAAAATATATAGTACCTTCTCAATCACTGACCTTGTACGTTTTAAGATAACCAAACAGAACTTAAGGAAAGTATTTTGATTTGTTTCTGTTTGCCCTGAGAACTTTTCTTTCGACTAGCTGTAAGCTCCTAGGACTGAAGTCAACAGAGACCTTTAGGTAGCAGAACTAATTGGGGTTTTTTATTCCCTGAGAATGTTCTAGACTGAAAGTCAATCTGGGGTGTCATCTAATCGTTTGACTAGCTGATAAACAGTTTCTTGGATCCATGGAAGGCAAGCAGCTTTGAACAGCTGGTGTGCTCCTTTTATTTTTCATACGTTCATATAAAGATAAACAGATCTTTTAAAATATGGTATTGCCGAAGAAGCCAGCAAGCCGATGAGACACTATGTCGTGATTTTTCCATCAGCATCGTCTTTTTTAAAAAAAAAAAAAGTTTTGTAAAAAGCACAAGAGGAGTTCTGAGATTTTTAGCTGAAAAACGGAGGGACAGAAAGAGCGATGGACGGACAGAAGGGGCCGTGGGGGTGTTGGGAGTAGGTAATGAGGGAGAGAGAGGAAGGGAATACTTGCTCCTGGGAAGTCCGAGGCCCAGGGCTGTCAGAATGATAACAACAAAGGATGTGGCTAGACTTTCCCTGGCGTCATGAGAATGAACGTGGGCAGACTGCCTTTAATCACCACCTAAACTAACAGAAAGCAAAGGCGAAGACTCAGGAGCAGCAGGAGGAAGGTGCTCTTTTTCTGAACCAGGATTACCGTGTAGCTCCTCAGGAAAAACCCAGGTGAACATAAAGGAAATACAGTTTAGTGTAACATCCCTTAATTATTTACAGATGTTTGTGAAACTCCTAGCTGTCTCATCTGTTAGGCAGGGGGGCAAAAGAAAAAAACAAAACATAAATGGAAAAGCAGGCACTGCATCCCTCTGTCTGCTATCAATTAAATCATCAAAACAAAATTATCATTCAAATTACAATGTATCATTTCACTTTTAGAATGTATGGGAGGAAAACCATCTATGAAACAGAAATCTGCAAACCATCAAAGCAACAAAGCAACATTAAAGTTCAATGAGCAGTTCCCTCATGCGTGTTTTAATCTAGTTAAAAAATGGAAACCATGCTCACGTGGTCGAAATCACACTTGCGTCAAAGGGGTCTTTGAGGTTCAATCCAGTGAGACAGGCAAACGATTTTTGTGAAACCCCAAAATGTCTTCAAGAGGGAAAAGGGCTCCCTAGAGATCTGAATACGGTGGCATTGGCGGAATTTTAATGTGGGAAAGTATCTAGCAAGAAGACAGGTTTGTTAAGAGGGAAAAATATCAAACGTTCAACTTCTAACTGCATTCTCTTCAATGATTATGTAATTGGGAGCTGTTTTTTATTTGCTATTAATACTTGGAGCCTATTGTTCCTATCATGCACATGGTAAGCTTGCTTTGTTTTAAATTCTATGTTATTGTGTCTTGCCATGTTAAAGCAATTATCTGTCTCTACAAAAGAGATTTATTACCTTCATGAATCTGACCATACTCACATCTTAAATAAATTAATGAACTGACAAACAAAGAGGGCCCCATCTTTCTAAGTAGCTGACAACATTTAAAAAGCAGTCGCATTGCAGTGACACCCTTTTTAAAGAGATGGGCATTTTGGAAGAGTGCAGGGAGTCATTTTATGAATAGTTGTATGCTAACAGGTTCTAACACTTAGTCAACGATCTGGGCTACTGCTGTGATTTTCTGCACAGTTTGGTGGGAGCTAGATCCCCCACTCGGGTGTTTTCCTCAAGCGTCAGTTCTGCAGACTGGCTTACTTTATCCAAAACACACTGACCAGTTTGATTTAGTAATTTCACACCAGTTACGTGGATTGTATTAGAGATAAGAGAGAGCTTTATTTGCAGACCTGTGTAAAATATTGACAAAGAAAACAAACACCAGATAACCTCTGTGCTACAAGGGGCTTTGTCCGATTAAAAACTAAGAAAATGATTGCATTTCTTTGTGAAAACACCGTGTTGTCCTGTCTGAACCTGACATTTGAATGCTGACTCATATTTAGGACTCTTCCCTGAAGCATGAAAAGCAATTGTTTCTTCTTATTCAGAGTGTCTTTTTACATTTTTATAAAAATTGCCACAGGGAGGAGAAAAAACTGAAACTCTTTGACTGAAGAACTCTTTTGACCTGATAACGATTTTACTATAATTATAGGCAGATTTACACAGAATTTTTCTGGCCCCAATTAATGTGCTCTTAATAGAGGTAGCAAGAGCATTATTTTCTTATTAAAATCCAATAAAATGGACACATCAAAGATCTGACAGATCCCAGGATCACGGTTTCATTTCTGTGTTTAAAAATCATCAGAGGAAGCAGGGACTGTGTCCCTTTTGGGGCCTCATAGATCACAAGTATTTTGAAAAAATTATGGGGACAACTGTGTTCTGCTTGGTTTCATGTCTGAGCAATTTCCAAGCATTCATTGTTTGCAGTTTGACGATTATTATGACTGTTTTGCTCATGAACAAGGCTCTCAGGAAAGATTTTCAAACTCAAAGAGAACTTCCAAAGAAAATGTCACTAAAAACAGTAATTCCTGTAGCACCCAAATGCCTCCCATGTTTTGTGAATTTCTGAGGACTGCCCAAAGTGTTTTGAAATTGTCAGATTATTTTTTGAGGGCTTTGAAATGTATTTAGTGTAACTATTAAATCTATCAAACACACATCTCAGAGGCTAGTATTCTGGTAAACAAAATGCTACCCTCCCCTAGCGAAGTAAACATATTTTCCCTAAGCTACTCTGTGCAATTTTTTTGCTCCAATAGTTTGTCAAGGTATTTCTAATCTGACAGTAGTGGACTCAAACTGTGTATTGGATTTCTTTCTTTAGAAAAGTTTGAGGACAAATATCGGTGACTTGAAAAAAGAAAGCCAAATTTCTGTAAATTAACATAAAAGTATAACTTACCTGAAAATATTCACTGCTAGCTTGTATCTTTTTATGTGTGCACAGGACTAGATTTTGAAGAGTAATTTGTAATGTTTTCTGTCCTTGAAATATAAAGGAACATTTCTTACAGTTAGGATATGGGAGAGTAGTTGCTACCTGCACCCTACGCTTGTAAGTTACTATTATATTTCGTGTTCACGGGCACCATCATCGCTGTAACTAAAACTTGCCGAATATTTGTTGTGTGCAGTGCTGTGTGCTCACTGCTGTGTGTGAAGGTTTTCATTTGTCTAGCAGCTCTTTCTTCCGGGAAAATGTAAGAGCAGCTTCTGATCAGCAACATCTGACTGCTTCTGTGTCCTTCGGTGGGGGAATCTCGCGAATCTCACCTGGCAACCATGGATCAAAATAGTTCATGCCGCCCTTTGAATCAGGAGGGAAAACATCTTAACAAACTTGAGCTTTCCCTTTCATCCCCACATTTGGCAAAAAAGAAATACTACATGGAGAAGGGGTAATGAAGAGGTAGAGTTAGAGGGGAGAAGAGTGATTTGTCCTAGGAATTGAGAGGCTAGGACCCTTTTTTAATATAACATTTTTATTATAACTTTTGTATTACATGAAGAAGAATTAATTCCTCAGGGATGTTATCTTAAGTGAGTATTCCACAACTTTACTACTCCCAGTTTAAACAGCACTGGTGTAGCCAGTTTGGTTCTAGAATTCCCATTCATTTTCCTTCCCATCTAAAAGATATTTCTTTGGGGCCGGGGATATAGCTTAGTGGCACAGTGCCTGCCTGGCAAGTATGAGGTCGTGAGTTCGATCCTTGCACCTAAATCAATCAATGATTTTTTTTTTTTTTTTTTTTTTTTTTTTTAGAAAGGAAATACTCCCGTGTGGGCAATAGTTTCATTAAACTGTAGGCATTTCACTTTTGATTGTCCTGTAATTTTAAGGGAAAAACTGTCCTTGAAAAAGATTTAATCTTCTTCACATTACCTATCATTCATGCTCCTTGATATCGTTCCCTAGTTTAGGAATTGACTTTTGTTTCTTCTGTTCTTCTGCAGATGAAATAATTTTGAGTTCAGCTGAGTTTAATTTTAACCTTTCTACAAAACCCAGAACTTTTTAAGGGCTCCAACTTTATAGTTGATTGAATGTTTTTTAGACAAGGAATTTCAGTGGGGCAACTTCCAGGCATCATTTTATAAGGCACATAGTTCTATTTCTATGACTAAAATTTCCTAATATCTCGGTACTTAGAAAACCATCCTCTTT
Source organism: Cavia porcellus (assembly GCF_034190915.1). Classification (NCBI taxonomy): domain Eukaryota; kingdom Metazoa; phylum Chordata; class Mammalia; order Rodentia; family Caviidae; genus Cavia; species Cavia porcellus. Next base: position 79,261,635 of record NW_026947493.1, on the reverse strand, counting down.
TCTTTTTTCCTCGCTTCATCTGTGTTGACTACTTTGTCTCATAATGCATATTTCATAAACATTCTTGGATCAAAGATGCCATGGAGATGCAAATATACTTTAATTAAACTCTCTTTCCCCAAAGCAAGGTGGGTGAATATTCATTAGCACAGTGTGCCAGGAGGGGCGCACATGGAGAAGGAAGAGGCAGGTGCTCGGGGACAGCCACACAGTGCTTTAACCTCCCTGCCGCCACTTGTTGGTGGCAGGACTTTACTGAGAATGAGTCCAGCTCAGCCCACGCCCTTACATAGTGACCTTGTTTTAATGTCTTATGGATAGACAGCCGCATTGTTTTCAGTTTCCTAAGAGCTCAGTGTAAACATAAATACCCTGGTACGTGTCCTGCCACAATCTGATAATCCTGTATATATGACAGAACCACCTTCACCTGAATAACTGACTTTAAAGGGGTCACCCCCGAGATGCCAGTCTTTTGCAAAAGTTTAAAAGCGGTCAATCAAGCTTATTTGAAATCTACAAAGCAGGAAGAATCTTTTACAGAAAACATGCCATCTACAGAAGAAAATGAAAACAAGGCTTGCTTTAAGATAGAGGAAATATTTTGGGGGTGGCCCATGCCCATTCCAAAGAACAGAGCTGTGGAGAATTGAGGACTGCCTCACCCAGAAAATCAGAGATTCAAAATCCTTAAATTGTAAGAGCAAGTTATCAGCGCAGCTTTTTTTTCTTTTGCAAAGCAGAGCAAAACTATAGGCAATCTCATAATATACACTAGCCTTCAAAAGGAACTGGTCTGCTTTATGTTTGTGACACATATAATAATTTTGTTAGGCATATCATTTATTTATTGAAAATAACTTTCTAAAAAGTCCAAAAATGAATTCTTAGTCCAGACATAAAAATTAGACATTACCATTGTTTAATAAGAGTCATTTTTCGATGTACACAATCATTTACCTCTACATTTTCTCCTGGAGAAAAGACTTTGAAACCAACTGAATTCATCTACATGCAAATGGCTTTGAGGATAAAATAGTTACTTCAAAAAATGAAAACGGAAATTCAGTCTGTCTGTGGAGCAGCAAGTGAGCTTTTTTTTTTTTTTTAACCTTCTTCTAATCTTTCCACAGGTCATGAATCATGAATTTTCCCCAGGATGCTGCTGTAGCACAGTGAAATGAGCAGCTGCCGATCCACCAATGGGCGCATTTCCATACCTGCACAGTTTCATAAGTCATCTCAATACAGCCAAGGGAACCCAAACTTTATTTTTTTTTTTTACTTCATCTGTGATTATAGCTGACATCAGAATGTTTGGACTGAATTTATTATGCATTTCAAGTAGGACATCGGCATATTAAAAAATGAGATGACATAGCTTAAAATTAATACCACTTTTGCAAGAAGCAACAATATGATATATGGTGAAGATAGCTATAGGCATATTATTTTTAACCACCTCAATCTTATTGAATTAATTCTGGGGCTTTAGCCAACGCATTTTCCTTATGTTTTCTTCTCTGTTCATTGTATTTGGCATTTATAATTATAAACTTGTTTATCAAAGCAATATTACCGTCAGGTAATGTGATACACTTTTCGCTATTGTCATATCATAACAAATTAGGATATTTGTCTAAGATCCATAAGCAGAATGTGCTACAAAGTAAGTTTTTAATTAATTTCTTGAATCATTCTCCGCTACTGTGTCTGAAAATGGTCCAATACCTCAAGCTTATTCTGTAATTTTCCACTAAAAATATGATGGCACATTCATATTTTGCCTTCAAGAAATTGATGCACTTTTAAAAATGGAAATTTTGAGTATGTTCAGCTGAACTCAGCAAACAAATACTGAAATGAAGTATATCCTAGGCCTGTCCTTGGTGCAGTGGACCACAAAGGTGGCCAAAACACGATCCTTTACCTTAAAGAGCTGACACGATAGGAGCAAAGGATAAACAGATGACAATAAATACTCAGGAACACAGAAAATTAAGAGTGAGGATGGGGCAGACCTGAGAAGGCCTGGACCCAGACTTTCATGTTATTGGTGTGTTAAATCCAAGAGACTATGTGAAATGATCTGGAGAGGTGGACAGGTGGACAGGGACTAGGTCTTAAGAGGGTGTAGGGGGCCTCCGTGAACGAGGGTGAATTTTCTCTAGTGCTCAAGAGAGAAACATTTTAAGCAGAGACCGTGATCAATTCCTCTGCTTATTCTGGAATCAGTGAAAGGGAAGGCTGCCGTAGGAGGACGGAGGTCTAAGCAGGTGGATGAGTGAGGAGAGGATTCCCTACTACGACCTGCAGGCAGAGAGCGTCATGATTGCAAGCTGGAGCCGAACCTGGGATCAGCTGCCACACTTACTCGATCAGAATCTGTTTTATCAATAGTCCTTGGTTACTCACGTTTTTCTTAAAGCTCAAACACCAGGAGTCTAGACTTGAATGGGCCTAGCTGATGAGTTAGACATTTTAAAATATTGAGAAGGAGCCCCGTTTCAAAGGATAAAAGAAATTGTTGGGACCCTGCAGGTCTTCCACGTAGAGCTAATTCATCCCAGCCCTGAACAGGACTGGCCTCCAAGCTGAGCTCAAGCACACTGCCAAGCAAAAAAGAGGAAGGAGCATATCGCAAGGAAGTAAATGGGAGGTGGTTATTTTAATTTTAAGGCAAGCAAGCTGTGAGCTCACTCTGGGAAACTAAAAGGGAAATGTCCATCTGGGGTCTGGCTTCCCACATGTGTAGACCCAGGGAAAAGGCAGGATAAAGATGCTGAAGCCATTAACATATTTTGGGTTGCTAAAATCATGACAGGGGCTCGGGTCACACAGGGAGAATACAGTGACTGAGAAGAGACAGAGTGCAGAATTCCTGCAAACACAGTGGCTGAGAAACAGGAAGAACATAGCAGTCAGAGGGACGCGGGGCATCAGGACCTGCGGAGGCCGGGGAGCGAGCGTTTCAGGAGCGTGTGCTCAACAAATTCCAAGGCGGCAGGGTTCCAGGAAGATTTATGTCTCCTGGATCTCTTGGCAATCATTTTAGTTTGGAAGCAGGAATATTAATTTCTTAAGGAGACTCAAACTCACAGTCGTCTGCTAGATAGCTCACATTACTTTTGCAAGTGAAACAGAATTCATTACTGAGTCCAAGTAAAGAATGCAGTCTATCTTGGTGGTTTCACCCAGCATTTAATTTTCTCTCTGGCACTGAACATTGTATCAACTTTCAGTGGAGTTTCCTAAGATGAGCACCTGGAGAATCCAGGTGCACTGTAGCACAGTAGCCTTAAGATCCCTGGGAGAGTAAGTCACACCCTAAAGGTTAATTTCCTGGCACATTAGCTGGCGGTACAGGATTAGTTTAAGTAGTGTGGTCATGAGGGCAGGCTTGGGAGTCAGGCAGCCCTAAACTCAAAACTACTCTAGGCCACCAACTAGATATATATTTTTCAGCTTTATTTTGGCCATCTGTGAAATGGGACTTACCATGCTTGCAGGGTTACTGAATTTCTAAGTAAGATGATATAAACACATTTTTATGTGTGCATAGAAGCATATTTAATTGAACTATATATGACTGGCATATACATACATAGCATATGTCTGACTACATGTCGTATACACAACTTACACATGACTGCAGGTAGACCCCACCCCACTCAAACACTGTACAGAGAGTCGTCCTACCGTCCACCAGACTCAATATCCCTTTCCACCTTCATGGAATCACATGTACACTGTGAATGTTACAGAAAGTTTAACTATAATTTAAAAAATCACTGTCTCTCTCACCTTGAACATATTTAGAACATGATAGGTTGAGAGATTACCAGTGAGACAATAGAACACACTGCACAAAAAATGTTAGGAGTTAAGAGACCAGAAGGGAAATTTTAAGTTTGTACTAACATGAGTTTTGCAGCAGATATTTAATACATATGTAACACATTAATTTTAGACCGGGTTCTTTAGTGACAATGTCCGTTCTAAAAGAGGACGGATATGGTTGGCTTAGATTATTGCTATAGCTACACATTTAGTAAGAACTCAAATATTTATATTTACTTTGGTCTGTAATACTTTTACATTCCAGTTGTGCATCTGAATTACTGTAGATCTCAATTTTCCCACCTAAAAAGTAGCACCTTGAATGCCTTTTAGTGCTAGAACTCTGTATTTTATATCACTGAATATTTTATATCAAAGAATAAAAGAGAAAACTAGATATATAGATCAAAATGGGAACAATTAAATTTTCCGTAGTTCACACACTTTCTAATAGACAAGAAGAATGCCAATGTCATTAAGAGTCCGTGTTATCCTAGATTTTTACTGACCTCTTGACTTATTGAATATTCAGTGTATATTTTTGTGTACCTACTATTTACTAGACACCGAGGAAGACAATGGTGACTGAAACACAGACTTTTGCTCCTATGTGTGTATAGTTCATATTCTTTTTTTTTTTTTTTTTGGTACCGGGGATCAAACTCCAGACACATGCTTGCAAGGCAGGTACTTATGCCACTGAGCTAAATCCCCGGTCCCTCATCTTCTTTTATATTTCTGTGATCAATACCATTTAAGCAGGAATAATTGGCAAGGAATCACCTTGCAATCTGTAACCGCGTTGCAGAACGAAGCAAACTAACCTATACTAAGGTTAGTCCCGTTCCACTCGTTTATCACCAAAACGTGAATTCCTACTGGAATAGTTTCTTCCTGATGACTACAAGGGTCAGAGATAAACAAAATAGATTAAACTCTACCACTGTAGCACCGGCAACCTGACCAAGAAGAGACAAACAGGCCGGGAAGTAAATAAAACCATTCAGAGGTAGACTCATACCCAGGGCGACATGACATAAGTCACGCTGACAGAATGTCTTTGGACTGTTGGGGAATGTTTACTCGTATTTCCCAGTGTCTGGCGATAACCTCGTGCACACATCCCAGGAAGATATTCATCACTGCGTGTATAAGCCCTCCCATAACTCACCAGCGCCCAGCTTGCTTTGTAAAAGATACTTCATTATATGTTTAGGGATATCTGATAACTTGTCCTGCTGGTTTTGCTATTTATTTAAATTTATCACCCTGTGAAAAAACGTGTGTTCTTTCACATTTTTCGTTTTGAAATGCAATCCTGTATTTGGGTGTATTTCCAGGTTTATATTCCCTTTTTAATTACCAGAGAATTTTCCTTAAAAGATGTTAACTGAAATTCTTTAATATGAAAAGCCATTAATGATATTACTTTTGGTTTTGATATATTAACACAGTGTATTTTTAATTTATCTTTTATAAGTTCAAATGTTTCAATTATTTTAGCAGATGCTTAATTCTAAAAATAAAGTCACTTTTCTTTGGAATACTAGCATAGTTATAGTGCAACTCAAAATGATTTTAAAAAGAGTTAATGAAAGTGCCTATTTGCATGCAGAGTTGTTAATTAATGTTTCCCTTAAACGGAAAGTTATACATAAATGTGTACATATTGACATGTATTTAGTATAGGCAAGTCTGTGTAAATAAATCTATTTAACCATATGGTAAGCAATCAATGCATAGAGCCTCCTAAATATTTTAACAGAAACCTCACAATGTAACCTTTTTTACAAAGCACTTTCAGGATTTCAGAAAATGATTGCTTTATTCTAAGCTCATTATCAGGAGGGTCCCTCTCCAAACACCACAGAATCACATATCCATATTGTCTTCCTAGAACTTCTAGCTAAAAGTATTGTATACTCTGCAAAGGGCTTAGGAAATGATTTTCTCAGTCTTGCAGAATAATTTTGAAAATGGTACTTTTAAAGACACAAAATTTAAAAAACAAAAGTGAATATATTTACCATCAAAATTTGACATGATTTTAAAATCATTTTATCTTTCAATTTGAAAACAAACCTGCTTCTTGATTTACAGTAGTAATTTACCCAACTTTAGAACTGAAATAAAAGAAAATAGCCGTAAGAGATTCTCATCTCCCTTAGAACAATGTGGAATTTAGATTTCGTCATGGGTATGTCCCATATGCCAGCTGTTTCAAGAATTTGTACTTTAGGGGATTTTAGGTGCCACATTATAAGAAATCTAATTGATGCACTAATTAACTTTATTTTTACTTTTGATCATTAATGATCAAAATGCTAAAAATGAAAACAGATTTTTTTCGTTCTTGTGAATTGCTATTTGGTTTTAGACATGAACAAGGATTATATTCATCCCTTATGAGATATGTTGTAATGCTAGACAAAAAAGAATGTAACTATTGATAGTTTTTTTTTTTTTTCAAACTTTTCTATCAGGAAGCATGATCTTCAAACTGGTAAGGTTAGAACAAACATCGTTAAGAGGGAACAGAATTCCAGCACAGATGGAGAGATAGTAGAAAGTACCTAGCACTTCAAATGAGTTCAAGTCTCCTTACAAACAACATGCCCTGGTGCTGAAAGAGCTTGCAGCCAAGATGATGAAACCAACCTTCCTTAATCTCTAAGAAATCAGGACAATAGGAGAGGCGCCAAAAGCCTGAAGATGTGAGAATGGCCCAATTCTCTACCGGGGGGAAAAAAGCAAGTTGCATCAGCTGCCTCAACCTCCAGTCAAAGGCAAGAGTAGCTTATCAAACAGCTGAAGCATCTGTTAATGGGAAAAATGAACTCACCGTTAGAGATCTGCGTGGGTCATCTAAAAACAATTTCATTTCTCCTTGTCATTACTAATCACTGTTAATTAAATTATTGTCAGAAACTACATGAACACAAATAGTACAGCACTTTCGGTGATACACTTATTTGCTGATAATTCAGATAGGTAAAAAATGCATATATCAAGAGTCCCGTGAACACAATATGTGGTTTTTGCTTTTTCATGTCGTTTTGTTTTGCTTATGCAGTTCAGGGAAGTGAACTCAGGGTCTCATAAATCTATCACCAACCTACAAATAGGTCTAGCTGACATTTTAAAAATTTCTGATATGCTCAATTATTAACCAATGGTCTGACAAGCATTGTAACATGAAGAGAACATTCTGGAGGGGTCTATTAATTTCATGGAAGGAAAACAATATTACGATTGCACCTAATCTGAGATTGTCTGGACACCTGTTTGCAATTTTTGGGGAACCAGTATTTAAAGGGTATCGTCATGCTCTATCCTGTTCAAAGATGACCGAGACTGCCAAATCCTGGGGGTTCAGATTAGACACAGAGGTAAAAGCATTGTCTCCCATCATAGAAGAAGAAGTGCATGGTAAGAAATAAAACATTTTGAGCGAATCCAGGATCTAAATGCTGCAGAAAACCAGGGGAGAAGTTTCTTTCAATTAGAAAAACCAAAATACCAATCCGCCTATCTATGAAGCAACCACCTTCCTGTCCCAGGGAGTGTTCAGGCAGAGGCTGAGGATTTCTACATTGCTTGGGCAACCGGTCAACTTTTTGAGTTACTTTCAGTTCTACGATTATTTGATTCTAAGTATTTCTAACAACCACTTAGTATTCTTTGGATCCTGAAAAATAAGGTGAAAGAAAAGTAAAAAGGTACAAATCTTTTTAAATCAGTCCCTCAGAATTTAGAAAAGGTATATTGAACACGGTAATTGTCATTTTTCTGAAGAAGTAATCATACTATATATTTTAGGGGGAAAAAAACCCTTTAGTTTAGCTTTCTTCTTTGACATAAGTACATTTATGTAATCTTAATACGAATATATATATATATATATATGCCAGATAGATAGATAGATAGCTATTTTATCTGATCTGTTCTAAAAGAAACATGTTGAAATTGTATACTTAGGCAAGCTAGGCATCAGTTTCTCTTTATTCTTTTAGTTAGACAAGCAAGAATCAGAAATGAGCAATTGCTCTATCATTTTCAGAGTCTTTTTGGTACAAGGTTGTTACTGAGAGAATATAGACTCCCAACCAAAGGAGACTGTTACAACCACACTTCCCGGCGATATTCATGGCTTCTGTTAAAATGAAAAATACGTTTATTTGTAGTTTCCATGAGTTATTCAAATTCAACCTATATGGTAAGCTACAGCTTCACAAGTGGCATAGCTATAAAATGTTTGGAGTCCAAATTCCGGAAATGTATGTCAGTAAAAGATAAAGTCTTTAAAATGGATATTCAAATCAATGAACTATATGTAAAAAAAGTGTCTGACATGGAGTTCATTTTTGAAAGATGCTAGTATTTCTGTGCATATTTCATAAGGAATGGTGAGTTTGAAAATATGGAGAAAAATTGATTCACTGGCTCAAAAGATGTGAAAGTTTTCTTTCAAAATTTTCAAAATTTAGAGAGAAAACAGTTCTATTGTGTGTTTCAAATCTGACTCACTAGATATGGCATAAGTATTTAATAAACTTAACGATGGGTTGATAACATCAAGAAATATTTTTAAACATATGTAAAGTATAAGAGGTTTAGCTCACATGACTTTACATATTCATCATAGAAATTTTAATGCTTGCTAAAATTGTGTAGCGGGAATTTGATCACCATAATGAAGTGTGTGTGGAAGGGTTCCACTGCAGACAAAAGTTGCTGTAAGTAGTTGGATTAAAAAAAATAACAACCTCGTGTATAATATCTTGATACACAAGGACTCAGACTTGTCGAAGAATAAATCATGGTCCACTCACCCATTCCAACCCCTAGGCCTAGAAAACTTACCTTCAGAAGAAAAGACTTTTTTCTTCATGTACCACGTTAGTCTTTATTTTAGGCATTACTCTTGAATACCGTATCCAAAACTATAAAGGACTTCCAGGTATTTAAAAAATGAGAACAGTTACTGCAGATATAATTTTGTACCTGAAGTATTTTTGAGTGATCAGAAAAAAATAAACGCAATATCTAAAGAGTTAGAAAACAGCATAATACCATAGGAGTGAATTAATTTTATGAAAAACACATCATATTGCTCAAAAGAATTCTAAATGCAGTAAAACATAAGGTATTATATTTGTATTTCAGTAAAGCATTAATCTTCCTTCACAAATAACACTTGTTGAATTAGTTAACCAGCAAGGAAAATTACACAGAAGGAAAGCAGTTTCCTAATAATAATAATAATAGAAAGTTAAAAGCTAAGTAATGGCATATGGTATATTTTATTATGTAAACATATTTTAAGGAGATTATAGGTTTGTTTTCTTAAAAATTAGATAAGGGTATCCATATTCATGCAGATGGGGGCAAACACTGTCAACCCTAAGAAATGTATTAAAATGCGAATATGAAAAAAAAAATGCGAATATGCCTAAGGAACCGGAAATGGGTGCAGACAGAGTGATAAAAATCAAACCAGTGTAAAGCCAGCGTATCTGGAAAATGCTTGAAAATACACCATTCGGTGATGAATCTGAAGGTTCTTTAGAGATTGTCATAGATCATTGGTTCCCTTCCTGGGGTCGTGACCCAGATTAGGGCTGCAGAAGGGGCAAGAAGAATCCCCAGGGCAAAATGTGTCCCCACTCTCCTGATGCACACGGGACCTCTCAGGGAGGCGGTGCACTTTGATCCCCTCTGCCTTCTGCATCAGTGAAACAGGGATGAGCAGGAGCGCCAGGGTGCTGCTGGGTCTCCTGCTGGGCTCCTCCAGGCTGCAGCAGCAGGGCTGAATCCACTATGTCGCACCACCTGGGCATCCTTTCCTTTCTGTCTGCGGCTGGCATCCGCAGCCTCCTTGCCTACCTGGATGCGGGGACCCGGTGATCTACAATAACTGCAATAATAATCCTTGTTATACATGAGAGCCAAGGCGGCAAATGGGTTTGACTCTGTGAATCTAGTCAGGAAAGGCATAATGATGCACAGTATACAGCTTCCTCAGTGGAAACCAGGAGCACAGTAGAGATGATAGGAAATAAGAAAAATATTGAAGTCCACTAAGGAAGCAGTGATCTCTGTGTCTCTCACCACCAACATCCTGTCCCAGGATCCAGCTAAGGAAATGCGGGGGCAGTTCATGTTTTTCAAAATGAGAGTCAAGAACAACTCAAATTACGCAGCTCCAAGGACGCAGTGGAGGAGAAAAACTGAATCATTCAAGCTACAGAAAGAAGAACTTGCAAACAGATTACTATGCAAGGGGATCCTGTGATTACAGGAGTACCAGCGTCACTAAAATTTTAAAGTTTAGTTGGAATATAGAGAGCTATTTCCAGAGCTGGGCATGCAAGATTGAACAGTGGTTCTGCAAACCAGCAGGAAAACAGTCATTTCTTCATAAGACAAAGTTAAATGAGCCACTTAGCTCAGACAGCCACCTTGTGCTACTGCATTTCAGAAAAGAATCACATTACCAGTGGGCATTTCACTAATAGCTAAGATTTATGTTCTATGTACGTTAAAGAGAGAAATAATTTCAACCCAATAATTTCCAACTTTGAAGTTTCATTTTGTGTGCATACTGTTAATTCACAGACACTCTCAGAGATGTGCGTGCTGTTATCAGGGCTACAGTATTCAGTAGCTTTTTCTTAGAATAATAGTAAAAACAAACAAACAAACAAAACCTTCCATACCTTTCCAATGTGTCACATTTTTAGTGCATTATAGAATTTAACCCAGCTTTGAAGATGAAACGGATGTACACAATGCTTAAGTGTCATCGTGATGATGATGTTGATGATGATCCGGTCTAGAAGGTGTACAAAGGCATTTCGGAATGAATGTATCATGAGTCACAAAGTTGCATCTGAAGGCAGCTGTTTGATTGCTACTTGAGAGAAGAGAGTTGAACAAGCCTGAATATGAATGATCTCATTCGGCTTTATAAAACTAAACAGAGCACAGGCAGTTAGTTGAATAATATATCTCCAAGGGAAGGGAGAGGTAGTATAATTTAACTCTGTTATAGTGTATAGCATCATCTTGCTTATAAACTGGAGCTAGGATTTCTGTCTCCAAAGGTCAGATTATCTTTACATGGTGACCTGACTTTTCTTCAACAACATATGAGCATACATCATTACTATTACTTTTTAACTTTAGTTATATTAATCACTTTATTTCCTATGCATTTCCTTCTATATTAGTATCCTCTCATGATGTTTTCCTTTATCATCTCCCCCAACCTCAAAAATGAACAAAACAGTACTTAGAACATTGTCTTGTATTTATAAGTGTCATTGCTACTATAAAGATATAAGAAAAAAATGAACTAGAGATCTACATACAGTGATTAAGACACAGAGAAATGAAACTTTAATTATGTAAGATTCAGCAGCAAAAATGTCTAGGACGTTATGTGGCTAATGATGAGGTGAGTCCTATGGACCAAGAAAACTGCAAATTTGGGCAATGGCTTTGTAACAGTGTGTGATCTGGATCATGAGGGATAGTGTAATGAGTCTTTTCCCGAAGTCATGTTGGTAGAAAGAAGCAAGTGTGACATTTTTTTTAGATGGTGGAAAACTGTGAGAAAAGTCACAGTGGTGGAAAGGAAGAGGTATTGTCCTGAACTAGCATGTTTGAAATAAAGACCTCATGAGAAGTTTCTGGAAATAAGGGCTAAGACGATTACTGGGGAAAGATTTGAACAGAGGCTGAATCAATGTTAATAAGGTGAAACATTTTTTGGAATGTCTAAGAAGTAAAAACCTTGTATCACATCCGATTTGTTAATTGACAAATAGATTTGTCTGGAGTGTATATTCTAAGACCTGTGTTAGCAGAGATTATGAATTGGCTTTGGGAAAACCTTTTAAGGTACAACTGGAAAGAGAGCTCTGAGTGGAGCAGTCACCCTCGTACAGAATTCATCCTCGCTCGCTATTTATCACCTCTGAGATAAGAATTGTGGAGCCAACTGAAGATTTTTCTACAGAGAAATAACTGGATTAAAGGATTTTGTAAAATTCCTTCTTACCTGCCTACTTCGGCAGCACATATACTAAATATGTTTCTTAAATGTCTAAATGTGTGTTACAGAAAGAAGACAATGAACCAAACTTGTTAGGCATGATACAGAGCATCTTTTTTTTTTTTTTTTTTTTTTTTTTTTGTCTTTTTTCTTTTTATCGGTACCAGGGATCGAACTCACGACTGCCTGCTTGCAAGGCAGGCGCTTATGCCACTGAGCTAAATCCCCAGCCCCGATACAGAGCATCTTAATAAGATGCAGTGGGCAACAATAGTGAAGGAAAATGGTAGAAATAAATAACACGACAATGAAAAAATTAATCAGACATGATTCATTTCACCTGTGGGATGCCTGTAAGCACAAATCAAAAATGCCCGGTTTGGGGTTGGGGTGGTACAGAAGTTTTATCATTTGTAATGCATTTTGTCATAGAATACATATTCTTGTCATTCTCCTGCTATCTGGAATTGTGGAAGCTGAGCCCATAAGTCAAATTTATAGTCCCTCCTGGGTGAGTAATATGCCAAAATGTTGTGAGCACGAATATGAGGAAGATTTTTGGCAAGACTAGAAGAAAAAAATATCCATGTTAATGTTAAATGATTCACTGTAATTGTTTACAGTGCTTGGTTAGTGATTTTAAATAGTTGGATACAGGATTTTAAGTAACTTTGCCTAAATAAACAGTGAATGCATTATAATTTCTTGACCAAAATGTTTTGCAAGGGGTGGAGGACAGAAGCCCCTAGAAGACAGAAACCGTTATGTTTTTGATAACGAACGATACAGAAGAGGAAGCTCTGTGGAAATTTCTAAATTAAACTTTCCACAAAAAAGGAAAGCATTCATCTGATTTTTGTCCAGAAATGATCTGGTATACCATGTGAAAATGAAGTCTTTCATTATTAGATCACTCACTCAGCTCTTTAAAATGTGACTTCATAAGTCAGTGAGGGTTTTCACTAGGATGTGATGCTTCAGGTGGTATTTAAGCCAAATTAGCCACCAAAATATGGCATTCGGGAGCAACGTAGGAATTGGTCAAAACACAGTCACCATGAAGAGCAGTGAAACTAGTTCTCCTTTTTCTGAGAAGCTATCATTGACTGTGCCCTTTATCCAAAGTGTGTCTCAACCAGGAACTCCAAGACACAAAAGGCCATAGAGTATTTACTGAAGACTTAGTCACTGGTGTGTTTAAATATTCCTGTGATATGTATAAATTCATTTGACTTATAAGAGCTTGTTTCAGGAGCAGTTGTCAAGAAAAGTACTTGTGTTAATACATATTCTGAGGTTAATTTGCTAACTTTTTAGAGATGGCTGTCAAATGGTGGGGGTAGATATATGCTATAAAACATATGACTTAAAAGTCAAATCCCAAAAGAGACGATCTATTTCTCCAAATGCTTGGTGTACTAAGAATGGCATGGTTATGACATAAGCTAACCTACAAATGGATGAACAAAATATTGCAACATAGGAGATAAAATTTCGTTCTAATTTTTAAAAACTAGCTGTGTGAACTTGAGAAAATTTATCTGGGTTTCCATGTACTTAGCTGTGAGATGAAAGATTGGGATGCATACTGCCTTCCATAACCAAAGTATATGAAGTTTTATCCTGTGGACTCTATGCAGGTAACCAAGTAGGCTGGAAAGCAACTCCTACTATGGTTTTGAATCTTAACATCCACAAGAACATCTGGAGCTACTGGATGAAGCTTTCTTTATTTGACTACATTCCTATACTGGTTGTCACACTAGGGAAAAAAAAATCTGAGAGGAATAATAAATGTCAGCTTGATTATAGATCCCTGGCAACCCTGGAGGATCAAGGTTAGCTACTTCAGAAGGTATGAAATTATATAGCCTTGCCCATTTCCTCCAAGACTCTTCAAAATAGTTCTGGTTCCCATGAACACTTTCATGCCGCGTTGGCAAAGACATAATCAGCACCTTCCTTTGGAGATGATTTGGGCAATATGAATCAGAGTAGAGACTGTGTGTGCTGGTATCCTAGCAATTGGCCTTCTGTGAATTGCCCTGAGGAGATAACCACGTAGCTGTGAAACATTCAACAGTGGGCTTGACAGGAAGGTTTGGGATTGTGAAAAGCTGAGCGTGAATCTAAAACTTCAGAGACGGCCATTCATTAATAATAGACAAGTGTGTGGAGAGAAAAAAATGTCCACTGTATTTTATCAGTTTCCAGAAGACCAGCGTGGATAATTTATCTTTCATGTAAAATTGTATACACATCATTCTAGGAGCACGAAAGCATTGGTGGGATTCCACACTTTTATTTCATTTTGATTTCTTTGGTAATGCTTTTTTTTCCCCAAAACTTTTCCAGAGGAGTTAAATTTTTTGAAGGCAATATTATTAAAAATTATGGTTCATGGGCTGAGAGTGAACATTAACAACAATGGAACCCCAGAGGTACCGATTGTGAAGGCCCTTTGGGATCATATTTAGACTGTGGAATGAGTTTTGTTTTGAAATATCTTTTCTATCAGGAAGACACAAGTCCATATTCCATCCTTACAGCTGATTCTTGAGGCTAGATGACTTTTGTGCCTTATCTTACCATTGCTCTGACTTAGAACATTTTGTTAAAGCTCCTGCAGGGTGCCCATTCTGGAACACCTTGGTAGGGTAGTTTTTTGGCTCTCCAAAACCTGAACTCAGTATTCACGCATGTATCCTCATGGGGTGAAAGAAACCTTTCCCTGGAGGAAGCTAATCTCATGAGAGATGTGCATTTCCAGCGTCCTTGACTTAAGGCGCAGCCTTCACTATCAGATGCTGCAGCTCCACAGGACAAAGAAAGTAATGACAATGCTCCTCTCTCTCAGTGGCAAGAACAGCGGTGGTGGCTGAAGTGTCGTGTTCTAATGTCTGGTATTAACCTCAGTGGTGGTGATGGTGGTTTCTGTCACTCTAATTTTAAAGATCACTTGGAAGGTTGCTTTGGGGAGCTAACCTTTGGCTTTCCTGCTCTTCTGCTAACTGAGCTATGGGTAGACTTGTAGGTTTATGTCCTGATCCTCTGGTCAGTTTCCAACTGAGAACTCTGCCTGATGCACTCAGGGTCCTCTGTTTCCTCCCGTCTGTTGGAAGAATCGTTCTCATCTTTGCCTTTCTCTGACACTGCAGAGGAGTGGCTCTCTCTGTCCGAGGAGGTGTAGGTTCTACGGTACCATCTGTCATGTCTTCTCTCATCCACTTCTCCACCTTTCCCTTTCAAGGCCATCTTCCATCCGCACGCAGACAGCTCAATCATCTACCTATTCTCTTTCCAAATGAAGTCCTGCCTTCCTCCACGTTTTCAGGAAACTTTGAGCCTCTGAACTCAGTCAGCAAATATCCTAGAGGGCTGCCTTTGTGCATGAGTCCCATGTCTTCACTTCTGATTCATTTTCCATGTCTGTCTTTCGTGTTTTCTCCCCTCATCATCCACTGGGATATATTTTGATTCTGCGACCACCCAGTGCCGTGAAACCTCACCTTTGTAATGCACCTCTTCCCTTTCACTGTCTCCCAAAATACTTTTCTTCCTCTTGTCATGGCGCATCCTGGTCTGAGTTTCTTCCTCCACACTGGTTGTTCTTTCGTAATCTCCTTTACTAGTTGAGAATAAATTTTTATGTCTAAGTGACCTCTGTAGTTTCACTTCATCTTTTCTGTAGCCTCTGTCGATAATGTGCCAGGTTTCCATGGCTTCAAATGTCATTTGTGTACCAGTGACTCACATGTATGTGTGAATATACACAAATAATTCTGCACCTCGAGCTTCCACTTGTATCTCCATATTCCCTCTGGAATACTGCGTTTCTCCAGGGAAATGAATTTCTCCCCTCACTGTTTCTATTCCAAATGGCACCATCCACACCTGTTTTCTCATGCAAGCAAGCCGGAGGCCTCCTCGGGTCCTCCTTTCCTCCTGTTTCCCACATCTAGACCATCAGCAATACCACCAACTCAGTGAGCCTCTGCAGAGTTCTCCATTCTCTCTACCGCCAGCATTATGATCCTAATCTCCTGGCTGACCATCACAGCAGCCTTATACTTCCGAACTCTGATGGCTTCTCCTATAAAATCCCAAACTCTATGAGAGAAGGGTTCTTGTTGGTCGTGAATTTCAGTCTCTCATTCCAGTACCTTCAATATGGGGTGATTAAAAAAATACACTATGTGTTTAAAGAAAAGAAGCTTATTACAGCGAAAGACACATTGCCATGAATGCTCCTTAAAATAGTCTCCTCTCTGTTGCTTCAACCAAACCCACCCTATTGTTCCTGATACTTTCTCAAGCACTCCAGGAAGTCCTCTCTTGAAGTGGCTTTAGTTACCCTGTCCTGGCTGCCTTGATGTCCTGTGTTGATTCAGCATGTCTAACTTTCATGGCCATTTTGATTTTATGGAAGAGCCAAGTACACGTGGTGCGGAGCTAGTGAACAAGGTGGCTGAGAACACACTGTCATGTTTTTATGCCGCTGCCTTTCAGCTGGATTAGAGGGGCAGCAACCCACTTTCTGGACAGCAGCATTCACTATATTGATGATCACCTCTCAAAACACATTAAAAAAGGACGCTTCCAAAAGAGGTAAGAATGAGGAGAGACTGGATTTGGAGTGAGAAGTTTTTTGTTTTTTCTTTTGGTGGGGCAGGGAATTAATGGAAATGGATCTTTCACTGCACACATTTTAAAAATTTAAACATTGAACATAATTTTCAATTGCCTTTTGTACATAGTAGGTGTTCAGCAACTATTTGTTGAATGAAAAAAAAACAGTCAATTGATTCAATTCAGCTGGCAGCTAGTTGAACACTAACTTATTCTGGAATGCTGAAGAAAACTCAGCAGATGGTGATATGAAATGCATTGAGATGCTTTACAAATGAAATTAAAATCCCTATTATCACAGCTGCCAAGAAAAAACTCTTGAATGGTAAAATCAAACATTCCACGTAGGTGGGCTGAGAGGTACATGTGTGTTGGTGATATCGTAATTGATCTCCAAGCTGTCTAAACTGTTCTTGGTTAAAATAATCCAATGCAAGGAACAGCAATTTATAGACTGATTAATTTTACAAATATTCATTGAGCATATACATATATGCTGGGTACTTTTAGGAATGCCGAGGTACACCAAACAGAAAAGCGGACTGTGCTTGTGAACCTTATCATCTAGCTAGGGAAGCACATAGATAAGTAAGACTCCTACCACAGCCTACCACTGTGGTGAGGAATAAGACGGATCAGGGGGATGTGAAATAGAGAGTGGGACTCAGCATTTGGGGTGCAAGGTCAGGGCAGGCCTCGCGGAGGAGCTGACTTTTCCTTCAGCGCTGGAGTCAGGGAGGGGTGGTTCACAAGCAAGTTCACACACAGCAAGAGTGGTCCAGGCGGAGGGCCGGCTGCCTCGGAGAGGGGGTCATGCTGCTAGATTTGAAGACTATCAAGGGTGTTAGTGGTGTCAGTAGAGTGCAGGAAGGCAAGCGTGATAGCAGATCAACTGACAGGCCAAGGGCGGATTGGATGGGGACTTTCTGAGTCCCAGGGAGGGCCTCGGGTCAATGCAGAGTGATGTGGAGGACCACTCGAGGCAGTCCTGTTGCTCCCAGGTTAACAGAATCGTGGACTTTGCTTCACAGCTGTTCACCTCTGCAGCCTGCTGAGAGCAGCAGGCGTAAATCAGGGTCAGAATGACAGCACTCCTGTGAGTCTGCAGGGCAGCCCTGTGCTTAAATGACCTCCAATACTTACGTTTTCCTTACATGGCTTCGGATATGTTGGTCAAAATATCAGAATTAAAGAAAAATTTGCCAGGGGCACTTGTAATAATTGTGTTCATTTATTTTGCAAAAATTTCTTCTAAAAATCAAACTGGCCAAGCATAATGGCAAAAAGGCCTGTCATCCCAACACTCGGGATGCTAAGGCAGGAGGATTCCCGTGAGTTTGAGGCCAACGTGGACTAGACAGTGAGTTCAAAGCCAACCAGAACTATATAGAGAGACCTTGTCTCAAAAAATTAAAAAACTGCAAGAAAAAGAAATAAAATGTAATAAAATAAAATAATTTACCTGGTAAATGCTATGTTAGTGAGTGAATAGATACTATCCCTAAGTTAGTGATACAGACTTTTTTTTTTTTTTTTCCATTTTGGTACTGGGAATCAAACTCAGGATGTTCTTGCTAGGCATGCATTGTGCCACTGAGCTACATATCACTGGCTTAGCAATATCTACTTCTATCACTAAATGTAAAATATAGTATAAAACATCCCAGCTGGCAATTTAGCTCAGTGGCATAAGTGCCTGCCTTGCAAGCGCATGGTCGTGAGTTCAATCAAAACAATAAAAGCATCCCATGATTTCTTGGGAAAACTCCAAGGCCAGACTGCATTTGGTTAAATCCTGGCTCTGCCACACACTGGTCATGTAATCTGGGGCAATAAACTTGTGACTCTCTGGCTTAACTTCCCCATCTTTAAAGTGGGAATAATGTGACTCCCCCGGAGTTGTTGCCAGCTAAAGGAGAGGATATACAGAAAGCACTTGACATAGTGCCTGATGTAAACACTGCACAATCTTAGCTAGTTTTGTTACTATTATTGCAGTTACTGATTTTAAAGCTGTTGTATTTACAAAGAAACAGCTGGGTGTGGCGGTGTGTAACTGCGATCCCTGCATTCTTTTGAGACAGAGGCAGGGGGTTGTGAATTCAAACCCAGACGTGGGGAACTTAG
Source organism: Cavia porcellus (assembly GCF_034190915.1). Taxonomy (NCBI): domain Eukaryota; kingdom Metazoa; phylum Chordata; class Mammalia; order Rodentia; family Caviidae; genus Cavia; species Cavia porcellus. Next base: position 79,242,980 of record NW_026947493.1, on the reverse strand, counting down.
CAACTATAGAGACCCTGCTTTAACACAAGTGACAAGGGCTGGGATCGCAGGGTGATGGAAAGACCCTGGATTCAGGCTCCAGTAACACACAGACAGGCAGACAGATACACACACACACACACACCCCAAGGAATAACTATAATAAAGTGGGACCTTTTAGGGGTTCTTTCGTATCTAAAATTCTGTGCTGTTTTATTTGCTTTACAGTAAGGCAAGGTTACTTCCTGCCACTCCCTGTGGTTTTGATTTTAATAAGTAATATTCCTTGGACACATTGGAAATATGGATTATAACGAAAGTCAGAATAATCCAACTGCTTTTTTAGTGTAACTGATTTCTCAGATTTGGCATCCTTACCTCCTTTGTCACGATGTCTCACTCATTGTTACAGAGCGACCGTGTTTTAGTATGATGTGCTGGGTTTAGGAATAAACATAAAATAGCACCAAAGCCACACTGCACACAGTGCAGTGAGTTACAGTGAAGTACAGTATAGCTTGATATTTAATCACTGTTAAAACTGATAACAGAGACATTAAAAGGACTAAGTTTCCTGAGGTCTTCTCAAGGCCATTGGCCAATCACTTTCAGACCTCAAAGCTCTCCGGGGCATGATGCCTGTAATCACCCTTTGCCCCCTTCAGGTAACACCAAATGTTGAAACTTTTGGCACTGGATAGATCTTAACCTGGCTCCTCATCATTTTATGACCATTAATTGCTTCCTGTGAAGTCTTCGTTTCCACATGTGGATCTGAATTCCTTGGCCATCTTTTTATGGTAGCTTGCAAATACCGAAGGTTTATCATCACAGTATGATACGTATTTCCTGTAGTGAGTTCCTTGCTGCCCTAAGTTGATTTTGAAAGGTATTATAAAAAAAAAAATCAAGTACAAAGCAAAACAAAAGTAGAAAACCTTCTGTTAGTAAATTAATGTAATAAACAGTTCCTTGTGAGGTCAAGAGTATGTACAATCTAAGACTGTCCAAGAAAACTGCAGATTTACACAGAATCATGGACATCCAGAGCCCAATTTGTGCCTTTTGAGTATGTATCTTGAATTTTTAAATAGTTTCCATGTTTCCATAACTTCGTGTCTTTGCCTATTTGAACGTGAGTTTGATGTTGGATAATATCAAACCTTGCACACTAGCCAACTCTGGCAAGTAATATAAAGCATTACTCTGTACGATCAATGTCATTTTGGATAAAAAGCATGAGCATCTATTTGAATTTCCTATCACTGGCTAGAAAACCAATTTTAAATTTCTTTAAAGTTGCGTGCTTCTGGAGTTCTCATATCAGTATATACATAATAGTAAATAACAAAGTGGGATATTTTCATTTCAATTCAGTTCACCCAGGCTTCAGCCATCACAAAGGGACAGGACTGGAGAAATCAGACGCTTTGGCTGGCTCCGGGTGTGGCGTTGTAGTTGGTGTCCAAACAACACTGCAGAACTCAGGACCTGCCTCTGCATGTCTGCACGCTGCTTTCTCAGCATTGGCTCGGGTTTTCTGTGTCTGTCCAATGCCCCAAAAGCGGTAAGAGCTCCAGCCTTAGAGCACCCTAGGTCCAAGCACAATGGAGTCCAAGGTCCCGATTCCTAGCCTGTAGCCTCCTAAGCTTTTTGTTCCTTGTTTTGGTCAAGACCCCAAATTTAATGTTCTCATGGGTCAGGGCAAAGTCAGAGGCTTGCTTTTCCTGCAGTAGGCCTTCCCCGCGTGGGAAAGTCGTGAGCTGCTGCCAAGGAGGAGACAATGGATGCTGGCGACTGAGAGGCAGCAAGTGCTCGCCTCAAGCAGACACACGCCTGCACACTCTGCCTTCACCAAGGCACAGTGTAATGTCAAGTCCACACCGTAAGTTCAAACCTCAGTTCACTCACCAGAGTGGCAGGGCAGTGGATTAGGATGGAGAACCTTGACCCAGCCAGTTCCACCCCCGCCTGCATTTGGTTTGTTACTGCATAGAGCTCAGTTTCTTTCTAAAACAAGAGTAACAATGACCCGTGTCCCATAGACGGATTAGTATATGTGAAACACCGCAAATCATGGCACAGCAAACCTGGTGTAAGTGTTGGCTGTTCCTATTCCTTACAAGCATCCTTGACTGTTTGAGTCAGGCACAGGCTAAACCTCAGTCTTTATTTGTAAAGTTAGAGATGGAGTCTGCATTTCAACCTAGAGTTGATGTTCTGTAGCTCTCAGCTTTCATAAGCACCAGGATGATTCCAAGCCTCTAAGAATCATCTTTCCTGTGGAGACTTTGAAGAAGGAGTCCTGAAACACAGCATGAAGAAGCTAAATTTCACCATGACCTCACTAGAAATGATATAACTTTCCTTTTATAGTGTTCTGAATGAGAAGAGAACTCACTGCAGAAAAATGTGGTTAAAACATTCAAACCTGTTTGAGTAACTTGTCATGGGATGGGGGGTAAAAGGAACAAAAAACAAAACAACAAAAACAAACACCACCAAAAACAACAATGACAAAAATCGAATGGCTAATTCATGTTCATTTTTTACTTCTTTGGTCTAAAATTGAATTTCCTTTCCCTCATACAAAATAAGCTCAAGATTTGAAGTGGTATACCATTTAAAATTTTAAATAAAATAAGATTGTATCTGAGTAACTTGGCCTTAGGAGTCTGACTTTCAGATTCTAACATAGCAACAGAGTGTGACATTATTAGCGCAGTGGCTGCATTTTTTGTGCATCTTTGTGATTAGGAAAGGTATTGGAGGTGCATTTTCCCTTGTTTGGAGGGTGTCAGTATATGCATGAACATGTATATGAAAATGTATTGTGCATTATTGGATATTAAATTACTTAAGGATTTTCTCAAGACTGCTTTTAAGAAAGGAGTGAAAGACCATTGTGTACAAATTGAGTAGTACTGTTAGAAAACTACATCTAAGGCTACAAATAAGAGGAAAAATGAGATCACTGTTACTTTTAATGCAGAGGCAATTAAGTGATCACGTTCCAGTTGCATATGGTGACTGACTTGTCTTATCCGACTGTCTTATCTGAGAACCTCATGTGTCCTTGTGAAAGACGAAAACTAAGAAATTTCCAAGTTTCTCCATCTCCAATTTGTGAATTTCTTGTGGCTCAAGAAATTCCCTGTATTCTCAGGCGTTTTACTTTCTTTATCTTCCTGATTTAATTAGCTTTGAGCTGTGAATGTCTGTGCATCTCTTTCCAGATGGAGCTATCTCCAGAGTCTGGACTTTAGCACACTGGAGCGATTGCCCAGAGCCAGGCTGTGTTGGGGAAGCCGGTGGTGGAGCTGCAGACCAGAGAGTGAGGATGAAGGGCCTGGAGTTAAAGTAACAGAGCACAGTTATGGAAAGCTACTAGTGCGGTTTGCAAAGCACCTTCTACCTCTAATTTTTTCCAATTGCATGTAAAGGTAACAATTCCAGGGCTCTATGCTCCATGAACCATTATGCTCCCTCAAAACCTCAGTCACTTTTTATTTTTTAATATGAATTTGTACCTCTATGCATTCATTCAGTTAACACCTATCAAGGTCTAAGTTTTTATCTTCACGTTTATATTGTGTGACTCAACATTGGTCACAGTCCAAGGCTCGCTGTCTCGAATCTTAGTGAACACGGGAATCATACGATGTGCTTATTAAAAGTTGTGTTCTCAGGCCCCACCTCTAGGGATGCGCAGTCACTGGTAGGTGAGGCCTAGATATTTTGTGCTTTTAGAAAACATTCATGCTAGTTTATGAGGCATTTAATTAGATCAAAAAATCTATAAATTAGCTACCATGTCTGCTCATTTACCACTGAAGTACCCAACACTGAAAATAGTATCTGGCACAGGGTAGTTACTCACTACATAATTGTTTATTGAATTATACTATAAAGACTGCACTAGACTCGTGGTTATAAAGTTGATTTCATCACAAGCCCTTCTGTACCAGTCAGCATCCAGAGAGATAACACAAGGAACACTCATGGAATTCTCAAAGACTTTAATGAAGAGATCGTAATAAAACAAAGGCAGGGTTAAGGAAGTGAAAAACAGAAGATGGCAAAACACGAAAAAACAGAAGATGGTGAAACACTTGGGCCAAGTAATGCCTAGAGGAGCTGCTGCCCCAGGAGGAAGGTCTGAGGTGGGAATCTGATTCCCAGAGCCGCTGAAAGTTCAGTCCTGTTGAAGGGTCAGCCTAACAGGGCCAGTCAGGGGAGCAAGCCAATGATTGTGTCCTGTTCTCTGAGGAGACAAGGTCATTGGGGAGATCCAATCAGGATCCGGACAGCGAGGGGTCTACACGATGAGGTGTCTCGTGGCACAGAGCACAAGGGGAACGTGGACAGTGTTTTCCTTCCAGAAATTGTCAGTCCACTGCTTTCCAATCAGTGCAAAGCTAGTGATGAACAAATCACAGTGAAAACAATGGCTGGCACTTACCATTTGAGCTCTTAGTATGTCTACACGGCAGTGTATATACTAAGTGCTTTCAGAGAGTCGAGCTGCGTTCAGGATCCACAGAGTGCGTGAACATCAGGGCAGAATGATAACCACACAGAAGTTTTCACTTTCCGGATGACTACACGCTTCTAGTCATGTGTACCAGTATATACACATGAATGTGTGCTGACATGGGTCCTTGCACTGGCTCCTCGGGACAGTATGAAATGTGACCCCTTCCTGGAACCTGAATATTTGGAAATTCACCAATTAAATATCATATGGTCTTTGGATAACATTTTAACATCTGTAAAATGCAATAGCTATGGATAGAGTGATTTATGCTAAAATAATTCAATATTTCAACGTTAAACAGCGTAGAGAAAAGTCTTACTGATGTTTAAAGAGATCACATCTCTGTACCAATTTTGTAACTTTCTTCCCTTACACTTCTGGCTTCTAGGACTATGAAAAACCCATTCCTATATAAAAGTTCCCAGCTCTCAGCCTCATTCTGCTAACCCCATGTTTTCATGTGTAAGAGTTAGTTAAAAATCATTTAATTCACTATTTTTAGAGCAACATGGAATTATGAACCAAAACTTAATGATAATGAGGACAATATTTCAGAGGAAGACAAACATCTTCTCTGATACATTGCCAAAAATATGCTGCTGAGATGAAGACCACCCAGAAACTTAAACTGGCACAGGATACGTCAGCCCATATGTATTAAAAAGAAAGGAAAGAAAGAAAGGATGAGAAAGAGAGAGAGAAGAAAGGAAGAAAGAAACAAGAAAAGCAAGAAAATGGACTACACTGATCATTAGTTCAATAGCATTTTTCTAAGTAAAATTTAAAGAAGTTGATCTAAACTCCACATTGAACTTAACAGACACTATGGAGTATCTATGATTTCCTGATCTTTTGCCCTCAAGAATCTTAGAGTTTAGCTGGGTAGGGAGACAAGTCAACCAGCAGCATCCTACAGATCACTACGATTAATTACTAGCTAGAGATGGGAGCACGTTCCCTAGACATTTAGTTCTGGCACTGACTCTGCTTTGGCATTTGGGGGAGGTATCACAGGAAAAATGAGAATTTGAGTTTGACCTTAGAGGAGAAGAGGGTATTCCATTGCAGTGCTGGCAGAGAGGTCCTTCTAAGCCTGCTGAGGGACGTGGCAGCATGGAAGATAAGCATGCGGGAAGACCAGGGTGTCAAGGGAAGGGCAGCCCAGCTTGGTCAGTGGGTCAGGAGGGTGAGGAAGAACCACTGAAGAGTGACACCAGAAAGCCATTTTGGAACAGGTCACGGGAGGACTTGACTACCTGGTGCACCTTGGGATTATTCCTTTGGCAGTGGACAGTCACTGGTGTATCTGGCATCCAGGAGTAGAAAAATACAAGAGGGAGAGGCAGTCATGTGCTAGCTCTGTGCTCCGTGGGATAGAAAGGAACACAGTGTAGACGGTGCTGACTGTGATGTTGTGGGGAACGCAGTCACTCTTTAATTTGGGGAAGGTCTGCGTAGATGAAAAAAAGTGGCAACAGATAAGAAAGCTCTTTAAAAAGGGACAATGGGAGGGTTAGCTAACCAATAGGACGGAGGCCTGGGGATTGCCAAAGATGTCCAAGTCTGAGGTTTCTGGTCTGGGTGACTCACGTCTTTGACGGAGATGAGACTGGTCTACTTCTCCCTCCTTTCATTTTGCCTCTGTTCATTTTTATTTTTGTCTTTTTCGTTTTAATCGGTACCAGGGATCGAACTCACGACCACACACTTGCAAGGCAGGCGTTTATGCCGCTGAGCCAAATCCCCAGCCCCATTTTGGCTGTTTAAACACTCCTCCCCCCTTGCTCCATTATGCTATTAGACATAGGAAGTTTGAATTTCTGGTGGAAAATTCCAGTCTGAAATTGAAGTAAACTTCCTTACTGAGCTTGATTACATACACCTGAAAGTTAATTGCATAGAGTTTGGAATAAGTAGTATATGGGATGGGCGAGGCTCACAGAAGACAATGGAGCAGAGGGAGAAACATGGACAAAACTTGGAAAGCACCTTTGCAAGATCAGATAGGAAACTGAGTCGGATCTGGGTCATTTTTGATGTAATTTGTCTCTTACTATTTGAGGGAAGGAAGTCAGTTCTACCATTGCCCATAGTGGTTTGATTTGAATGCATAGCACAGAATGAGGTCATGTACTTCTGTTTTCAATCCACTGGCCAGCGGATAGCTGGGCATTCATGAGACCTGATGAAAAAGCAAGAATTGATATTTTCATCATGAGGCCCTCTTATCCAGAATTGTGTGTGTGTGTGTGTGTGTGTGTGTGTGTGCATACGCATGCCTATGTGTCTACACCTCTAAAATTTGTTTCCCTTTTTAATTAAATAAAGCCCATGTTTGTTGGCTTTTAGGGTGGGCTACGAGGCCCATCTGTTTAACCAGGCATTCGCCTCATATTGCAGGGGGAGGATTGGCAAGTGTAAGTGTGAATTTGAATACCAGATCCAGGCTATTTAAAGCTGAATTTATCTTTAATAAATTCACCCAGAGGTGTTCAGCAATAGGTACTTTGGAAAATGATCATAATTTGTGCAGAAGAGTATTTTCTTAAAAGATGAGTACTCTGTGATTGGGGAGGGACATAGACTCAGTGAAGTTCATCTATAATAATGTTTTGTTCCCTCGGCTTCCACCACATTGGAGGGCATAGCACTCTGATAATTGCTTTTGATGTACTGAGAGGCAAACAGAACTTCCATTTCATATAATGCAGGACTGATTCCAGAGCAAATAATACATAAATATTTTCTTGCTATGATGTGTTAGAGAAGTCAGTACAACGGATCAAGGGTTATCAATCTTTGAGGTTTCTAAAAAGGATTGCAATTTATGACGTGTTGGGGTAAACAATTGGATTACATTTCTGAAGTGCATGTTCCGTCAGGTAACATCACTGTGATTGGCACTGGAAATTGCAAGTCAGTTCTGTGGTAAGACGCTGAAAATGTAAGACAAGTATGCTTGTACTTATGGCTAATCCCTCTCTGTATCTCCGCTGAATAAACTACGAGAAAAGGAGGAAGAAAGAATGTTTAAATAATAAAACAGAAAGCATGTACTGTGTCACGTTGATAAAGAATAAGCACTCACACAGCTCAAGGATCTGTTTCATCAGTGGTCCAGTCATGAGAGAAGATCCCAGAGTTTGAACATTATGAAAGACTGCAAAGAAGTTACTTCAGTTAAATGTTGCTTTATTGTTTGCTTATTTGTTTTTAAAAGTCTCTGCTAAATTCTTTATTTTTTGATGCATCCTTTAAAAGGCCAGGTTTTTATTTTAACACTCCGGCTCTATTGTTTAGAACTGCGTTGTTTAAAAAAAAAAGGCAAAAGAAAAGAATGGTTTAAGAGTTTTGCATATGTTTGACAGCAGAAGATAATAAATGTAAATAAATCTTTAATATTTCCCCTAATTCAGTTTGCTCCACGCAAATGTAAGGACTAGAAAAACAAATCAACAAACATTTGAAGGCAAACAATATACATAACTTATTTTATATATTAAAAACAACTGTCAAACAATTATGACCTCATGTATTAGTTGCTTGTTTTGAAATATTCCTACTAGAGTTAAAAAATCCTACGAGGGCCTTTGAGCTTTAACATATTGTGCCAATCAGGAGCATATGTAATATATCCAAAGCATGAGGTAAAAATTTTCTTCATAAATTATTTCATAAATAAATAAGTAATTTGCTTGAAAAAGTTTACGAAAAGATGTGTGCTTTTATTCAGTTCTACAGATCTTTCGTGGCTAATGGAAGTGGCTTGATATGGACAGCATCTTGATCTCTTCTATCCTGAGTTAAAATGCAAAACCTAACAGGCAAACTTCAGCAAAATTGAGCCCGTTTCTCAGGCAAACTTCAGCAAAATTGAGCCCGTGAAACTTCATTCATTATATTTTTAAGTGAGCATGAATTTGTTGGCTTCAGTACCTGAAATGTAACTTTATACTTTCAATTAAAGGACGTAATTCACCCTTAGACCTTTGGCTTTAATTTTTCATATAACATATAATTTTGGGTACACTTAATGGTCAGATTTTGTATTATTACAGGTGGAAAAACACCAGCCGCTCTCAAGGGTTTTGTGCTTGCAAAAGCATGTAATTTAATTTTTTTGAACCAATTTAATCAATGATTATTTCATGTGAGTAAATTTACACTCTTGACGATTGCCTTAGGCTTGAGGGCAACCGAGAGGGAGATCATTTCCCCTTTTAAAATGTCATTTAAATCTTGGGGAGCAGCAGGAGATTAAGGGCCTAATCCTTGTGATAAATTGTACTATTTAACTTTGCTAAGATGCAATAGCAGCAGATTTTATCAGTTAGATACCAGCCTTAGAAGTTTTAGGTGGTCTTAACCATTTAAATACAATCTGACTATTCGGATGCATATTTCAAAATTTATTTGACCTAATATTTTCAGTGAGTCATGGCTAAGGAATGTTTCACTCCAATCCTTAGTATTTTTCTGAATAAAAACACTTCTTACTGTGACATGCATATTTCCATAAAAGTCAAGGTATTAACTTATGGCTTAAAAAGAAAATAAAAGTTCTGTATTTCATAGAAGAATCCTTTTCAGAGAGGAAAGTGGTGGTGGACAGTGTTAGATAACTCCAGTGTGGAAAGGCCTATATTTAATGTAGGAATACGTTTTAGAAGGGAAATCAGCAGCGAACAGTATTAAATGACTCCAATGTGGTCATTATCAGTGGACTATGAGAATCACAGATTTTCATGTTAATTTTCCCTGCACACAGAATGTATATGGAATATATATATATTTTTCCCTTCAACTGATTTAAATAGATGATAACTTATGAATAGCTACGCATATGAGACACTGTCTTCTCCCTCCTTTAGGGAATATATTGTTTGCCTCATTGTGAAACTGTATTTTGACTACTGTCTCACCTGACTCGTTTCTCTATTGCAAAAGAATTATTGCTTTTCTATTCATAAAGAGTGTATGAGACATTCTACCAAAATACTTCTGGAATAAATGTGTTGCAAAAAGAAATCACGTATCTGTCTGTGTAGTTATACTAAACGAAAATAAAGACCTTCCAGAAAAAGGAGTGAGATTTTAAGGGCACACATTTCAGTTTTAAGTTTTTATATGACTGCTTTTTTTTCGCTTTTGATAACAGTATGTTTCGAAAACATACTCATTTCCAAAAAGATGCAAGAATCATTTAGTCAAAAATATTTTGGAGGAAATTACCTCATCTTATGCTCACAGATTCATGATTGTACCTCTCTAAAATTCTAATTTTAATCATTTTGTAGTTTAGAGAAGGAAAGATGTTTCTCCTTTTAGCACAAAATTAGTTGCAACCGACTTTCACCCCAGGAGAAACACGCCACTTAAAATCACCCAACCGAAGAAAATGAAGTCCAAACGCCCAAGAAATGTTTACTTAGTTTTGAACACCTCCTATCCTTTGAGTCCTGTCATGGTGATGTTTTATGCATTGTCGATCTCTAGAAGTTAAAAACAAAACAAAACAAAAAAAATCCAGTCCATTTCAGTGAACTTTACATTGGAGACAATTTCTCTCAGCCAGGAGAGTCTTTGGAGATACGAAGTAGGAAAAACAAGGTCACGCCTGATTCCGGAGCTCCTTATCTACCACTGAAACCCTGGCCAGCCAGCCTCACGTCTGCATGTGGCAGTGCCCAATCGGGTCCCCATTTTATCTCTGGGGTGGTACCCCTTCACGCACCCACTGAGCCTCGGCTGCGCCTCCTCGGCGGCTCGGAAAACCTACAGCCACCCCGGTCCGCGCTGCTCTCGGACTCGGACGGGAGTTCAAGTTGCCGCGCAGCCCCGGGGATCGGCGGGGCTTGGGCAGCTAGCTGGGCGCGACTAGTGCGGGTCCCCAGGAGCGCGCCGCACCCGCGCCCCGCAGCCCGCACCGCGCAGCCGGGGAGGGGCGCACACGCACACCCCGTCCCGAGTCGTCCCCGCGATCGCGACCACTTCGGGGAGTTCCCGGTTGCTGGGGGGGCAGCAGCTCCGGGGTGCGCCGAGCCCCCCGGGTCCCTCCCGCGTCCCCGGAGGTGGGTGCCGCCGCCGGCCCCGCCGCGCCGCTCCCCCGCGGCCCGATTGATTTTATTTTCCGGCTCCGGCCGCCGCGCGGTGGGGGCGGGGAGCGGGGGCGGGGCGGAGGCGGCGGGGCCGGCGCGGGCGCTCATTCGCGGCGCCCGGACGCGGGCGAAGTTGTGGCGCAGCCGGGGCGCGGGCCGGGGCCGGGCCGGGCCGGGCCGGGCCGGGGGCGGGCGCGGGGCCGGCGGGCGGGCGGGGCGCGGCGCGGCGCGGCGCGGCGGCGGCGGCGGCGCGGGGACGCGCGCTGTCTCTTTAAGGGACTGGGTCTGGGGTGGCGCTTTCCTCCGCGAAGGCTCCTTTGATATTAATAGTGTTGGTGTCTTGAAACTGACGTCATGCGCGGAGACGGAGGTCCTGACAAGCGATAACATTTCTGATAAAGCCCCGATCTCACTGCCATCTCCAGCCTCCTCTTTTCGGGGTGCTGATCATATTTTTCTGCAGACCTCGCGTCCTCTCCGATCGCGCTCTCGCCTTTCGATTTATTATTATTTTTTTTAAACAAAAAACAACACCCCCCTCCTCGCGTCCCTCCCCTCTCCACCGACACCGGGCACATCCTCGCTCTATTTCCTTTCTCTTTCTCGCGCTCTCTTTTTCTTCCTAAGGGGGGCAGGGCAGGGCCCGGGGGGGAGGCAGGAAAAGACCTTTTTCTCCCCCCCCCCCCAATAATCCAAGATCAACTCCGCGGACAACAGAGGACGGTTCATGGCTCTGGCCGCCGCGCCACCATCTTCCGGACTGGCGAGGGTGTTCGCGACGATTAATCAACAGGTAAGGAGGAGGGGATCGGGGTCGGGGCCGGGCCGGTACCGGGGACCCGGGCCGCTGGCCGCGACGCCTGTGCTGCGCCCGCGCGCGTGTGCGCGAAATGTGGGCGATCGCGGCGAGCGGGGAGCCCTGGGAATTAAAAGTGACTTTCTTAAAAAAAAAAAAAAAAAAAAAAAAAGCAGCAAGCCCGGAGCACAGAAACAGAGGGAGACGGAGGGAGAGAGAGAGAGAGTGTGTGTGTGTGTGTGTGTGTGTGTGTGTGTGTGTGTGCAGAAAGCCAAGCGTAGCCTTCTCGGGTTTCACATGCATTTTCTTTCTTCCTTTTTTGCGCGTGTGATTTCTTTCTCTCTTTCTTTCTTCTCGTGCTCCCCTGACCCCCCCCCCGCCACCCCCCTCACCCGTGCCTCTCCGCCTTGGTCTGGGTGCTGGGGTCCCAGGCATCCGAGCCCTTGCACGGCGGCGACTTGCAACTAACTGCAGTAGCCCCTTGGAGTCAGTGAGGGTCAAGTTCAGCCGCCGGGGAGGAGGAAAAACAAATCCCCGTTGGCCAAAAAAAGAAGTTTCGGCCGGTGCCCCCTCCCTCCCCCGGCTGTCTGCGGCGCTGGCGGATTGCGATTCTCTCCTCCGGGCGCAGCGCAGGAGCTGGGGTGGCCGGGGACCCGCGGGGCCGCCGCCGCCGCCGCCGCGAGCTTTCTGGGGGGCTCCTGACAAGCGGGGAGCACGCTGGGCAGCGGCATGCAGAGTAGTAAGTTGGGCGGACTTGGGAGGGTCGGGAGGATCCTCCCCGAGAGGGCCCTTCGTGGGGTCCCCAAAGTGGGGAAAACTGCACAGCACTGGCTCTGGATTTGAAGAGTTTGTAAAACTTGGCTTGAAACTTTTCCCTCTCTCTCTCTCTCTCTCTCTCTCTCTCTTTTTTTTGCTTTCTTCTTAAAGGCCCAGCTGGGCTGGGGGAGAAGGGTGTCGCATCCGCTGGTGCACCCGCCTCCGAGCGGGTCGGGGCAGCCTGGTGGCCCTGGGGTCGGTGCCCTGCCCGTGCCATGTGGCAGGGCCTTGCAAGCCGGGCGCTTCCGTAGGGGCTGCGGAGGGCCAGGCTTCCTCTGCGCCGCCCGCGGTGGATGCGCCATGTGTCGCGTGGGCCAGGGGACACTGGCCGGGGATTAAACGCCTGACAGCGGTGGGTCAGGCTGGAGGAGAGGCGCTGTGCCTTCCCTTCCCTCCAGTTCCTGTTTGGGCTGTAGACTCTGAAACGCATCTCCGAAAGGCCAAGGCAAACACCGCTGTCTCTTCAAATAACTCCAGGATTATAGGACCCCATGAATAATTTCAGGGTGAGGCCTAGGTGGGGGCTGTTTGAAGTGCAAAGCTGTTTTTGTGGCTGGGAAGGCTTTTTCTTCCCTTTCTGGCTCTGTCTCTCTTTATTTTTTGTTAGTACCTGTCTGAGATGGTGGTGTTTTCCTCTCCCCAGGGAAGTCGGTCACTTTTATGACCCTAGGACTCTAAAGCAATTGAAGTTGGTGGGCAAGAAGGATTGGTGGGATTTCAGGAGAGAAATCTTTGACTTCACTGAAGTGTAGGACCTGCTTTACTTCCCTCATCTTTTTAGGCCTCAGCATTGATAACTTGGAGAGCTTTTTTTAAAAAGAGCAATGGACTTTAAGATTGAGTCAAAATTATGCTAAGATACTCATCCTTATCCTATTTTGGAAAATCCCGGCTAGAATTTAAGAGCAAGGTAAGTGAAGCTGAGCAGCTGAGCAGAGAATGCAGTGCGAGAGAAGAGTTGGGCCCATTCAGAGAACTTCCCTAGTGGCACTCAACTTCTGTAAAGGCACCAGGTGAACAGGAAAGCACTAGGGAGAGATAGGCAGGAGAAAGGCAAAATACAGACAGGGCCGAGAGAGACAGAGTTATTAAGGACGTGATTATCGTAGGCCTGCTTGCTGCCTACAATTTTGATTGCTTTAAACTTTCAAGGACTCCAGGGTCCTCCGAGCCCAGAAGCTAAAATCTATGGATCGCCTTGGCATCCTGTTACTTTCTTGTTGGTTGTAGGAAAAGATGATCAGAGTCACCAAAGGCCAGGGACAGGAAAGTCAAGGCAAGTAGTGCGGGCAGCCAGTTCTTGACGTGGACAAAATGAGGAAAGTTCCTAAGCTCCACTGCTGAGAAGTTTCTAACGTGTTGTGTTGCTCGTTCGCCAAGGAGCCTCTCTCAGTTATTACACCGGTAGTGTTGAAAAGCAGATGACCTAGAATAATTGTAGGGGCCTTCATTTTTCTTTTTTTTTTGCTTTTTTCCCCTTTCCTTAAGTTTGCTGGGCTTGTGGATAAATACAGGGTTTGTATGGGAGGGTGAGTGTTTCCTGTAAGCTGTGATGCTGTTAGCACAGTCTGGAAATGATACCAACATTTTGAGAGTTTTTTTTTTAACCTTATGTGAAAGTTTATTAATGACTTGCTGAATCCTAGCAAGTTGAACGTATAGTTTTCAGCGTTTATATTTCCTTAGAGTTCTTAACTTCCTTTTAAAGCTGTGCTCTTTGATAAAAACGTCTCCAGTCAGTGAAACAAACAGGGCCAGTGGTGTGCTAAAGTTGAACGATTCTTTCTGGATATTAATAATGTGAAAATAAAACCTCGGAGGAGGAGGCAGAGTTAGGATGCCAGCATTCTGATTTGATTTCTACAAGTGCAGAACATTCTGAAGCTTCATTAACACTGCATTGGCAAAGTATAATTTACCCGCAGTGAGCTGATGTTTATAGGTTCCTGATGGATCTGTTATATGTTAGATTGTGTGTGTGTCGAATACTTTTACACACGTAATAACTAAGTCTGACACTTCAAATAAATGGTGGGACATAGCAAATGCCTTCTGGAAAGTTTGTCACGCCTCTGAATTTTAGGTGCAGTTTGGACTGCTGTTTATATTTTGTGCTTTTTCTCCTAAAGGTAGCAGTCAAGGTAAGGAGCTGAATGTACTAGCATCTGTGAATTCTGAGCTCAGAATGTTGACGGCTAATATTTTAAATGACTTTTTAAAAATTTTCTGTTTTCTTGCTTGGAAAACAGTTGGAGCTCCAAATCAGTGTTAGTCATAAGTGAGATCTGTGTGTCTTACTGTATTCTTGGTATTATTTTCGCTTTTCTTTTTAAGTTACTTAGCATTTGCGAGTTAGCTCTGATTTTCACGGTGCAGGTCTCTATATACATAAAGAAGTCTTCATTGCTAGGAAAACCTTCAAAACATGGAAAGAAGAGTATCTGTGGGAAAAGCTACTTTAAAGATCTTAGTATTTTAATTCTATTATTATTATCATCATTATTATTATGATGTCTGTTCATTATTATTATGATGTCTGTTCAGAGATAGAAGCAACACTTTTCCATTAATGATCTGTGTATTTCTCAGTAAACAGTAAGTCAAATGGTATTATGTTTTAACAAACTTTCGTCTTTGTTGAAGTGAGTAGGAATGACTAGCAGTTTTTCAAAGGATTGCCTGCAAGCTTAGAAATCTGAGTTTGAAATTGGAGTATCATAACTGGCGTTTAAACTGTTTTAGTAGTGCATGTATTTAAAAATTATTATTTTTTTTTACTTTAGTTCTCTCTTTGATAACAATGTCCCAACCCTATGTGAGTGTGTATAAAACAAAATATACTTTAGGAAAGTTTGTGGGCAGGTGGCTATAATTGATTTAAAGGAAAAGTTATTATTTTTGTAAAAAGTAATGCCCTTAAAATAAAATGACCGGCTCACATTAGAACATATTCTTAGGAAGATACCCTGGGATGTATAAAATGAAGCCATTCATTCAGGAGACTGACAACTTTCCACTTGGTATTTGCCTTTGCTTAATTTAGTTGCATCTAGAGAGCTGGTGTGGTAGTCTGCATCTGTTTTTGGCAGGCACAGAAAACTATAAACTCAGACAGTTCTCTCCCAAATATCGTAGCTCACAAGTTGCAATCAATTTGATAAAAAACAGTCAACTTTTATGGATTTGTTTTCCCTTGTTCCTCTTGGCCAAGCTTTCAGGTAATAGGTTTTCTTTTTCTTTTCTCTTTTGGTGGTGGAGACTACTAACACCATGCGTAACTAGTTCCTTTATCTTGTTTATGCATTTATTTTCCTAGTTTACTGGTGATTGAAATTTGGGGAAATTAATACCAGTGCATTCAGATTTGATTTTACTTTGGTTGCTTATCTGTGGGATCGCTCAGTCTGTCTTTCAGTATCATAGAAAAAGAATTGAATTCTTCGTTACTGTACAGTTATGATTTATGGAGTTTCAGCATCTTGCTTTGAATAGGACAGAAGATGCTCTTCTAATTTCTGGCCTTTGCCAAGGAGAAATGTGATCTAATTTTTAAGGGCACCTGTAATGGCCATGTGTGAAAAAGCACTTTATAATTATTTATGTTTTAAAACTTGGGGCAGTTTAAAAATAATTGTCAAAATCATTTCTCTACTAAAAGCATTAAGCAGTCAATTAAAATAAATATGCTAAAATATTGTTTTATACTACTGGTTGGTAGGAAACAGTACTACAGAGACACTAGAACTACTTTTAAGGATTTATTCTTGAATGTAAGTAGGGCCACACAATTTGTTTACTGGTAGATGATATTCTATTGTATATCACCTTCATAAATAATGTTCTTAGTGTTACAATTATGGCCTCTTCTTAAACTGTCATATTACTCAGTGGCTCTGATATGTCTGAGAACTGACTGTGTTAGTCTTTGGTTTGTTTCTCTGATGGGAATAGTAATAGAGTATTTGATTCGATTAGAAAGGGATCTTCGGGTATAAGAAAACTTTTTTTTCCCCTGAATTTGCAGAAGGATGGGAGGGTGAAAATGGTTTGAATTCTTGCAAGTACCTTAAATGAAGCAGCCTGGTTAGTGGCTGCAGTTCTGGTAACTGTTAAAGTAGCAATACCTACTTTTTTGTTACCCACTGTTTGCTTTCAAAAGCACAGAGCCGGAGTAGCAAATACAAAGATGAAATTATCTATGCACGTCCAGTTTGAAGCATCATTGCAAATCATTTTCTAAATCAAGGATATAATAGAGCTTAAAAAAAACCTCCAAAACAGACATTAAGGATACTGTTATTGTTCTTAAGTACATTTCTTGAAAAATAATAAAAAAACATTTAATTTTTAAAATGTTTCTAGCTCTTTAAAAATCTGCAGTAAATACTTTACAAGTGGCTAGACACCTTCCCTGGTGGTTTAGTTTATACAAGTAGAAACTTTCTCTCCTACTCTTTCTCTCTCTCTCTTTCTTGTTTTCTTTAAACCAACTGACGTAATGCCAAACTTTGCTTTAAAAGAACAGACAGAAGTAATTGGTAGCTTTTAACTTTTAATAATGTTCTGGATTGGTTTTAATGGCCAAAATGCCATTTTTTTTTTTTTTTTTTTTTTTTTAGAAAAAAGAAAAAAGTTCAAGTAAGAACGGGCTTGTGGCCCGAGGAAGAAAGGCTCTGTTGATGCAGTTATTTTTATTCTTGTTTTTCAATCTGTTATTAAAAATCTTTCCTGCTGAGCCCTGCTGGATTTCTCCAATTGCTCTTTGTGATGGCTGGTGCATTTCAGGTTACCGTAACTTAAACAGTTTTGGGGTTTGGGGAAGAGTGGGTGTTTAGGTTTCCTTATTTCCTTCTTATTTGGAAAAAAAATTAGTTTTTGTTTCCACCAAGATTAATTAATTAAGGCTATCAATGAAGACAGGTCGATGAATATGTTTATATAAAGGGTACCACACCTGTTAGCAGCAGCCTAAAATGTGGAAGTTTAATTGTGACATTAATCATTTTTATGGGCACAGGAAGGAAAATAGATGAAACTCTACCAAAATGCATTTTGAGACTGAAAATATTATTTTATGGTTAGTGTGTTTCTACTGAGTGTTTTTTTTTTCATCCTTACAATTTCACATGATAATTTTTTAGCCTTATTTATCACATAATATTTTTAATTTCTTTCTTTTTCCTCTGCTTAATGGTCATTTTCTCAGATTCTGCCTTGTACAGGCAAGTAGAACTTCGGTTAAGACTTTTCCTAGGGGTGTTGATTGACAGGGGGCAGCTTTAGAGGCTGGAGAGCGGCAGAATGTTTTCAGGGGGCAGAAAGAGTTGTTCCAGGACTTTCTTCCTGAGCGGTAGGCGTCCCCCCTGAAGCAGGGCCCTGGGCCCTTTGGGTGGGTTAGAACTCTCTCTTCAGTATTTCTGATGTGAATCATTGCTAGGGAGATTTAAATCTTTAGATTACATACTGTGGACTTCGCTTTTAATCCCAAACTTGTTCCTATAAAATTCTTTTTATTTTTTGTGCAGAGTGCATTTAACAAACGGTATATACAGAAAACAGTGAAGTGTCTCATGGAAAAGAGTAAAGTCCTTATGGTAACTGTAAAGAGCATTCTGGATAGTCGGGCCCTTGGAAGGGTTCTGTTTAAAACTTTGGACAGTTTTGATTTACTTCATGTGTTTGTCAGCATTTCAGACTTTAATGCAAATCCCAGGTACTCCTCTCTTGCTAATTTAAGGATCTCTGTGTGCCCGCCTGTGGGGAACGCAAGGAACTTCAACTCCCTCGTTCCCACCAGCATCACAGGACTTTGTGGAAGTAAATCTTGATATGTTTCAGTTTTTGCAAAGTTTTCTAACATAAATTTCAGGAGCTCCCGGTATGCATCCATTAGATGTTTATATCATGATTGTTAGTTTGTTACTTGAAAACTGAAGGAAAGGCTGAAAAACAAAGCTTAGGAAGCAGGAAAAGAAAGCCAGAGGAAAGTGTTTAGAGCTGTGGTCCCTAAATATCAGCAGTTTTTGTGTGCTGTTGTGTGGTGGGGTGGGGGTTTTGTGGAAGATGATACCCCCCCAAAAAAAAATCCATCAATTGCGCGTTTCATTCCCTCCCCTTAAGGTTTACTTAAACAATATGTTTTGGTTTTGCCTCAAACCATTCAGTACCACCTCTACTGGGAGAAGCCAGCACTATCTTTGCTTCCTAGCAGCAGAAGGGGGACACTTTCTGTTATATAATGAACAGCAGTGTCCTTTGAACAAAGGTAATATGTTTTGATCTGTGTACTGTTTTGGTAGAGAGGAGAGGGCTCCCTCTCCTAGGGGCTGGATTTTGGCAGCGTAAATGCCTGCATGCTTGGAGTGGTCTGGATGTCTGCACCGCGTGTGGGTGATCGTGGGTACCTGTGCGTGCTCCTGTAGGGGGTATCATGGAATGCATGAGGTTGTAGCACATGCACACCTTGATGGTTGAACTTAATGTCACAGCCATGAGCTGTGTGCTTTAAGCACGAATCTTTTAAGGAGCTACAGGACCTATTTATGAAATGCAGAAGTTTGGAGGATGGAGGTTAAACATAACCATCCTGATCCTAATGCTTAGGAGAGCTTCTGAATTTACTCATAGATTTAAAAAAAAGAAAAAAAAAACCCCACTATAAATCAAAGGGCTTCCTTTTGGTGTATTTTAAGAAGTGCTTCTGGGGTCATCTGTAAAAGCCCCATTTTTGTGGGTCGAAGCAGTGAGGTGGCAGCTTTGTTTCGGGGAATAGTTGGTTTTATGGGCTTTGTCCTTTACAGTTCCCTCAGCCCAAATGTTACATCAAAATAACACAGAACATGTAAGGGCTCCGCACTGTGTACGATCGCATGCGTTTTTCCCTAGGGTGATGGATTCTGTGTGTCACCCCAGTGTGATGCTATGTACCAGGCTTGTAAGACTGGTTTTGAAGGTGGCTGTATGTCCTGTTTCATCAGTAGCACAATGCAACAGCTTTGGTAGCTGGGTGATTGACACGATCGGAAGGGGCTCTGGAGCATGTTCCAGATACTGTTAAGTAAGACAGAAGTTAGCATCTAGTCAGTGACTTAACACTTGAATAAACAAAGGTGTAGTTGACTGCCTTCTATAGTAGGTAGAGGTAGGATTAAGTTAGGAGTGCCCACTGTTTATTTGTGTTTGTTTGTTTTTCAATTTGGAGGGAGCTGTAGTTCTTATTTGCATTGATAATTGCTTTATCTGTTAATTTGTAGGCATGCTAGTGAATAGTAGACTGTTAGAAGAATAATAAACATTTATATTATCTAATGTATATTACTTGAGCTTTCAAAACAGTAATATTATTATTGGGCTAAAATGAGTAATATAATACTCAGGAATGAACCCCAAATGGCATGATCAAGAAAGCACAACTACAGCTTCAGCACTAAAAATATGGTAAATGCAGAAAACGAGAGATAAAAAGGATTTCCCCTCAGAGCTTTTTTACTTCTAGATTTAAACAGACTAGATAAGTTACGAGTGCACGAAGATTTGTAATACAGCATGTGTTTCTCTATTTCCGTTTCTCCTTGTATTTATAAAAGAACTCAGATATATCTGTCAATGGTGTAAATATACGCAGCAGAAGTTAGTTTGTGAAACTTAATTTTCCTTAATATGATACACTTCAGAGCAGAAGGACGAAGGGTTACTCATCTAGCTTTTTCTCTTTTCTTTCTCTGAGCATAAGTGCAGCCACTAAAAACGTGACTTCATAATAGCTAAGTGTGTACATGTATGTGCATGTAATTGGCTTCTCATATACGCAGTTTCTGTGTTAGGACCACTCCGTGGAATTTTAAGATATTACATGTTTTTGGAAGTAATATTAGTCTGTGTAATAATCCTTTTAAATGTCTTAATTTAGTTATAATTTGGATAGCAAAGAGACAGTGAGATTAGCAAAGCAAATTAAAAACTAGATTCTCCTGGTGCCTGCTCTGGGATATCATTATCCTCAGAAAATGTAGGAATAAATTCATCATTTGCCTCTCTGTACTATTAAGTAGTTCAAAGAGATGTGTTCCTAAAAGAGATGGTGACTTTGCTTTTGCTTTATTTTTGAGAATTAGCTCACCGCTAAAAGAGCAATAAACTGATGAAAGTTAAGTTTGGTCATTCATGGATCTTACAGACATAAATTGTAAAAAGGGCCAAAGTTTTCTCAGTGCAAATCAGTCTCCTTGTGGAAACGATTAATCATTTTTTACAATTATTTCTCTTTCTGCCTTTGAGATCTTTCACAGTTCTGTCTCTTCCATATTTGGCGGAGGAATTGCTATGTTAATGAACAGATTTAAATTGTACGTGAGAAGCCATATTTGATTATGTTTGTCACTGAATGTGTGCTGTGTTTAAACATCATTATAAAATTTGCTCCTTAGTTACGAGGACCTAGGAAAGTTTTAGAAAATAGGTTAGACACAAGTGGCCCATTTAAGCAGTTACACATTAGTGTAATAAGTAATATGAAGTATTACTTTCTGTAATTTGTAAGCAACTAGTTAAGAGGAGTTTCTCCTTTCTATTAGAATTGCATTCTTTGAGTGTGAGAGGTGGTAAATTAGTATAAGAATCTGTCATCTAAATCTTATTACAATGAGCTGTTTATTTTACTCTCTATCCTAACCTTTTTATTCTAGTTTTAAATGTCCTAGCCTTAAGAGAATTTATATTGAGAGAATGCTCTAATTATTTATAACACATTTTACTTTTTCTTTAGACTTTGATAAGCTGTAAGCAAGAAGCTGTCACTTAGAAGATTTTAGGCTAATAGTAAAAACCATAATATATGTGTATCTGTGGGCATAATTTTGCAGTTTGTCTAAATTTAACCTTATAGTGTTACATGTTTGCTTATATTTATGTCCACAAATCATGCACCTTTTTAGTTTGAGAATAATTCAATATCTAGCTCATAGCTAACATTTAATTATGTGTATGTGTTTTTTGTATTCCTTTAATATTTTGATGTGTCATCACAATAATAACATTTAAAAAGTGTGAGATCAATAATGATTAGGAATGGCGTATTGAAATCAGATCTCAGATTTTTCTGTTTATTTTCCTCCCATTTTCAGTTCCTTTAAGCAAATCTATTGTATTCATGGATCCCTATATAACTATGTTTGGAAGGAAGAGGGGTAGGGAACTGTTCAAGCAGTTATTACGTCAAGGACTGTGGCTCAGCCTGGCTTTACTCGTGTATATATTTCTGACATAGAAAACTTTGACCTCTTCGTCTGTGGTCACTGGGAGTTTTGGATGAACCCCGCCGGGTCACACTCCTAGTTCCGGCTCTGCGTGACAGAAAGCCTTTCTCTCCTGCGTGTCTGCTGAGTTCACTGTGCTGCGCTGCTCCCAGGGTGGAAGGGCCTGTGAGTCTTATTTGGCATTGGAAAGTGCAACCAGAATTCTCCCTTCTGACAATCTTCTGGGTGGTTTGCAGAGTAAGCGGAGCTCATGGGCTGCATGATGCCGCTGATTTTGGGACACTAAAGAAAATTACTCTGAGACCAAGCATACTTCATCGGGATTATTCTGCCATGCTTTATTACCATTTTTATTTTACTTTTTTTTTCCTTCCTTATTTGAGATCTTATATTTCAGTTTCTGGAGGAATAAGGGTTTACTCTTTTCGTGGAAAAATGTGCCAGCTGTAGGATTTTTACGTACATTTCCTTATAATATTTATATTTGGGGGCAGCGGTATAAGATGTAAAAGCTTATATGCAATGAAATAATGATTTCATTTTATTGTTTGCTCTTGAGCTGGCCTTTACCACTCCATTTCTGTGAGGAGATGCATTGAATGAAATTAAATAAAGTTGTGGTATAATTTGGAAACAATTATAAGCACCAACTGTGACATATTTCTGGCAAAAAGATTAAGGCAATTTCAGTTACTGAGTACTTCTCCTTAGCTCTGGATTCCAAGTTTATAAATCTGAGTTGGACCTCTCGATCATGAATGATGCTGGAAATACATGTTATCTTGATTCAGAGAAAAAGAATACTTGCACAGTCCTCACCATCAGAATGTTTTAGATTGGTAAGAAACAGAAGGGGAAGCATCATGTTATCAACACTTTGAGGTCTCTGCTGAAGAGTTTTGCATGTTGCTTATGGTATGTACACTCAGTAACATCAGGCACGAAGTGCTTAATGCGCTAGTGCTTTGAGCTGGGGTAGCTCAGTAAATGATTCTGTTTCCATCAGGGTGGAAGGAGTCAGATAAACTAGAGTAGTAGCTGTCTACCAAGGATACTTCTAAGCTTTGGAATTTTCCGATTTTTAAGAGCTGTGACATTGCTATCTTAATACGTAGGAAATGTTCCGTGGTTACCTTTTATAAAAGCCAGTTCTATCTTTCATGTCTATCAAAATATAGCAGCCTGTTTGCTTTTTTGTATGTTTTGTCTCCAAGCGGAGGAAACTGACAGTTTTATGTTCTAAGTGCCGAAAGTTATTCCTGGCTAAACAGTCCGAGACTTAATCACTGGGATGTTAGCTTGAATTTTTGTCTTTAGAAGTTTTCAATTTTTTAAAAAGTAAAATATACTTCCACTGTTTGCAAATTAACATCCTTCAATCTGGACTGGGTATAGAAAAATGTTTTCTAAATTATCTTGAATTGAAGTTTGCTCATTTTGGCGTAAGTTTTTTTTTAATTTAAGCTTTTTATAAAGGAGAAAAGTACTTCATCTTTTCAAAGTTTTCTTATTACAGAATGCTGTTACTGCTCATAAAATACAAATCATTTTTGCCTTCATTTTATATTTTTTCTTTTGTGTTATCTTTGCAGAAACTGATGTATCAGAAACCAGAGATCATTGATCTCTGTCCTCCTGCTCCCCCTTAATAGGATATTTTAGTCATTTCTAAGAAGTCACTAGGGGGAGAGATCACCTTGTATGTATAAATTTTCACTCTTATTTTTATTTCAAAAAACAGTGGTTTGGAAAGTCACCTACTTATTTATTCTTTGTAACTAATTGAAAATTCTGAATGGTATTAACATGACATTTACTTGTTTCTTCTCATTTACAAATTTACGTATTTGTATCTAAAACTTGACTGAAGAAAAATAAATAAAGACAACTTGAACCAGGCATGAATTCCGTGTAAGATCATCCTATGGAATTCTGCAAATTTAATAACAAAATAAAAAATAGCCTCAAAGCGTAGGATTCAAATTAAATCTCTATATAGACTTGCACGTGACATTTTAGCGCAAGAACATTTTCACATAAAGAAAATTTTCTGTGCTTTTTGCCTTATTTTCCCCCTAACATGACCAAACTGGTTGGCATTATTAAGTGACAATATGTTTTAAATAAGGCTGCTACCATGCAGAAGTAACAACTCTGCTTATCTATTTGAAAGCAGATTATAATGTTCTCATTTGGATTAAATGCATTAGACCTCAAGGAAGCAGGTGCCAAACCATGAACTTCCTATCCCTAACACCTCGCCACACTGTTCCCTGAAGACAGGAACTGGCTTCCACAGAGTGCATCCTTTCCTCCAGGGCAGGGGGAGCATAACATAGCAGTTTGGGATCTCTACTGGCAGAAATGGGAACACTGCAGGCAGCTACCTCTCTTTATGGTCCCTACGATGTCAAGCAGACATTTAACCAAAACTTTCGGTCCCTTGCCATCACAACAATGTGTGGAATTAGGACAGTGTGATGATTTTGAAACATGTTTATATGTAGGTTTTTTTTTTTTTTTTGTCTTTTTTGTCTTTTTTGTTTTTATGGGTACCAGGGATCGAACTCACGACTGCCTGCTTGCAAGGCAGGCGCTTATGCTGCTGAGCTAAATCTCCCAGCCCCGAAACATGTTTAATAAGCTACTTTAAAAGTACACTTTAAAAAATGTACCCGTTTGGAATCTGATAAAAGAGCCAGGACAGTGTTGTCAGATTTAATGAAAACCTTTTTCATATACGTCTTTTCCAAATATAGGCGGTTAGAAATCTTACTTCTGTCAAGACTGTTGTAGACATAATTGGCTTACTGAATTTTGACAAAAGGTGATTATTTAAAAGTATTAGAAACTTTCTGCGCCCAACAGAAGGTATATTTTGTCCTATTAGGTTGAGAAACTCATGTACCAAAGGAATTACACAGAAGAATAAATTAAATCACCTAAGATTAATGAAGATTAAGTGGGGTAGCGTTTGAGAGAACTCTCTTAGTCCTGTGATTTGGCTCTAAATCCTGGCTTCGCACCTCTGTTATGTTCTCTTCCCAAACAAGGACCAAATATGAATCTAGGATTGAGATTCTTTTAGAAGTTTGGTGGTGAAGTAGACCCGTGCTAATAAAAAACCTTCAATTTGCTTTTCAGGTTGGGTTTGTATCTCGCTCTTTGTGGTAAATTCAGTTGTAAACAGAGCAAACATCAGATCATATTTTATTTTGAGTGATGGAAAGAACTTTGAGGTATTGACTGTTACACAGCTTTGTCCACAAAAGAGAAAAGCAAAGCTAAAAAGTTAAATGGTTTTCTCCAATTTGGATAAAGAACCTAACCCCAGTGTCTGGTCAACTTGCTACTTGTAAGTGAAAATCAGATGATTTCAGTGTTTGTTGAAGAAATCTGCTGAAAATTTAATATTTGTTAATCTTTATTTTTCTGCTGGAGATGGATGTGATAACAGAATTGTCGTTTATTGATATGGAGAGAGAAATTGATGATCATATGATGAATCAGTTGATATATTTATCACAGTCTTCTGCAGACAGGGAATTAAATGTTTAGTGTATAACTTACCAGGAAAGGTTAAAGAATTTTGCAGAAAACCTTTTATGTTCCTTTCAGACACCTTAGTGACAACCTCTTTGGAGTCACTGATATAAAATGTAGTTTGTACTGAAAAATCGGTTGTAACATGGTCATTAATAGGAAGCTAGTTTGTGTGATTCTTCTCACATTAATTTAAAATACTTCAAACATTGGGGCTGGGGATTTAGCTCAGCGGCATAAGCGCCTGCCTTGCAAGCAGGCAGTCGTGAGTTCGATCCCTGGTACCGATAAAAATGAAAAAGACCAAAAAAAAAAAAAAAAATACTTCAAACATTTATCTATATAGAGATCCAGTTTTGAAAAAGTGGTTCATTTGAATGAAAGTTTTTTTTTTTTAACTCTTAAGAAACTTGACTTTCCCTTCTTCATAGTCATAGACCCCTTGGCAGGTAGAAAAATCATGGTATCTGTAAGACTCAGACTGAATATACAATTAATGAAACATGCTTGCGAACTGCTTTATGGCATTGTACATAAACTTGTCAGGTTTTAGGAAAACAAAGAAGATAAAAAAACTTATTTTATTTTTAAATGCTTTTCTATTAGTCTTGTCTTTTGAATGATATATTTCAGCTACAAATGAAGCTGAAGTATTTTAAAACATAATTCTAATGCTTTAATTTTTCTTTTTTGAATTTTTCCATTTTCTGCTTTTAACCGTGACCCCCAACTGTACTGCATGGATGTAATTAATGTTTCTCTTGTATTTTAATTAAACTAATTTTATTCATTTACTGTATTGCATTGGGAAGACATAAGGGTTTCCCTGTTTTAGAATTCTGTACTTGGAGGCCTTGTTTCTTATCTTTCACTCCTGATAGTCAAGTTGCATAAACTAAAGACAAATGTAGCCCTTACCTCACATAAATGAAATTCCCAGTTTAAGATCTCATGCTACAGCCGTTTCCATTTCTGGGTTTTTAAAAAAAAATGCAGTGAATGCATGCTGTGAGACTTTGAACCTGGCTTTTCTGAACTGCACAAGAGACCTTGGAAAGCAGGGCAGGTGTCTCTTGGTCCAGGTGTCTGCACTGGACCCTTCTTTGTCCCAAGTGCAAGGGGAAAGCTCCATGTCTTCATCTGTGTAGTTTTCTCCTCTTTGTCTCTTAACCAGAGGCCAGGTTTTATTAATTAATTAATTAATTAATTATTACTGTTTTACTTTATTTTATTTTTGCTTTGGTTATGTTTACTTGGTATTTCTTTCAGGTGAAAAACTTTTAAGAATAGGTGATGAAGTTATTCCTCTAAAACGAAACACATTGCTTGAGGACAATAATCATATTGCTTCAGTTGGAAGTTATCAATTAAATTATTAGGAGGTAATGGAATGATCGCAGCATCCTTGTGAAATAGGACAGAAAGCCTTCCTTGGTGTTGGGAGCGAAACACTATGAGAAAAGCCTGCCAGGGCTCATTACCTGATACAACCACAGGAAACGTTACAGATGCCTACCTTGTTCGAGGTTTTTCTTCTGTGAATTTGGGAGACTGGAATCTTACTGTGTTCTCTAGCAATGCGAATGAAAATCAGGCTGAATGACTCTTATTCTCTACTTTTTAAATAGGAAAGTGCTTCCTTCATTGTCTTTTAAAAGAGGACCTACCCAAGAGTAGGTTTAAATAATGTTACTGTATTTTATAATTTTTTCACTTATTAAAAGATATGCTTTCCTGATTTAGATTCACTTTACTTCCCTTGAATCACAATTATGTTAATGTGTTCACCTTCTTTTGGTAAGCAGCCTTCTGACATTATTTTGTACTACTTTGTACTTGCTTTCATGACGCTTAATTGTGAACAAAACTATCTGAGATTTAACTACGCTCTATAAAAGGCAGTTACAGGGTTTCATACCCTGTCCATCTGGAATGTAACCCAGTTGTGTTTCTTGCACATCCTTGGAATATAGAACAATCCAGAAGTACTTCTATAGATGTCTTATTGGCTAATGAAACTGAGAGACATGTTAGTGTTGTGAATATTGGATGCGTTTTAGGTAGGAATCAACAGTTATTGAATATTATAGCTCCTGTGATAAGTTTGTAAAAGTTAAAACAGGCCGGAAGCAAAGCAAAACAAAACAAAACAAAACAGTGTTGCATTAATTTCCAGACGGATTTCATCTTGTAGATGAAGTATGGTAGAATGTCCAAATTCTGCTCTTTGACATTTATTCAGTAGAATACTTGTAAGTCAGACGTGGAACCCATACTCCTTTTTCAGGTAAAGACAAATTAGGACAGATAGAAAATGCGACTTTGGAGTGCAGAAAACACTCAGTGCCTGGATCTGGGTCCTGTTTCACATGACTCCCTCTCTCCCATACATGGAGCCTGCTCTGTTTGTTGATGCTGCTATGCTGGAGTCACCTGTGGCTTCCTGGAAGCCAAGCCTCATGGTCTGGTCCAGCTGATTGCATTTCTCAGATGAACTCAATTCTGCTGCCTTGGCTTCTGGGGCAGTGCATCTGTGCCATACCACTTCTAGTCTGTCCTGGATGATCTCCTGAATGTCTGGACTTTTCTTTGAGGATACTGTGCTTTCAGATTTTGATCTGAATGAAATAATTCCAGTGCTAGAACTAATCATAGTGTTGAGTTCCGGTGCCCTGGCCTTCAATGCCATCAGTTCTTGATTATTACTTTGGCAGCCAGGACTTTACAGACTGAGCTTAGTATATCAGTTCCACACTGCGTATTCTGTTCTTGATACAGAGGATTGCCACGCTGGCCTTTTTGCTCACGTTCTTCTTTTTTTAAGAAAAGTCTTTTATCTAAGGGTGACTGTAGGGATCCTACCTGCCCTTCCCACTGCTGGCTTCTGTGCACTGTCCTGAAGTCTTCTATCCCACTCATGCAGATTTAAACCTCTCTTCCTTAGCCTCCCATTATTTTGTCACTGTGTCATAGACCAGAATCCACTTGGAGTTACAAGCTGCCAGGCAGCTAGGTCACGCCCAACTCATTTTTGTTCTTTTTGTAAATGCTTTGGGTTTAGGAGTTTCATAAAAGGGCTGCATTACCTTGGCACATTGGGGAAGAATGCCTTGGCCCACAGCATAGGGCTTTCCCATGTCAAGAAAATTGTGAAATTGGGCTGTTAGGTTCAGAAAGGAAAAGGAATATATCATGTAGCATAATTAATAGATGCTGCTTGAAGTGTGACATGATATTTTGTACTTAAACGTATAACACCATTGATAACACCAGCAGGTTGTACTTAGCCTTGTGTTCTCTCAAGTCTTTCATTTCATTGGTTAATGTCATTTAAGCGAACTGAGGAGTATCTCTCAGTGAAGCAGGCATCGGGAAGCTCCAGTGCATTAGAAAACTAGAAAAATGTAAACACAAGCTGCTTTGTACCCAGGGAAGCACTCAGAGACGCAAGATGCTAAATGACAGGTTCCTAAAATACTCAGGATAATGTTATTGGCTCCGTGGTCTTGAGTAACAAATGCACTATTTTAACTTCTATGTGTTGTATGTTTCTGAGCCCAAATCTTGTGTCATATTGCCTGAGGACAGTGGCGTATGTGTTGGAGTCAGGATGAAAGTTTTCTGTGAATAGGTCCAGGACTTGGTGCTTAGTGCGCTGGATGATTGACAGGTGGCGGGACAGGGATACTGATAAAGAGGTTTGTCAGCCATGGAGCAAGCTCCTGGTAGATAGTGCTGCTCTGTGATGCTAGTGTGCAGGGCCTTGCAGAGATGGCGACTTTCCTTTTAACATACCCATGTCTTCCCAGGAGAGGCTGATAAAATGCTGACTGAACAACAGCTGCTGTGACATTTATCATCGAGGAGCAGAAATCCCTAAGACTTCTGAACATCTGAATTTTACTAATCATGTTTAGTTTCATCTTAAAAGCCAGGGACCAGTGTCGGAATCTTTTTAAGGACCATATTGTTAGTCTTCTCCATGTAGTTTTTTTTTAAACTAAGGAAGTTTCTTTTATCTGCTAATTGGGAAGTCCCTTTGATTTAACACATGACTCTGTTAAGCACTAAAATATTGTTTCAAACAGCTCTGGAAGCTCAGGTCTTGCATTATTGTATGTTCCTAAATCTGTGTGGTCATGGAACCATGAAGGAGAAACCAAGGAGATGATCCACTTAGTGAATTTCTGTCCTACTCGAGACAGTCACTTAGCTGTAGGACTTGTGCATTTTTCTTTCTTAAAACCAGAACATTCCAGAGCTTGGAACCCTTAGCTAATTGTATTTTCCAAACACACTTTTCTGATGTCGCTTTATATCTATCGGCAACTTCATGAATCCTTTGAAGGAGATGGTTGGGTGTTCAGAAGTAACATCTGCCTGCATTTTGGACCCTGTACAAGTGACAGTAGGAGTTCCACTGAGGAGTACTTTCTGGTTAATAAGTAGGGGTGTTAAACCCTCTGTACTTTTCCATAACCAAAGGGGTGCATACTTTGGGTTGAAAGTGAGTAGGTGACATTTAGTCCTGCTGTTCTGGTAGCCTTGGTGGCTTAAAAACCTCTTTCTGGCCATTTCATAATCCCTGGTGCGACCGTCCAGCTCTCCTGTCTGCTAACTGCAGAAATAGAGGAAGGAAATGTATGTTTTGGCTCCATGCAAATGTTCCTTATCAGGCTGTCTGTAGGAGTGTATGCTGTTGAAGGTCCCTGTGTTTGCCAGCTGGACTGCATGTGTGCTAGGACAGTTTCTGCCTGCCAAAGCATGGTGCCCTTTCAGGATGGGAATGGAGGACATTATTAAATGTGTCAGGCTTCTCAGGGAGCAGAGGCCATGCAAACTTTGCCCAAAGGCTGGACACACTTTGCATAGGAATGAGCTCTGAGTAATAACAACAGATCCAAGTAGACACATAGCCAGTGCTGATTGCTAAGTACGTGTGCTGTGGATCAGAGACTCTAGGTGAGAGAAGTTTGCAGGACAAAGAAAGCAGATCAGGTTGGTCACCTGTTAGTGACCACTTTGTGATGTGAACTGTGGCTCAGCTTCATTGAGCAGTGTGCTAGGTGTCCTGTCCTCCCTGATGTGTGTATTGTCTCCATCTGAGAAAGAAGGTGCTGTCATCTTCGTTTTATACAAAGGGACGAACTTGGAAGGGAGTTCAATAAACTGTCCAGGGTACCAGAGTCAAGTGATGTAGTTTTAATTTGCATTTCTCTAATGCCCAGCAATGTTGAACATTTTGCATGTATTTATTGGCCATTTGTATTTTATCTCACTTGCCCGTTTTTGATTGGGTCTTCTATTTTGGGGGTGGATCTTTTTTTTTTTTTTTTTTTTCCTTTGCCTACCCTAAGATGTTAGTCCTCTGTCTGTGGGATAGCTGGCAACATCCCCCCCTCCAGCCATTCTGTAAGTCATCTCTTTATTCTGTTGGTTGTTGCCTTTACTGTGCTCAAGCTTTTGAACTGGACAGGACGGTGATTGCTGATTCTGACTGTTACTTCTTACACTATTGAGGTTCTGTTCAAAAAGTCCTTTTGGTTCTCTGTTTTGTTGAGCAGTTTCTGGCTTGGTGATTGCCAGGGAGCTGAAACCATCACCACGCTGTAGAGGATATCAGAAAATGTGTTTTAGTAATAGTTCCGGAGACCTCCGGTTTTGGTAGAGATAGCTCTGATCTCCTGTGAAAGAAAGGGATTTCTTCGTGGAAGCAGCTGCTGCGGCTGATTCCCTTACAGCAGAAGGGTTGTGATCAGCAGTCTGGTGAGGGGAAGTCCTTGCGTGACACGGGATGTGGCACTGTCCTGCTAATCTCCAGGGCTTTGTACTCCTGGGCCCCTGGGGTCCCACAGCCCTGGACTCTGAACGGCTTGGTGTTATGCAGACATACAGCCCAAAGCATGGTTTGGGTTACGTTGGAGAAAAAAATGAAAAAGAAAATATGTTTTAATCAGTGATGAGTCTTTTATCTCCCTTGCATGTGTTCCAAGAAAATTCTGTTTTAGAGACCCCCAGCATGCTTCGGTGGATAGGACAATTAGAAAATAGGTACCGAACACCAAGACTGAATTTTTTCCCCCTATTTTTTAAAGGAAGTTTTAAAAAAAACAATGACAGCCGCTGATCAGTGGCAGACATTGGATTCCATTTTCTTTTCCAGGGCTGTGCGCGGGCTGCAGTCTGAGCCGAGCGAGCAGCGCTGTCCCCGAGAGCCCGGCCCGAGGCGGCCTCAGGCGGCCGTGGGCGCGCGGTCGACCGACGCGCGGGGACAGAGCCGCGGCTGCCCGGCCCGCGCTCCTCGCCGCCCCGCCACGCCCCGCGTCCCGTGCCTCGCGCCCTCTCCCCGCTCTGCCCAGCTTCCCGTCCCTCCTCTCCTCCCGCGCTGCCCTCCCCAACGCGCGTCCTCGGGGGGCGTCTCCCCCCTTGCACCTCACTCTGCACCTGAGATCGGGGTGCGGCGGGGCGGCGACAGGGACGAGGAGAGAGACGGGCGAGATTTTCATTCATTCTCCAAACGCTGCGTAACCTTGCAGCCCGCCCCCCGCCCCCCAGAGGGCCCCTCTTCACTCTGCATACTCACTCCGCTGCGGCGGGCCGGGCCGGGCCGGGCCGGGGTCCCCAGCCCCCGGTGCAGAGCTGTGCTGGGTTCGGATGAGCCCTGGAGCCCAGCGCGCAGAGCGGCCACCATCGGATGCGTGCGCTGGCGTCCTCAGCTGCTGCCCCGGAAAACCCAGGTCTCTCTCAGCTGCCTTCCGTTATGACTTTAAGGCAGTGGCTGACCCTGAATCCCTCCCGTTCAGGTTTCTCCTTCCTGCCGTGATCGAGGTGGTTTTGAAATGAATTCTTAAGGGGAGGCTTTTTACACCCACGGTCATAATTTCACCGCTGAAAGTCCCCATTTGAAAGGACCTAGGGTGGAATGGCAGTAGCTTGGGTGGCATTTCCACAGTTCTCACTGCCACAGGTATTGGGCGTAATTGATTCCCAGTTTCTATCTGGCTTGGTTTAGCCTTGAAGTTCCTTGAATGCCTAGCCTTAGCTCAAGGAAAAAAAAAAAATGATAAGATAACTGGATGGGAAATGACCTTTTTAACTTGTGTTTCGCAGGGTTTGTATATACTTATGCGTTTGCTATTTTTAACATTAAAAGCAGTCGATAAAATAAGAAAACTGAAATTTTCCCGTTTAGGTTGGGACAGGTTAACTTCTGATATTGCTTGCAGTGGGACAGTTGTTGAAGAGATAGTTTTGTAAAACAGTGTTAAACTAGACATGGTTTAGAAATTAAAACACTTGTCTCTTGAATATGTGGAGTGATTCAGTGGAGAAAAATCATGACCGTACGCTAAAATACCAACAGCATTAATTATTAAAAAGCTCTCCGGGGTCCTCAAGCTTGTAAATAATCGCTGTGTTACTACAGTGGTATTGACGTCCAGCCCCGGAAACACTGGTTTTAATGTACAGCCGTGCAAGGCCTGCGCCTGCCGTGGGTTTTCCTCACTGTTGGAGGCGTGTTTCCTAGACAGTGGCTCTCGAGTATCACGCCAGAGGTCGTGCATGCATGGTGCAATATTTTCTGACCTTTTTAATTTTGTTTTGCTTTGCATTTTTCTGTAATCTGAGCACATTGGCCTCTCTCCAAGGTTATTTGTTCTCTAGATAGGCCCCGTCCAAATTACAGGAGAGAGCAGGCAGCCACCCAGACGTGGTTGTGTCATCGGATGGAGGGTCAGTGTGACTTCGCCAGGGTGTAGTTTTCTCACCTGTAGACTTCAGTGATCGCAGTCAGCCGCAGATGGGGGAGGGCAGTCAGCTTAGAGTATATCAGACAGGCTTGGCGATTGCCAAAAAGGCTGTGTGGTTATTTATTGTGATAATACTACTTTTCAGTATGGCTCTGTTTCTAATCTTTTTGATTTCTGCAAAGTATTAATGATCGAGATGCACACTAAACCATTCAAAGTGATGTTTCTAAGGAGGGATAATTTTAAAAGTTTTATAACTTGGAAACTTTTAGGTTAATACAGAGTGGAAGCCACTGAGATTTCTACTTATCAGTTGTTATGGGGAAGAACGGCATCATATGCCCAGACTCTAGCTTGGACTCACACTCTTATAAGAATGAACGCTTGGGTTCATTAGTTCTTTATTTTGGATTTCTATGGTGTAAGATTTGCTCAAGAGTGCTGGGTTCCAGGCTACTCTGAACTGTCAGAATTCTTTAAGTGTTTTGGGTTATTTGTGTCATATTATCCCTCTGTATTTTGTTCTTTGGCTCATTGATGACCTGTACCTTCATTTTAAATATTTTTTTGGGGGGCTTGTAATAGTACTTAATTTGAACACATGCTTTTAACAACATGACCTTTTTGATAGCCAGATTTCCTCTCATAGCTGACTTTCTGTGTCGATTTCACGAATCTTCTTCCTCTTCTCTGAAATGAGACTTACGAAATTCCCCTTCAGAATTAATCACTGTCTCATTTGTCAATAGATTGTGGTCACTGCAACAGGGCATGTGGGATCCTTCTCTCAGGGCTGGTTTCTCAGAGACTGTGTCTTGTGTTCTTTCAGAATATTTTAAAATGTCTTTTTTTCATAGGTAGGCTATACACTACATGGTCATAAATACATCAGTAATGAAAAGGATATTATTACTGAGGTCTCCAATGATTATAAATGGAAGTTATGTGACTCCATGGATATTTTAGGGTCTATATTCCCAAAATCTGATCTGAGATAACATTCACAAACACCCCAAATTTTCAAGGTCTGTGTTTGTCCTTCATCTCAGAGATAAAACTATTAAGAAATTGTATCTGTTTAAGAGATAAAAAACTGATTAAAATTAATAAAGTCTTTTCTCTAGATTAGATACTCAAAACATGATCCTAAGGGTGATATAAAAAAATCTTAATTTAATTTTCTGGGGGAAATTATAGTGAACCATTGGAATTGTTTTTTATTTGGTAGAAAAGATACCCTTAGCTGAGAACACTAATTCTAAATTTTTTTTGACAGGTCAAGTTGTACATGGATTACAGAATTTCCAAGCTCCATAAATAGGAGCTTGTACATGTACTGATGGGGTGTCTAGGATTTCCAAGTTTTCAAATCATAGAGGAAGTTCTAGCATTCTTTCAGGAATTTTCAAAGTAAGACTTGCAGTGTATCCAAGTGATACTGATTCTCCGAAAACTTCTTTGTCATTTAGACCTATCCTCTAATTTTTGCCCAGCCAAGAAGTGAGTCTGTAGGTTCATCTGTATATTGACGATGATGTGTGTTCATAGTGTTTGTTAATACATTTATATTTGAAACATCACATACTCCTCTTTCTGAGACTGGTGAAATTAGAGGAACTGAAAATGAGCTTTTCATCTTCCCATCACAGTTGTTTTTCAGGCAGAGCTTTGGTAACTGGAAGCCATTTCTATATGCTGGTAATTTGATATCACATTTTGAAATGCATTTGTTGAGCTCTTTGTAATTGCATGTGCCTCTAATGAAAGACATGTGACAGTATAGATTCGAGGAGCGGGCTGTGTGGTTGGTTCCTGTGGAGACCCTGCCGCTGCCCCTCTTGGACACCCCTCGGGCACCCACTAGTGTATTTGCTAAAGCAATTTTCTAAAATTTCAGTGATGTCACATTTCAAGGCGATGCCAAGAAACAAATGTGGCAATTTCTAAATTTTGTGAAGCTAAAATCCCTGGTTACAAGAAAGAGAGTACATGTCACAGATGAGTAGTTAGTAATGACTTCAGTTGAGCAGGAAACGAGCAATTCCCATATGCTGATTCCAGGCTCGTAATAAGGAATGTTATAGAAAGTTTGCACAGTATTTAACCAACTGCGAGTTAATGTGACAGTGTCAGTGTATGTAGTTCCAGAAGGATAACCACTTTATCATATATTTTTTCAGAACGATTTTAACGCAGGAAAGTCACTACCCATGAATTCAGACTGTTCTCCACTGCAGGTCCTCCTCACCCCTGAGGTGTGGGCAGTGATACTTGTTTAAGCAGTTCAGTGGCTCCAGGATGAGTGTTTACAGTACCTGGGGTAAGTGATATAGAACCTTAGCGCTCACGGCTGCATGAAAGAATGGGTGGGTGGGTAGAGAGGAGAGGTCAGTTCTCAAGCCGAAGTATCCAACTAGGACTTCATCCATAGTACATGAGCTAACCTCTCACGAGAGCTACTTCCCGCAG
The DNA here is from genome assembly GCF_034190915.1 of Cavia porcellus. NCBI lineage: Eukaryota > Metazoa > Chordata > Mammalia > Rodentia > Caviidae > Cavia > Cavia porcellus. The sequence continues at coordinate 79,207,737 of NW_026947493.1, read as the reverse complement.
AAACACAGACTTAGCCTTCCCCACTACCAGGCACATTAGCAGTCAAGAAAATAAAATGATACTGCTTTTCGTTTTGGGAGAAATGGAGCCAGACAGTGGTCTGTAGATTTGGTATCTGCAGTTCACTCTTGAGGTCTTCCTTCAAAACCTGTTTCTCACCTGCTTGCTTATTCATGTTGGTGCTCTGAATCTGTGCTTCTCCAAACTCTCAAAAAACTGAAGGATTTCATTTGAATTATAGTCCTGGTGGTCTCTTGAGAGCTTGGAATCTGATGCTCATCATTTGCCACTACAAAGTTTGTTACAGGTAGATGAGGGGCAGAATTGTGGAGTGGGAGAGGGCCTTACATTGTGGGGAAACGTGGGTACTCTCCATCATGAAAAAAGGAAATCGGTTTTCTGCTTTAGAGAATATTGTTTTATTGCAGAATGAACCTGATTCTTTTTTCATTTTCCTGAAAGTATCCCTATATATTTGGATACTCACAGGGCCCTGACTCAGGTGGACAGACATATGTAAAATTCCATGGCAAAGGATTTCACCAGGATACCTTTTTACAAAGAGAAATCTTTCCTTTGAAAGTAATCCTTCAGTTGATCATTAAAGTAATAGTCTAACTTTCCATTGCCTAAGATATTCCCTGGCAACTGACTCTGGAGTTAGGACATTCTGGTATTACAAAAATATGTGTTGCTACTGCCGTGACATACTGAGTGTTTACTGAATTAGACGTGTGCGTTACCACTGCTGGGCGCGCTAGCTACCTTACAGAGTTCAAAAGAGACAGTGATTTCAGAGTGAGTACTTACCTCATGCAATGACATAAGCAGTATACTGTCACCGCCACAGTTTGATTTGTACTGTATTTTTGTGTACAAACTCTTTAAGCGAATATCCTGGTGTCTTTCTTCTTCTGACAAACATAAAATGACCACTCTGTATGTATTGGTTTCCTACTGGGCAAAGAAAGGGAAATATAACAGTAATGACATCAACATGTCTTTTATAGTCTGTTCCAATAGGTACTATTGTATTCATTGAATTTGTCCTCTTTTTGTTCTCTTTAAAAATAACTTTGTAAAATAGGCAGGTTATAAATATTGTAGGAATTCATATAGATAAATGCAAAGAAGAGGATAAAACCCCGGCCAAAACACTATTAATTTTGGCGAATAGCATTGCATAATCTTTTGAGTTTGTGTGTTTCCCCTGCATGTTTGTAATTGAAGGAGTGTTTTTCTCTTTATCCTATCCAACCTTGGAAAACAGGCAGTTTTACCATGGGTCTGCTTTTGGAAGTACAAGGCGATCTCTGTTAACACTTCTGATTTTCTTTTATAGTGAGGCCTGTTGCCTCAAACTTGAGAACAGTGTCCGGTTTTTTTGTTCTGGAAGCACCTTCATGACCTTGGTACATGTTCACAGCATCTCACGTGTTGGCCTCACGGCTTGTGGCTCCCCACTGCAGTGGCTTAGAGAAGTTGTTCTGGAGCGACAGAAAAAGGGCGACCTCTGTCTGCCTAAAAGCACCTGGACTTTGGAATTCTCCTGCTTCAGAGCCAGAATCCATTGGGATGGCGGACAGAGGGATGTCTGAGCAGTTGCAAGCAGTATGGGTGTAAAATAGAATTTCAGATGAACCTTTGCTGATGTACTCTGAAGACTGCCCAGGTCTCTGTCTGTGTGGGCACAGTGTGTTGTGTGGAGGCCTTTGGTCACTATTTTAACTACCGGTTTACTTGGGTTAGATATATCCCAGGAGGATACCACTGGGGTTGTCAACCAAGTTCCGAGAGAGTTCTAGTGAGACTTGGGGGATTGGGCTTCACTTTGGAAAGCTTCCTTTCATTTCAGACATCGAAAAACGCTGCGGGTCCAAGAACTTCAGAGTCAAGAACTTGAGAGGGGTAGGATAAAAAAATAATATGATCGAGCAGTTAGAAAGAGACAGTGAGCTGACTAAAACAGTTGATTGACTGTTGTTTGTTCCGTAAGTTTCCCTGGGCTTGCCACCACATTTGAGTAATCTCAAAGTCCGTACAATACTGGCGAGCACCTCTGAGCTTACAGGTGCTGTGTTGGACTTTGGGAGTACGTTATGAATGACAACATCAGCCAGCCAGCAATCCAATTAATAAAGAAATACAATTCCAGTGGTTGTGTTTCTAATGTAACTAATGAGTCTGATAACCGAGAACTACCCAGATAATGCAGTCTCATCCATCTCATCGATGTGTTGGTCAGGACATTGTGATCGGAGCTTATTAGATTTCCGATTTTTTCCCTTAATGATCAGAACTGAATAGTTTTAAAGTGCACACTGTTCCTGCGTGTTTGGGTGCACACATCGCACTGGCCTAGGTGACCTTGCCTTCCTTCTCCTGTTTAGGAAGTTCCAGGGGGCTTATCTCCTGCTAGTGATTCAGCCTCCTCACTGGAGATGCGCGATGCACCGTTGGTGACTTGTGCAAACGTAGCATCCATGTGAACTCTTTGTTCTCCGCTGCTGCTTGGCGTGTATCTATATTCACAGTGTTGCTCTCATGTCTGTTTGTGGGGAATCTCTTCCCTCTCTCCAGAAGCTCTGCATGTTCTTTTCAAAGTTAGGATAATGTCTTAGGTATGTCTGCTACACCTAAAATATTGTGTCATTTTGAGTTTTTTTAAAAAAAAATGGAAAGAATAAAACTCACAAAAAGACAGGCAGATATTCAGTACTTACTGTTTGCTTTCATGGGGATTTAATGTGTGCCCTGCTCATTTTCATGCTAAATCATGTCTTGTCCTGCAATGGAAGACAGATTGTTCACTGCCATTCTTGCTTCTTTATCAGAGGTAGCTAGCTTCCCTTTTAAAAACCAGTGAGTTTCTCTTAGAGTGTAAGTGTATTACGTGATCAGTAAATAGGTAGTATTAGCGCAAGTGAATTGCTTAGAAACTTTAGGCTATGTAATGCCTTTTAGCCTAAGTGGAATGGGTGTCTAACATTAGATACCCATGCTTTGGTACTTTCTTTTCTAACCTGCCAAGCAAGGCTTTTTCTTTTTAAAGCCATTAACACTTTTTCATTCATGACATAAACAGGAATCTTACTCAGAATTAAATACAGTTCATCTGTGTGTCATCTTGTGCTTCATGGATAGAATATTAAGCCTTTTAGAAAGAGATCAATTTAAAATAAATGACATGTCCATATATTCATATAGAATTCAGTGGCGATTTTCCTGAGTTATATTTAATTCTTCACGATTAAAACAAAACTACAGGACTGATCAGCGTTAAACAAACATAAAGTCAAACACAATGTTTTTTAATTAAATGTTTTCAGTAATACTTTCCATCTGTAGAAATCTATAATTCATCAGTGCACACTTACATAGAGTTGCTCTAAGGTTTTCTGAACATACATGATAAACTAATTATCAATATTGCCAGGAAAATGGAATTTTTTAAATAAACATTTTATTTTAATCCTTTATAACAAAAATAGAATGCTAACCAAAACCCACTGAAGTTGATAGTATTACTCTGTCTCACTCATTTTGCTTTAAGAACTGACATTCCCCTGGTTTTGAATTTCTATCTTCGTTTCTTCTGCCTGAGTCCCACAGGTTTTTTCTTAACCTGGCCAGTTTCTGCTTTCCTGCTTACATTTTTCCCTATAGAATCTTTTTTTGTTATACCAAGTCTGAGTCGGGAGCTTTCTTCTCTGTTCTATTTTTCTTTCTAGACTCTGAACACGGAGTCTAGAAGGCGGTTTATGTCTGCCTGATACACAGTAGTATCTTGAGCATCTCCCTCTGTTCTGAATGTAAAGTTGACCTATAAAATACTGCGTAGAATATTTTGTAGGACAGTGTTGCATTCATTTGGATGGCAAGTTATCACAGTACTTACTCAGTTTTGTAACATTTGTTCAGAATGTAGGAAGGCACGACGCTAAGTGGGTGCTGGTGGCAGCGGATAGGTTTGCCCTTGGTTTCTATTTAAAAGAAACCTTTGTATCAGCTTGTTGGAGTGAAATCATTTATAATTTCTTCTTGAGACGAGTGCAGAATGCTCAGATGGATAAAGCAGAACGCTCAAATGGAGGGACAGTTTGAAATACCCACAGCAGACTTCTTAAGCAGTATCCTTGGCCTCAGAAGATGTTTGGAATGGTCTTATTTGGAATGGCTAAAGACATTGCCTGCCAGGGACCACTTGATCTGCTAGCTCGTCAGTACCATTTTAGTAATGCTTTGGGAAAAATTGCACTTTTATATTTCAGTAATCCAGGGCAGGATGTTTTAGGATTCTACAACTTGCTTCTTTTTAAAACTTGGAAGATGGTAAAGATTGAGTAGTCCATAGTTTCTTTTCTCAGTGACTTCTGTCATGTCTCACTTCTGAAATACTTGGCTCTGTTTCAGTGTTGAAACGGAGTAGCCTTCGTTACAGCAAGATTGCAAATGCCAAGTGGTACCCTGATGATGCAGATGCTGTGCTGGGGAGTCATTTTATTTTCTGAGTAGCATCCTTGCTTGTGTTTTAAAAAACAGCGCATCATTTGCAGGTGTAAAGATGAACAGTATTCCCAGATACTAGTACTGTTCATTCCCATGGACCCTGAAGTAATTTGCTTTTGAAATAATTAAGTGCAATTATTATAATAAAGTGTTTCCCAGAACTTTCAATGGAAGTGGTAGATTTCTGGTAGTGCTAAGTGCAGTGTCGCTCTTTAGCTAGGAACTTTCCTCATCTGCCTTTTTGCATCCACATGGAAGCTTGTTTCTTGTATGCTGCAGAAAACTGGACGCACTGTCAATGCCTTGGCTACTGGAACATTGAACACGAGTTCACTCATCTTTATTCTGCCTACATTATGGTTCTCAAATTTCTTTCGCTGGTGGTATTCTTGAACTTTACGATTCTCCTTGAAGAACTCCACGACATGCTATTTATTTACCATAGCACACAAACCTAAAGCAAATTCTGCATGATAAAATGAATGGACTATGTATCTTCTTATTCTTGTAGAGCAAATGCTGCATGCTACTAAATATTGAAGGGTTTTTAAGGGATAATATTTTCAAGTTTTCTTGTTAAGATTTATGTGCTTGCCTGTTCATGGGGGTTCAGTTACTAGTGTGCATTAAAAGCCCTTTGATAACAGAAGCCCAAGTCTGAAGAAAATATTCACCGAGCAGAAAATATGAAAACAAGAGTATTTTACCTATTGACTTCTTTTCTGTGGAAAATGAGCCACCCGTCTTTATTATTCAGTTTGTGAGATGGGACACAGTGGTGTACCCCAGGATAGAGATTTATAGCAGCTGCCTTGCATGGAGGTAGCGTCTGTCATATTTATTAGACACATTTCATTTATTCAGACGTAGGAAAGTATTCAGAATTCAGATCTGTGAATTCTCTGGCAAATCCACAGGACTCTATTACTGCTGTTTCTCATTCACCTCTCTGGGCTTCGGAGGTAAAGAGGTGCCTGTAGCACCTCCTTTTCAGTTCCTGTTTTTCATTTGTAAAATAGGATTGATCAATAACTTATAGCAAAAGCTCAGACTAAATGGGGAGATTCTGTGAGCCAGTGAATAAATGGCTGAGACATAATAGATGCACAACAAATACTAGCTCTGTTCTCTTTTCCATGGCCATCTGCACCGTGTAACAGTGCAGTCCAGCCTCATGATCGCGTGTATTTTATAGCTATAAATGCATGCCCGAGCTCTTTCTCTAGTCCCTTCCCCACCACTCAGAGTAAGACATCTCTTCTTTCTCCTCCGTCCTTCACTCTCTTCTTCTCCTCACTGTTGTTTTCTAGTCTTGTTTTTACCCTTCAGCTCTCTGTCCGAGGTTTTTACCCTTTTCAGTCTTTCTAGTTCACAACCTTTTATTTTCTTCTGTCTTCATTTCTCTTTGCTTCCTTTACCACCCTGGTACCTACTTTGGTGGCTGCAGGCTTTTCAGCCCTGCACAGCTTGGCCTCGGTGGCCATAGATGGGTTCCCCTCCTTGGGGCTGCTTCACTCGCCACTTAACATAGAACTGCCCAAGGTCTCATCGCAGTGTGTTGCTTCGTGCCCTCTGCAGAGAAAGTTTGGTTTTCCTAAGAAGTCACGTGCATAGTCTTTCTAGGTGAAAATGCATATCGATCATAAGTTCAGGGTCTGGGGATAGAGCTCAGCGGCACAGCGCCTGCCTGGCAAGTGTGAGGTTGAGAGTTCGAGTCCCAGTCTGTGGTTCAGTGCATTATTGCAAGATAAATGCAACTGGGAGCTGCTTCTTATGTCAGGAACTACAGAGTTTCCAGTGCTTCGTAAGCCTCCTGTGACTCCTCTTCTTCTGTCTCCCTATTTGGCAATCTGTCACTCTGTGAACTGCTAACACTCTAGGTCAGTTTTACTGTTTTTGAACTTTTGTTACAAGTGTGTAGTGTTTCCTGTGTGGTGTCTCACACTTACCCTCTTGGGGAAAATCATTTCTGTTGGCGTGGGTAATTTCTGCCTTTATGTCACAGCATAATCTTTTGTATGATCAAGTATTCCACTGTATATTCATAAATGCATTTTTTAAAAAAAAGATGCTACTGTCAATGTCTGTCTGGGTTGTTTCCAATTTAGAAAATTCAGATAACAGAACGGTGAATATTTGTGCTGTGTGTGTGTGTGTGTGTGTGTGTGTGTGTGTGTGTTTGTGCATGTATTTTTAAATTAAACCAGTCTTTTTGTGTTCCTCAAGATGTTTGAGGTTGCCGAGGGTCTGATGTAGATGGTTGGGGCTAGTTTTAGTGCATTCTTTTTCTGTCCTACACTGTATTTTAAAAGGTAAATTTAATTACTTACATTTTATAAGTTTTGAGTTTCAAAATATCAGAGGGCTGTAGTATCCGATTGTTTTTCCGCCTAAACAAAGACAAAATTATTGCGTCGAGTGTGTTATGTTAAGGAGATAACCAATAGCATTCAAGCTTTTATTTTCCAAAGTGCATTTCATGCCAGGCTTTCCTTGATGGGTTGAGCATTATGCAGCAGTTTTTAAGTGTATTAATATCCACCCATCCATCCATCCGTGCTTCCCTCCCTCCCAGAAGAGCTTCAGTGAGTGTCTACCCTGTGGTAGGCTTGACTCTGTGGGAAGGCCATATGCCTGTCACCTTCCAGTTTAGAAACTTACATATCCCTTGCTTCAGTAAGCCAGTGACCATCTCCAAGAATCACCATTGCAGCGTATCGCTGCTAAAGCTGGAAATGTGTCCTGGCCTCAGATGCTTTGCTCCTAGAAACAGTTTGAGGATCTTTGATGACAGGTAGATGTTCACAGGTATGAATTATGATGTTAATTTGATTAATATGGGCACACATCTGAATAGATACTTTTTGGATTAGGGCTGATAAATATTAATGAGCAGGAACTTCACAGTCTAGCAGAGTTACCTAAGACCCTGACACTTAACAGGATCTGGTGTGACCAGCGCCTTAAAAGGCCTCGTGCCTAAAGGGCCACATGATGAGGGAAATGTGCAGGCTTTGGAGGGCTGTGTAGAAGTTCCTATATTTTAGAGATGTGTAGTTGGGTATCTGTAGTGATATACCATGTTGGGAGGTGTGTAGTTATGCTTTCAGATTCTCCCCGTCTCAGGAGCCTCGTCTGTGGCATGTGAATAATAATAACTCAAAAGATCATTAACCAGAATAAAAATCAGAGGAGACACTACATTCTTGGTACAGTAATGTTTATAGTAACATTAACACTGTATGTTTTGTTACCAGCTACAACAGATTTAATTCTTTATCAGCATTTCAAGATCATGGTCCTAAAAAAGAATTTGGTTCTGACATTTGGTTTCTTTCAGTGTTCAGTTGGAATTTGAAAGAACTATTTGTAAAACGCCTGAATCTAGCATCATATATATTTTTCCCTACTCTGTTATGACAGGTGCCCACAAGGAGATTGATGGAGAGAAGGAATTACTAATAGGGGTGCAGGTGGTGGAAGTCTTTTCCCAAGGTGTGTGTGTGGGGTGTATGTGTGTGTGTGTGTGTGTGTGTGTGTGTGTGTGTACATCTCTGTGTGTTTAGAGTCTTAAATTTACATTGAAAAAAGTGTGATTGCTCAGATCACCTATAAAGTGCTTCATGAGTGAGCTGATTGCTGTCCTGATCCCGCAGCCTCACGCAAATGTATCAAATCACCATTCTTCCCCTAGTGGGTGTGTAGAGTAAGAACTGCGGGGCCCTGGAGAAACTAGAGTGTGGTCATCCTTTCAGGCTTGGCTTTTACTGTGACTTTACTTCTGTGTCTGGCTTTATGTTTGAAATTAATGTAAGTTTATTTTCTGTGCGAGATTTACTTTAGTGTCTACCTAGACTCTTTCTTCTTCTTTTTTTTTTTTTAGTGGTACCGGGGATCGAACTCACGACCACCTGCTTGCAAGGCGGGTGCTTATGCCGCTGAGCTAAATCCCCAGCCCCTAGACTCTTTTTCTTTGCTGCTTTTCTTTTCTTTTCCTCCTCTTGCTCCTTCCCTCTTTCTCTCTTTCTCTCTCCTCCCTCTTTCTGTTTCTTTCTGTCTCTGTCTCTCTCTGCCTCTCTCTCCCTCGCTCATTTTAATTTTTGGGAGTTGCACTAACAAAGCAAATCCCCAAACCTGCAAGTGATTGTCGTCTGTGGGGTGTACCTAATGCATGGGAGAGCGAATCTACTCTGTGGACCTGTGTTGTCTGTTTCTCTGCCTTGCCCAGGAACATGAGCCCAGCTAATTTGAAGCCCTCCCACTGGTTCTGAACTTGTCCCTGTTTCTGCCTGTGGTCCCTGGTGTCCACACCGTGTTCTCCATTGTCCCTACAGTTACTGGGGGTCAGAGTCTGATTGGGGTTGAGGACCAGGACTTACTAAAGTGAGGATGAGATTCTCTTAGGTGTCTGCAGCATTTGAAGACTACAGATTATGGCTATAGGAACTGTAGATGCTTTAAAACAATCCTAGGTCTTTCTCTGTATTTTATTACTTGACCGTAGTCTAGGCTGAGGCAGGAGGATTGCCTTGAGTTCAAGATCAGGGTGGACTACATAGTGAATTCAAAGCCAACCTGAAGTACATAGTGAGAGCCCTCCACCCTGCAAAAAGAGCTCCTTTATGCACTGATGTGTACAGTAACTATTTAGCTCCAAGCTGATACTGGGTTTATAACCTTTATGTTTACAAATGTATAATTTAGACATCTGGGATCTTGTCGCAGGTACGTAGTTTTCCTCCCACTTTTTAAACTCAGTTTATCTCTTAATCCTGTGCCATTATGCATTCTTCCAACAATGCTGATTCTAAATCTTTCAGGATCATACATCATGACCTTCTTTTAAAGTTGATAGCTATGCTGGGCATTGGGGGGGAGGGCGCGGAAACCCTAAAACCAAAAACCAAAAACAAGCACTTCAAAACTGTCTGCTTTAGAGCAAAGCATCCTAGTTCTCTTGCCAATTGAATGAAGGGATACTGTTTCTTTTAAAATATCACACATGAACATCCTGGTTATGTTTTTTCCTCCAGCATTATTGTGTTAGAATGTCATCTCCTGTCTGTTCATGGGGCATTGGTTTGTTGGGTAAAGTGGCGTTGTGAGACAAAAAGCCAACAGAGATGGGGAAACTCTAATCCACCTCCATCCTCTGAGCCCTAGGAACTTCTAGAGCTGTAATTGCTGATGTATACTGTGGATCTGAATGAAGTTGACGTGACCTTTCAGTTTTTTTCAAAGCCAGAATCTCAGGAAGAACCTGAAGAAACTCCTTGGGTTTGCCGTCTCTATTTAAACAGTTACCATAATAAAAGCCTCGACAGGGCTTAGCTAAACTCAGGGTGTGAGCATAATGTAAAGCAGAATGTTCTGAAATCAGGCTTCTTCAGAAAGATTCTTCCAACTGAAGCTTCCTATGTAAGTGTGTCATGTACCCGATTTATGAGTGGATGCTGTTGCTTCCTTCTTTTCCATATGTACAATTTTTTTTTTCATTCTAGATGAGAGAGAAAAATGGCTTAACCTATCTTAGTGTCTGTCATAATGTCTTTCAAGTGCAATAAAATTTTGTTTGAAAAGATCGGATTTCTTTGGAAAAGTTTTTCAAAAGAGAAAATTGACTTCACCCTGTGTGTGTGTGCATGTGTGTGTGTATGTGTGTGTAATTCGTTTTCATCAGAAGTAAAAATGATGCAAGATGAGCTATATTAGGTAGTGAGCACTAAGGAGGGTGATAGGTTTTTGGTCAGTGTGCATTGTATAGTGTGAAAGCTATCAGTCAGTAGTTCCATTTGAATGGACTTTAAAAAATACATGCAGAAAAAAGATCCTTGCCTGTATCATCTGTGTATGTGTGCTATGTATAGACAGTCTGGATTTATTTTGAAACCCCCTGTTGTGAGTGATTGTGTGAGCTGACTCCTCATGATATTTGTGCTTTAATTATTGGATACTCCTGTGGTTCTGTTCTTGGACTGGGGTGTCAGATGGGTAAGTGCCTTGTAAGTTGCTTCCTACTGGATTGGAAAGAGCACAGTGGTTGTGAGTTACTTCTCAGTTTCATGAGGAAGAATTCTTGCTTACAGTAACACAGAGTTACTTCCCTTCACTTTGGAGAGAGAAGAAATATGTGTGTCTTTCTGTCCGAATCTTTCTTTCTCCATAGCTGCATACACAGTGGATTGGCAGTGTAAATTGACAGTATGCCTTTTAGTCTTGTGTTCTGTTTGGTAGTCTTAAAACAAAAGGAAACCTTGCTTTACATCGGGCTTCCTAGTACTATGAAGATGGTACTAGTGGCATTCTTACGGAGTGAAGTTGCCACCTTCTGGATTGTATCCTTTAGAGTAACTGTAGTATATGCCTGAATCCTTTTACCAAATGGAATACTGATGATGGATGAGGTTTTCATAGGAGAGAACTGAGATAGCTTTAGCCAGCCAGTCAGGTTGGTGAATGACTAAGATTTTCTTTCCTGTTCGATTATTTGAAAGACAAATTAGAAAACAGGCAAACCAACATCAATACATAAAAACTAAGCTGCCTTTGATACGCAAAGGTGTTTTTAACCAATAATAAGGAAGTAAACAATATTCCTATAGAGCACCTTACTTGACTGTTTTTTGTTATCATTGGAAATTTAGTTTTCATCCTATAAAATATCAGTTCACTTTATAACTGTCAAGATAAATACAAGCATTTATATTTTTTCACGAGCTACTCTTTTTTTGTACATAATTCTATGTTTCGCTCTTTGCCCAAGGACCTGTTGAAATATTTTATGTTTAAGGAAGAATTGAAGGATGAATTTGAACCTGGCTTGTATGCAAATATAGCCAGATTGGTCTTTTTAAATGAACAGTTATTATGAAAAATTTTTCCAGAGAAGAATAGATAAAATTGTATGTGGGTGGGAAGATAAATGATAACATTTAAAATTGCTTATTGAAGCTATGATTTTGTTGAAATTAGAGTTTTTAGTATTCTTGCTTCTTGCCAATTATGGAATGGAAAGTAACCAATCTTCCTTTCTTTTTAACATTCTCTCTTGATAACATCTACTTGCTTTGTTTTAAATATGCCACTTAGTGAATAGGATGCATTCTCCAGTTTTTCTAGAGGTAGCCCTTAGTGTTATGTAAGTTGATGGCATAAAGTCTTTGAAGGAAAAAAATTGTAATTTTCTTCTAAAAGTGAAATAGTTAGTGAACTTGTTTCTTTAAGCCACGTGTGGATACATGAAGACTGATTTTTGCAAAGACGATATTATTGCTTATGACACTATCTTCTTTTAGCTAGAGATGAGCATTTGGAATTAGATATTTGAAATATAGAGAACATCGCACGATGAAATAAAAAGCTTATTAAAATGTGTTTGAGCCAACATAAAACTCTTTGAAACAGGATATCTAAATAGTGTGCATTTTATCTCAGAGAGAGAGAGAGAGAGAGAGAGAGAGAGAGAGAGAGAGAGAGAAGAGAGAGAGAGAGAGAGAGAGAGATTGATTTGGGTTATTTCTAATGTCCACAGTGCTCTGAAGCATATGTTAATAGAACTGACCATTTTGGATTAATTTGATGTGAATTAATAAGAGATTTATTTGATAAGAGTTGTTTGAAGGTGGTGATTCTTAAATTTCAACAGGGTTTAAGATGTCCAAAAATATCTTTAAAGATTCGGGAACAGTGGATTCAGAGAGAACAAATTAAATAAAATGGATAGCAAAGAACAGGATCTGACATTGAGTTTATGAAGTTTGATACGGTTTACAAAAAAAGAGTTCTACCATTGAAGTATGGCCCTGAAATCTGAAGAAATAGAAATACTTAAACTCCTTCAGTAATTCTTGGATTTGTGAATTGGGTAAACAATGTCTCTTGCATTTTATAGTTCACTTAAGCAATCTGATTTTGATCTGTGTATATGGAGTAGACAGGATTCAAGTGTTTTTCCCCCAAACCAATGAGCAGACACATATGTTCTTTAAAACTGAACTTTGTATGTTGTTCATATGGAAGCTATCTAGCTTGCTATAGGCCTAAGACTTGACCTTCCTTTTATTTTGCTATCATTTGCTTAATTCTTTAAATTCTTTGTGGGGGACTTTTGATCAAAAGGAACATTTTGCTTTTCTCTTTTCTTTCTTTGTAATTTCTTAAAAATAAAAGCTATATGAAGTGTGTAATTAATCTCAGTGCTCCTAGGCTGATGATACAAGCGAGCAGGGGAGAGAACATAGATCCACAAAGGAGAAGATCACCAGGACTTTTTTCTTTGTGTTAAGCTTTGATTTCAAGCACTTGAAAGTTTTATTATCTAGAAAAACAAAAAGAACATGTCATCTGGCATTATATATTATGAAAATAAGAGCTGCTACTTATAATAAAAATCATGTGCAGCAGGATTCGAGACTGAGGTCAGATTACACAATCTTTGCCCCCCTAATTTTTTACAGTCTTGTTCAGAATATATACATGTACGCACACACACCACACACATACACACACACACACACATGCACGCACGCACGCACGCACACATGCGCGTGCGCAGTGACATTTGGGAAGTGATTTTTTTCTTTTAGGAACAGGAGTTCCTTATGATTGTTTTCTGTGCTCTTTAACCAAACCTTTACTCTTTTAAGCTAATGACAATTAAATTGATCTTTCTTGGTGTGGTTGATACTGGACATACATTTTTAATACTTGAATTTTAGGGGAAATGGATAACTGAGCAAATGGTATGCATTAGTATTTAGGCCATCCTTAGTGGTTGGTGGTTTAATATTTTATAGTCTTCGGGTGAAATTGGACAAAGGTTTTCAAAGGTAAAGCTAAAGTGTTATTAACCAGAACGATTACAGAGTCACAGAGTCAGGGAGAAGTTTAGAAATAATTTATTCCCTCGTTATACAGATAAGAACAGAGACTCAGAGTGGAAAGGACCTGCCCTTGCTCACATAAGCATGTGATTTGAATCACGTCCAGCACTGGACATGTGATTTCTACTGTTCTTTCTTCCTTCTTAGGTTTTTGCTCTGTAAGGTCAATAGTCTATAAAGGACATCTGTAATTTATACATCTTACCTTCAAGTGGTTTCTTGTCTAATGGAATTAAAGGCTGGTTCTTAATCTGCATTGGGTGGCTGGGTGATGTCAGTTTCTTTTAAAATTTTTGTGATAGTTGTTTTCTTTAGGTGAATAATATATTCAATCATCTCTTCTAAGTTTATTCAGAGTATTTCATAAATGTGTGTACATATATTTATATATATGCATATGCATAGTTATAAACATATTTATATAGGTTGACATGTCTATTTATGTTTACATATATTTAATGTATGTGCAGACATATGAAATATAAATAAATCATTAGTGAGTTAATTCACAGTATCCAGATATAATCAGAAACTCAGATTCCGTTGGCTGTGAAATTACCACCCTGAGAACATAATCCTGCCTTTTACAGAAAATTGTTTTCATATATATATATATATATTTCACAAATATATATATATATTTAAGTATTTTAATCAGTGAGACCCAGTAGCTATTAAGCTATTTTAAGCTCTAATGCTGATTATTTTCACTGCTTAAATCTAAGTAATACTGGAAAGTAGACGTAGTACCCTCTCCTATTGCCTTTTTTTTTTTTTTTTTTTTAAGTAATAGTAAACACTTTCTAAGAATGCAAACGAAGCTTTTAGATTTATTTATTTATTTTTTGGTACCAGGCTTGAACTCATGACCTGGCGCCTGCTGGGCAGGCCCTTATGCCACTAAGCTAAGTTCCCAGCCCCTTAGATTTAATTTTGATAGAACAGTTAGGAGTAGAGGTTTATGTTTTATGCAGATGTGATCGTACCTTATACCTCAGAATTGAAAAGCTAATGGGGCATTTTGCAGAAGCTGCACGTAGTTTTCACCTCTGTGCATGCGCTGGGCATTTGCTCAGTTATCCATTTCCCCTAAAATTCAAGTATTAAAAATGTATGTCCAGTATCAACCACACCAAGAAAGATCAATTTAATTGTCATTAGCTTAAAAGAGTAAAGGTTTGGTTAAAGAGCACAGAAAACAATCATAAGGAACTCCTGTTCCTAAAAGAAAAAAATCACTTCCCAAATGTCATTGCGCACGCACGTGTGTGCGTGCGTGCGTGCATGTGTGTGTGTGTATGACCAGCTGTTTAAGCGGTCTTCCTGTGTTTGTGTGAGTGGAGAGTGACTTCAGTTTACACAGAGCTCACTATTAGAGTCAATTTTTATCTCACAGTTACACAGAGGATTTCAAGGAGCTACTCAGAGCCTTGTGGTTTCTCAGCCCCTCTTTGTCCTGTTGGCCTTCAGCTCTGTGGTCTCTGGTGGCCATTAGAGTGGACCTCCTTTAAGGTGGCATCTTGAACTCTTCCACTTTTGTAGTCTGTATGAGGCGGAGAAACTGCTGGGGAGCAGAATGACACTGTTTAAAATAGAATTGCCGCCGCTGATGCCTGAGGATCCGTCACATGGTTATGTATTTTAATGACTTAAATTTTCCCTCACAAGCCCTTGCTGGTGTTTACAAAGTAAGATTCTCTCCCCTCGACCTTAGGGTAGGTAAGTATCACAGTCGCTGGGGTTGGGGGGAGGGAGGTTGTGGTCAAATAACTTCACCAGCATCACGGCCTCTTGTGAAACTGATTTCATGTCTTGTGATCTTTTTATCATCTTCCTCCTCCTGCTGCTTTATTAAAATCCAAGGGAGGAGAGGACCCTGCTCAAGGTCTGCTCCTGTTTTTATCAGATGTTTTTCCAGCAGCTCAGGGTGCTGGCGTATTAATGTATTTTAGGTGCAATACCTTAAGAAGTATGTTTGCATCATTTGGGAAGGAAAAAAAAAATTTTTTTCTTTGTTTTGCAGATACACAGCTCAGCTCTCAGAATGTCTTCTGTGTCCTCCCAGCGTTTCTAAGACAGTCACATTAGCTTCCTGCTAGTTGACTAATAGAACTAATAATTGTAAAAAGCACTCTAAAGCCACATGCCTTATGAAGTCAATGCTGGGTATGATTTTACAAGTATGTGATCTATTTTTTTTTTTTTCAAGTGAAAATGTTAACTGGAAAAGTTCTTGGCAGACAGTAAAACCTCATGCAATCTGTTATTTGTCTTACAGATAATAACTGGAGGGTGGCTCTAGTCTTATGGTATCTAACTTATGACTTGCTAGAGGAGTTTCTTCCACTTGAAAGTATTGTAAATGTGCTTGTATTTACATAATATGTCACTCTGAAAAATTATGATCATATAATTCCAGTAGGAATTACTTTTCTATAACTACTTCAAAGTATAGTCAACTAAATTAGGCATTTAAAAAAAAAAAAAAAAACAGCAACTAAAAAGTACATACCCTTACTCCCACAACACAGAATAGAACCCAACTGAGCTTTCTGATAGTGCCTTGAAGTTTTAGCAGTTAACCTTCTTTGCAATGTGTATTAGTAAGGCCTTTATTCAGCATAAGGAACCAGTGAGTCATCCGTTTTCTAAAGATCTGTTCTTGGGTGAAAGAGGGAAGTGAAATTTGGAAAGATGGTAGCTTAATTAAGTCGTATTTTTCCTCTAAGGCACTAAGCATTTTGGTTGAACAGTTTTGAAAGTTTGACCCATTGCACCTCTTTATGATAATGCTAAATTAATAAGATCTATAACTTTCCCATGTCCTGAAAAATAATCTTAATTTCTTCCCAATTTTAACGTATTTCAATACATTCATTTTAAATTTAATTTAGTTCTCTGGCTGTTTAAATTGTTGTCATTTTCCCAATCACCTTGACATTAACCTATGGGCATAAACCGTTTTCTCTTCATTTTGCTGGAAGGATAACATTAATGAATCATTTCTTTAGACATTCTGCTTTTCACATAGGATTTTAATTTTTTAACCTTATTATGTAGGTGAGTCAGAGCTTAGTCATGTTATTGAAAAAATTGAAAGACAAACTACAGTTATTCAGTATTTGTCAAAGGAAATAGTATAGTGTCATGTGTAATGGAAAAGAAAATCATGAAATTATAGAGAGAAAGAAGTATATACATCACATTTTCGTAGGTGGGAATGCTTGATACTCAGCAATCCTTTTGTGTTGGCCAAATTAAATGCAAATATAAAGGTGTGCGCATGTGCACCCTCCCCCCAGTTTTTGGGGGGATCTCACTGTGTTGCTCACACTGTTCTCAAACTCCTGGGCTCACTGTCCTCCTCCTCCAGTCCCTGATAGCGGAGACTGTAAGTGTTTGTCATTGTGCCTAGCTCCAACAGTAGAGTTTGCTTAAACTTTAGTTTAACTGATGATCCATTTCTTAAATTTCCTTTGTCTTTTTTCTCTTTATTTTCCCCTTTGTTGGCCACTGATAAAATCATTTTGAGTCTCCCACGTGTTACCCTTTCTAAAGTGCCTGATTCCTTTGAAGGAATAGAGGTCTCCTAAACCATTGCCATCAACATGTAAGACATTAAGAGGTGAGCACTGCAGAAATACAAACAGTGCGACTTGTGATGCCCATTCCCTGGGTTTGTTAATTTTGGTCCCTGTAAGGTGGCACCAACGAGAGGAACACATAGTCCCTCCCCCAGAAGTCCAGGAAGGGTGACATCCTCCGAGAACCATCACTCATTTCATCTTGGAATTTTTTTTTTTTTTTTTTTTTTTTTTTTGTGCTGAGAGGGAGATTCTTGGCTCTTTGATGGACGATGTTATTGGTGTATTAGAGGAGTAGTATCCTGGTTTAAACAGGTGTACTGTTGTCAAGATTATTCACTAAGGTGAGTTTCTACCTTGTAAATGTTTCCTTATACAACTACTGCATTATCTTTGGCTGGAGAGTCACACTATTAAAAACAAAATTCTGCTTGACCAGCTTTTCAAAAGCAAAGATACGCCCATCTTTCCCAAGCCAGTCTGGTTCCTCAGCACCTGTAACAAATTACAGACAAAAATGACTAATACCATGTTATTAATTTGGATTTTCCCTGCACATTTTGGATAATCATTGTGTAATGAACTCTTACTAAATTGGTATTCTTAGCAGTCTGCTACGAAAGAGATGTTGTTTTACTAGAAATCGACATTTACAGATGTTTGGGGTTGTGCCTTAGATAACATTTGAAGGTTTTCCTGCCGAGTCTTTACGGAACCCATGCCATGGAACCCCATTTGATTAACCATTGCTAGCGCGTTCTCTTACTGATAGAATACACATTGCTTCTCCATATCCTTAGGGTTCTGATTCATTAGATTGCTGTGGAGGAATCTGTCCACAGGATTCAGCTTTGACCTCCGTTGATGATGTCACTATCCAGAAAGACACAATTGAGCTACCACACGAAGGGAAATCATAGGATCCTGCTGAGTCTTTGCCATTTTCAGCTGCAGCATGCTGGTGTTGTGTGCCTCAGCATGAGGTCACCTTCCACTGTACCCCTGGGGTTCATTGCAGGCTGTGTGTAGTGTGCCTTGGCTTGGTTTGCTTTGCCATCATGGTAGACACAATCTTGTTGAAACCAGGTCCTCCTCATTTTCAGGAAAGCTCTCAAAGTGTCTTAAAGAAATTGGTTGGCAGCTCAGAGATGAAATGTTCATTATCCTCCATTTCCTGAGAGTAATAGCGGGACTCTAGGAGAGCATTTTGGCTGCAAGAGTGTAGTTTGGTTGCCCAGTGTAATCAAACTATAATTGATGATGTTTACCTATATCTCTGTGTAGCATGTACACATATAATATGTATTCCATCAACAAAAGCATGTGTATATATTCTATAACAAGTATACATATTATATATAATCCACAAATGTGTATGAGTGTATGTGCATTCATTTATCATCTATTAAAGCTAAAGAAAGAAATTGGGCAAAAATGCAGTTGGTAGGGAAGGCTAATAATAATGATAGAGCCAGGAAAGATAATCGTCCTTTAATATTCATAAATCTTTTTAAATATTGATGAGACGGTCTGTGACAAAAATAATTCCACCTGTAAATTGTTTGCTTGAGTTTCAATTTCTTGCTATTTTTAAGACTGATAGTTCTGCTGGAGGAAATATTTTATTATACCCCTTAGAAAATCTTAAATAGAATGAGTAAAGTATTCTACATTTGATTACATGTCCATGACTTTCAAATAACCCTGCTCTGCCTTGTCCGTGTATTTTTGCAGATATGGTCCGGAAAAAGAACCCCCCTCTGAGAAACGTTGCTAGTGAAGGCGAGGGCCAGACCCTGGAGCCGATAGGTGCAGAAAGCAAAGTATCTGGACAGAACAAAGAATTTCCTGCAGATCCGATGTCAGAAAATACGGATCAGAGCAATGCTGCAGAACTAAATAATAAAGAGGAGCATAGCTTACATGTCCAAGATCCATCTTCCAGCAGTAAGAAGGAGACCAAAAGCTCAGTCCTGGGTGAGAAGGCTGGCTTCAATTATGAGAGCCCCAACAAGGGAGGAAACCTTCCATCCTTTCCGCTTGATGAGGTGACAGACAGAAATATGTTGGCTTTCTCATCTCCAGCTGCTGGAGGAGTCTGTGAGCCCTTGAAGTCTCCTCAAAGAGCAGAGGCAGATGACCCTCAAGATATGGCCTGTACCCCAGCGGGGGACTCATTGGAGACAAAGGAAGATCATAAGATGTCACCAAAGGCTACCGAGGAAACAGGGCAAGCGCAGAGTGGTCAAGCCAATTGTCAAGGTTTAAGCCCAGTTTCAGTGGCCTCAAAATACCCACAAGTGCCTTCAGATGGGGGTGTGAGACTGAATAAATCCAAAAGTGACTCAGTGGTGAATGACAACCCAGATCCGGCACCTCTGTCTCCAGAGCTTCAGGACTTTAAATGCAATATCTGTGGGTATGGTTACTATGGCAACGACCCCACAGATCTGATTAAGCACTTCCGAAAGTATCACTTAGGACTGCATAACCGCACCAGGCAGGATGCTGAGCTGGACAGCAAAATCTTGGCCCTTCATAACATGGTGCAGTTCAGCCATTCCAAAGACTTCCAGAAGGTCAACCGTTCCGTGCTTTCTGGTGTGCTGCAGGACATCAATTCTTCCAGGCCTGTTTTACTAAATGGGACCTATGATGTGCAGGTTTGTGCTTTATATTGTGGTCTTTTTGTCCAGGAAAAATTACCCATAATGAAATGTGAGTTTTCACACCAAGGTCCCCAGACCCCGATGGGCAGCTTTGTAGCTGCAACACAAGAGCTGGATATGCCCATGACTGCCTTGGCCAGAGGGTTTTCAGAGTTGTCTTTATCCCCTGTAATAGGAAAACTCCCAGCGTTTCTATGGGGCTGAGAAAAGCTTTTGCACAGGACTAGCTAGCTTTCATATTTCTAGACATGTTTCATGCTAGCTGGATATTTTCACAGTCTTCCAAAAACAGCACTAATCTTATGGCTGTGCATGATAATAATTCATTCCTTGTTCTAGTTTCTGATTAAGGCTTCTGCTATAATTTTTCCTCTTATGAAGATCTTTTCTGTCTCTTGGATGAAGATTCGATTTTGTAGTAGTGAGCTTGACTGGACTTGTGTCGTATTGATGGTTACAGAGTTAGTCTCCTGAAAAAACAAAATAATTGCAAGTGAAATTTTAGAAATAACATGATGGTTATTGAGACATATGTATGAAAAAGCAAAATAAATATAAATGAAAATAGAAAAATTATCTTCTAGACTGGTGAAAAAGAAGTTAAGATTATAAATACTAGGAACACCAGAATAAACTTGGTAGGTCAATAAAACATTTCTTTCTGCATTTAAGGAGAAAGGTAATAATTTATGAAAACACTTAGTAATGATTTAGTTTTGTTAAAACTAGCATATTTTTAAATATACTTTCCTATCTTATTTTACAGTACATTTCAATGAAAAAAAATGTTACTATTTGAAGTAGAATGAAACATGGAACTGATTCTAAGGAAACGTATTCATTTAGGTTTAGCCATTTTTGTGTAGTTGAAACATGGTCAGTTTGAGAAAGTTTTTGTTGTGACCTGTAGGTTTTTGTTGCACTTCTGTCAGGCAGATATCTAAATATTGTTTAACATTAATCTTCTTTAGGAATAACTAGAAGTATCAGCGCACTGATGAAATCATACCACACTTATTTGCAATACTAAATATTTTGAAATATCATACTAACTTAATAATCATAGCACATTTGCTGTGATCTTTCCATTGACCTGAAGAAAGACAAGCAAAGGGGTTACAAGTAACACATAGTGAAAGTATTTTACAATCCCTATAAGAAGAACCAGAAGAGAAATTTCTAAGTTCTTTGAATGTCAGAATGGCAATCTTTCCATATTAAGAGAGATACGAAGGACTCTTACAAAGCCAGTTTCGTCGCTGGTAAAGCGCTCTTAAAAAATCTGCCTTACTTTGTGAATTTCCACAAATAGAATCATTTCTGTGGAGAAGCAAATTAAGCCAACGTAGTTATTATGCATGAAAGCTACATGCTTTGAACTGCTGTCTTATTAAAGATCATTTCACTGTCTTATGTCAGATACACTCTGCTGTCAGACTATGATTGGAAAGCAAATACGCGTTTTAGATAAAAGGGTTGGAAGTGAATATGTCAGTATGGGAAACGGAGTTTTATAATTAGCAAGTAATATGATGTTAATACCTGGATTTCCGGCAGGAGTCTTACTTGTTCACTCTGGGGACAGCTTCTGAGGGAAGCTGATCGCTGCTGTCAGAAAGACTCTTAAAAGGAAGATGACTAAAGGCCTCTTGTTGGGAAGAATTCAGAGGTTTAAACACACTTCCATTTCCCCCCAAACAGTTATTTGTTAGATTCTTAGTTATTTATAGTAAAGTTTATGTTTGGGTAGAACACTTTTCCTGGGCAGTGATTTTTAGAAATAAAACAGATGTGTGAGCTATCTGAATTTGAACTAATAGAACGAGAAATAAAAAGCTGATCCTGGGCTCTGCTGCCCACTAAATCCTGGCAGCCTGCTTGGTAAAGATAAAAAGTGATAGGAAATACCATGCAGAAGATACTCCTGTTATGATTAATTCTTTTTCAGGAGCTAATACTATGACAAATGGAAGAAAGCAATCCATGGAAAAAAACCAGTGATTATTTCAAATGAATGATTGGATTTTGAAACAGGTCTAAAAAGAGTTGACATTTGCTGGGTATGGTGCTGTGTGCCTGTAATCCCAGGACTCGGGAGGCAGAGGCAGGAGGATTGCTGTGAATTTGAGGCCAGCTTATGCTTCATAGTGAGTTCAGGGACAACCTGGGCTACATCGTGAGATCCAGTCTCAAAAATGAAAAACAAAACCCAAAATAAATAAATAAAGAAAGAAAGAAAGAAAGAAAGAAAGAAAGTTAACTGCCATATCCAAAGATAATGCTGCCTATATTTACAAAATACAAATTTTGAGCACTCTGTCCATACACCAGATATTGATGTTCCAACGTGTCTGTTGATAAGTAACTCATTAATATTTTTGTGCTGAAATAAATACTGAGCAGCTCCTTTACTTGAAAAATAAAAGCACATGCGAAATTCTCCTTTTTTCTCCATCTGTGCTGTGCTGCAGAAGTGCTATTTGACAGATTCTTTCTTTTGCATTTGAACTATTTGGAGACTGAAAGCTTTCATATAGAAAATGCTGCCTGTTGAATTTCTTTAATGTAGATTTTTTTTTTTTTTTTGCCACAAATGTACATAGTGCGTTCATGATCTGACTCTTTTGATTGCATGATGCAGATAAACATCAGTATTATAGACGTAATTTCAGGAATTATTTATATAAATCTATAATTTAAGTTAATTGGAGGACTAGATGAGCAATTCATTAATCCTTTTCAATTAAAGTGCATTTTTTAACCGTCAGAGCAGTTGCTAGCTAATGATAGATTTATGACATTTTAGGCCAAGAAAAAAGGAACAGAAGCCAGAAGTAAGAAAAGAACTTAAAGAACTCTGTGGCTTTGATCTATATTTTGGTTTGACAAGGATGGTTTTAAATAATTTGAACCGACTTGAATGCAAATGTGAAATATACGATTGGGGAAAAGGAGTCATTTAAACAACTTTGAAGCTTTGGTATATAAATTATAAATTTATATATTTGGAGAAATTAATGAAATTTAAGTGATTTAAAAATTGTACTAATGTGCTTTTCTATGTATATTTTCTAACAAATGCCTGTGGTTAGCATGCTGACCAGAGTGTAGAGTGTTTATAAATATAATTTTATGAAATAATATAAAGTTATTAGTTTGGTGAAGGTTCCCTTAAATAGCCATCATAAAATGAACGCTGTCTATTTTTTTCTTTGTACTGGGGATCGAACTCATGACCTCACGCTTTCGAGGCAGGTGCTTACCCCACTGAGCTAGATCCCCGGCTATACTGTCTTCTTACATTTTTGAATTTATGAGTTTTTCTCTCATACACCTTTATGTGGCATGCCCAGCCCTGAAATCATAAAATGTCATTTCTTTACCAAATAAGACAAGAAAAGATACAGTGGCTAGCCCAGGGCTAATTTTTGCCTGGATGTTACTTTCTCAATTTTTCATATTCCTCTCGTGGTTTATCAATTGTTAGGCTTACATTTAAAAAAAAATAATGGCCACGACATGATAGGGAAGCCCTTCATGTAATTTTTTACTATCTGTATTCAGCCTTTGAGGCTTACATGTCCACCAATAATAGGACAAGAGATTGAGTTCTTAATAAAAGTAATTACAGCCTCTTTCTTTTTAATCTGCTTTATTAAGCTTATATTTAAAGCATCACTGAATGGAGGGCTGCATTTGAAACTCAGACTGGGCTGTTTCATTAGGGCTTAATGTGCTGTGCGTTAGGGCGTTTGCATCATCTTTATAGGGAAGCTTTTAGCTCTCAGATCGGGTTATAAAAGTAGGAGTCCTGTCTAGCTGTACTTCCCACGGGAAAGTGTTTACACTAGCCAAGTTTATGAACGCTCATGATGTGCATTGTTGTCTCTCCATATTCTAAATCTTCGCTATTATAATGCATTATTCAGGACTTCCAAGAGGTAGCTACTGGATTCCAGCTATTATGTTTGTTTTGGCCTTCAATGAAATTCTAAGGGTAATAGAAGAATCACATTAGTGCTTTGCCAGGGACTGTCTTCCTTGAACTAGGAAAGCTGCATTTCTGTTTTGTAAATAGTTTTTTAAAAATCAGAGTTGTGCAACATGTCATGTTAGAAACAGGAAGAATAGATTTAGAGATAGGAAGTCATCCTTTGCATCTGCATTTTCAGCATATTTAACTGTGTGAGCTTTAAAGATCCTTAACTTATACCTGATAGTACTTTCATTTGAACAGGAGATTACAGTTAGGTCTGAAAAAAAAAAAAAAAAGAAAAAAAAAAAAAAAACCTCAGGGAACATTAATCTCATTGTGGTTTATTTTGACTTGTCTTGAATTTTACTTCCAAATATTTATTTTTTGCCTTGGAGTTTCCTTTGATCTGCAGTAGGAGGGAAGTTGTAGATCTTAGCGGGTTCTGTTTCTTTGTTTTTTCTGAGTTTAGGACAATTGCACTTTAGAAAAACTGGAGAATGAGACTTTAATCAATTCGGACTGTCTGCAGAGTACAGAATGTTTAGCATATGAACCTATTCTTATTTCCAGGGCTGTGTCTCTTTAACAAGTAATAAAGTGTGCAAAATAAAACATATGCTTACCCCAGGGCCATAAAACAAAGCAAAATTCTGACATTTCCCAGGTCATTTTCATCAGTGGAGATGGCAGAGCTGGATAATGTAGCCACCGAGGTGGAGCAGTTAGACGGTCTTCGATAGTCCAGCTACCTGCCCGACAATTAAATTTCCATTTGGCCCTGTTACATGAGAGCTGGTACAATAAATGTCAATACCTCTTTGATTTTTAGTTTATTTGTTATCATTCAAAGAGTGTATTACCATTTTCTAGAATATCAATGTTTCTCTCCAGGCAGAATGTTTAGAAGAAAAAAATTATGGTTATCAGTGCAGCCAATCGAATTTAGCATTATTCAGCTCTTAATAAAAATTTTATCTCTCAAATGGCCTGCTTTGCTGACCATATCAAGCCAGCAGATTATTCCATGCTTTTTTATTTCTTGGGTCATTGTGATTACAGCATACTTGCAGCTGTTGGGAACACAGATACACAACAAACTAATGCGCCAACCCCAGGAAAGTTTGGAAGGAGACAAATTCTCTTTCATTTTCTGAATTTTTTTTTTTCCCCCTTGAGTCTACTTCTGAGAATCATTAGACTGTAGAACTCTTCGTAAAAGGATTCCAAATTTGGAAGCCAGTGTGCATTTTTAGGATATTAACCCTTGTTTAATTTTAATTGAAAGTGATCTAAAATTTATTTTTAGTGGCCCTCAATTTGATCAACTACTTTTGTTAAATTACATACTAAAAAATTAACACATCTTTATATTTTCCCAAGTTTTGATATACATCTGATACCAGCTACTTTTTAGTAAGGGTTTTGTATGTGTAAACATAGTTCTCTGTGTGCCTCATCTACCCATCTTCAACAAAACCCTTAAAGTACACACTACCACTGTGTCCACTTTTAAAAAGAATGGAAGTACAGAGCGAGGGCTTCTGGGAAGCTGACCAGGGTCACAGCGTTGTCTTGCTAGGGTAGACAGGATGTCAGCCTGGGTAGCGAGGCTACAGAAGCCAGTCATCACAAGCACCGTGACGTAACAGCCTTCCCAGATACCAGCTGAGTTCATGTAAATAGGGGACAATGGATGACAGCCCAAGAAACCCAGCCCAAGAGCCTGTAAACCTGGCAAGTTAGGTGCATGCCTTGAATCATATTACATATGGTGGCATTGTGACTTCTTGGAGATTTTCTGTTAACTGTCTTGTAGTGTAGGGCTACTTTATTGGCATTTAGTAGGCTTATAATTGAAATCACTGGAAAGAAAACTAAGTGTACTGATTTGACTCTTTTAAATTAGTGTGATTCATTTTTACTGGTACTTTTGTTACAGAAACTAGTTCTGGTAGGGTGAGTAGGGGGCAAATTTTGACTTCCTCAATTAAGAATGCAATGTTTTATCCTCCCGTGGAGTGTTTCATGCATGTGTCTGATTTATTTCACATTCTCCCCCTGTAGAGGACTTTGAGGAAATTATCATCTATGGATGGGCTGAGTGGTTGTCTTCTGCTCTTATAGTCACAGACACACTTCGGGTGGGTTTTTGTATGAAGATTCAGTGTGAAGGAGATGCCCTCAGCTCCCACTCACGTTCTCCAAGACTGTGTGATTGAGGTTTTATCCGTTGCCTGTGTTAAAAGCTGGATGGGGGTGGAGGCCGAGAACAAATCAGAATGCCTTTCCAGTGTCTAATGGGAGCCTGCTGCACACCCAAGTGAGCTGTGTGATTTCACTGGGCCTGGGAGCGGAATTCAAGTGGTCTACCTGCCTGGCCTTTCTCCTTTCGCAGGCAGATGGCTTGTAACTGTGCGATGAAAGAGCACCTGAACTGTTCCATGTGTCCAGTAGCCTGTTTGGGAATTGGATAATAAGTGATGGTTTGTTTCGGGACCTGTTTTTCCTGATGAGGGCGACTCGGCCTTGATATTTCAGCAAAGTCCCTCAAAATAACTTTTTTGTTTCCTTTCTTCCATCCTTGTATTTTAGAGTTAACTAGGTAGAGAATCTCGGAGTTTCCTGCAGTTTGTTTCTGATACTGACTCTCCCCGACAGTTGAGAAGCCGTCCGACTCTGCCTTTCCCACCCTTACTGTTTGAGGGGTAAACTCTTCTTGGTGTCTTTTTTCTTTCTTTTTTGTTCCCTCCTTTTACTCTATTTTTCTGTTCTCTTTTCCTTTGTGTTGTTTCTCTTCTCCCTTCATTATCTTTTCTTTCCTTTCTCCTTTCCTTCCTCTTTTCCTCCATCTTTTGTCTCCCTCTCTGTTTTCTCTTTGCCTTTTTAAATTTTTAAAAATCCTCCTTACAGATAAGCCTTTGTACATTTTTTTTTTAAATGTCTTTTTCCTTTTTACCGGTACCAGGGATCGAACTCATGACTGCCTGCTTGCAAGGCAGGCGCTTATGCCGCTGAGCTAAATCCCCAGCCCTGCCTTTGTACATTTTGTAGGAAGTGTAAATCCATTTTTTTTTTCTTTGATAACAAGGATTGACCTCAAAACTTTGCATTTGCCATGCAGGCACTTACACCGCTGAACTAAACACCCGGCCCCGTACATCCATTTTTAACAGTCAATCGAATTATACGTGTAAAATTTAAATATGCTGTCCAGTAAAACACTTTTGCTGAATTCTCTCTCACTAATGCTCCGTAAAGGGTTAAGACTAAGGCCAGCATACCTGTGTTACGGTCAGCTTTCTATAGCGGATTGCATTTCTTTATTTCCTGAGAGTGACTTACCTTGTTTCCTTTTCATTTCTGCCATTACTTGTATGTGTTTTACTCTCTGAGATGTCTTTGCACAATTGGTGCCTTTGAGGTTCTTCAGCTGTCAGTTCATCTGCCCATGGCTTGGACAGCCTTGTTTGGTAGCTTAGGAAGTCTTCTTTATCTGTCTGTTTGGTTGGTTGCTTTTCCTCTGCTGTTAGGGTGTTAGCAGAAATACATATTCCACTGTGACTGTCATCATTTACTGGTGAGCTTTTTGTACTGCCCATAGACATGTTGATTTTCTGGACTATGTTGTTTCTTTTTGTACTTCTAGTACTTCTCGCATAGTAGGGTTGCTGCAGAGCCCTTCCTCGTGGGGGAAGGATGGTCCTCATATTCAGGGGTTAACCTGTTTTCCCATTAGAATCCTCGTTAGATCACACATGCAGTTCTTACTTGGGCTGCATTTTCTCTTTCATGGTTTTTTTTTTCCCTTATGAAATACTGGCATCTAAACTTTTGCAGCTGACTTTAAGATATGTAGTATTCTGTCATCTAGATTCCAAACAACTATAGGGAAACTAGTTCATGGTACTATTATATTGAGTAAAATGAGGAAAATGGTTTAAGGTAAATTGTTTATCTTTGTAATCCCCAAAAGGTCATTATAAAAATATGTATTCATGAAAAGTATGCAGAATTTTTTCTTAAATATGTCCCATATGCCACTTCGACCACCTTTTTCTCCACTTGATTGGCTTTTATAAATCCAAACATAAAGAGTATTTAATAGATTATTACAGCAACACTGATGGGAACAAGCTGTGGGACTAAACCACTCATGACACGGGAGTGAGATCACTGCTGTGTATTTAGATTTGCTATTGAGAAATTTAAACATTCGTTTGCCACCAAAAGTCCATCATTGAGGGACATCCTACATTCTGGAAGGTGTTTGGAAGCACTGTACCTGCAGAATCCTTCTTTATATATATTAGCAGATTATTTCTGACTAAAGTTATTTTTAGCTAAGATTAGCCCTCACCGATTTGAAAGTTGTTCATTTGAGCAGTGATTTTTCTTTAACAACTTAGCTTTTCATTTTTAAGTTTTACTTTTCTATCAGCCCATAACCTCAAGTCCTCTTAAATTAGTACCCTCATAATTGTCTCTGTTGCTATCAATTATAGTACTTGAAAATGAACCACATCTGAAGAGAAGTTTGTGTTTAGTTCAAACAACTTTTTTTCACTGTATTGAAGATAAGTATGTGTGCTAAAGTGCCATGTGAATTCTGAAGCTTTCAAAAATGTTTTCCTCTGACATTTTTAGATATTATTCTTGTTAGTGTTTCCTGCGTATTATTTGAAGAAAAGAAGGAAACTGAGATTAAAAACTTTGCCAAAAAGCTACTCTAGTATATTTTTACTCTCCAATGACAGGTGTCTTTTAAAGCATATATGTAAAAAAATTATAAATGAAGGCTATGCAAAGTACTAAATATGTTTAATTTTTAAAATCATGAATACAGTGAAATAAAACGCCATCATAATCCTTCATGAAAATGATTTAAAATCTCTTCTTTTTCATGCTGTAGCAGGTTTTTTTTTTTTTTTTTTGAGTTTTTAAAAACCCAATTTTGACTCACAACTAAATGGCCTTTTGCATATAGCTGAAAAGTGAATTTGTACTTCTCTGAAGAAGTTTCTTTCCCTTGGGTTCAGTCAGTGATAGTGGTGTGGTGAGTTAGCGTGGCTGCCCCATTTCAGGTGCTGCGCGGGTTTGGGGAGAAACTGGTCTGCTGGTCCTGTCTTCCCTAAGGAACTCAGCCAAAATGCACTGAGTCCTCTCTCCCTTGCAAACGTTCCTGACATTGTCTTCCTGTATTCCCAGGATACAAACAGCAGCATTAACCTTTTCCTTGTCGGCTCAGAGTTCTGCTCATACTGAGCCCATGCATTTGTCCCTGAGTGACTTTGCCACTTTCCCTGTATTTAACTTTATTATTTCATAGACAGAACACATTCACAGGATGGTTCAAGTATAAAGCCCATCTGTGCTGGCAGTGAGCATGTTGCTTACTGTGGTACTCCCTAGCCCCATGGAGCTGTTACTGTTAGCGAATTAACTTGAAATAAAGAAAAATTAAAGAAACCATTTCAGTTGACATGAAGACCATTTTTCACTTGCCCTAGCCTCTGTCAAATGCATGGTAGTCACATGCGGTTCATGACGCTCATACTGGATAGAGAAGACCACAGAGTGTCTTCATTATCTTGGAACATTCTCAGGACAGCACACCTAAAGTTCTAACTTGGTGCTCACTTGGTGGGGTGCTATAAAAGGTCAAAGTGCATGGTGTACAGTCTCACTCATAGCCACACTGAGGAGAGGTGATGGGGGAGATCTTTAAAAATGTGTCCTTTCATAAAATTTGATGTAGACAACTTTTTCTGGGAGCAGACAGTTATAAGTAAAGGTGAATACAAATGAATAATTCTTACACTTTTTCAAACATCATAAAATGTGAGTTTCTTGTAGGCGAAGAAGTGGTCTAGCTTGTTCGCTTTATATCCCTGGTGACCATTACAGAGTCTTAACACAGCAAGATACTCAGTAACTGCTAGGTGCATGAATGAATGCATGTAATTTCTTTTTTGTCCAGGCAGAATTAACAATTTATTATGATGTAAAAACCGTGGATAACTATTCTGGTAATCCTTTTTAATAAACTGTTCGCCCCTGCAGACACTTACTTACGTAACTGCTCTTGCTATGTATTTGTTTTTAACCTAGAAATGAAGAGATTAAAAATATGTATACATTACAAAAACACAATAAATATGGTCAGTAGGCCTGGCTATTGTTTCTTAAAATAGTAAGTTGTGCTGCGGACACAGCTCAGCAGCACAAGCACCTGCCTGGTAAGTGCACAGTCCTGAGTTCGATTCCAGTACAAAAAAATAGTGAGTGGTGCTTTATTTTAGATTATGTACATCCACTGTTTTAAAATCTGATGTACACACATCTGTGACCGTAGAAAATAGCAGCATTATCCCAAGCTTCTCAATCTTTTTGAAAGGGAGAAGGAGTAAAATTTTAAGTAATTTTTCTTTTGGCAGTTATGTGACCCTAATATTGTGTTAACTTTTAAGAAGCTGTATATACTAATGTGGTTAATGTGGCAGGCACGTAACCCAGGTTAGTGAGTTAGTGTCAGGACTGCTATTCTCATTAAATGAGATTGCTGAGTTCTGTTTGCTGTTCGGTGGTACTTGAGAGAGCCATCAATGGGATGCAAGTTTTTGTCAACATAATTCAAGTGTATATCTATTAAAGCAGATCTTTTTGGGGTAAAGAATCACAACTTTTAGACATGCCACTAGTTTAAATTGTCTAACCTAATTTCCATAGCTGTGTTCATCAACATGTCTTGCTGACTTTTTCACAGAAGTGCTTATCTTTTGTCGTCTCTTCCGTTGCTGATCATCTTCTCAGCTTGGATTGTGGACTTTTCAGGTAGTTAAGTCACACCATCCCTGCTGTGATAAGAGTTGTGGTAGTTTAAATTCACTTCAAAATCCTGTGAGAATATGCGTGGTCTCTGTCAAGCTGTTGCAGTGTGGTCATGGCACGTGAGACCTCCAGATTGCAAAATCCAGAAATCATGATGCACGGTAGTTTCTTAGGAATCTCCCTATAGAAGCAGAAGTTCAAAGCGTTTTCTATTAGGAAGGCTCGACATCTCCAAAGCAGTGTAGTTGCTGTCACAAGACATGTCACACGGGTTCTGTTTTCACCTTTGTTAAACAAGGTCGCAGTGTGTCTGAACTGACCCCTTTGGTCCAAGTTTCAGTTTCTGAACAAAGTATCTTAATGATGGCCTTTGAAGTTTTTGTTGTCTGAAAGTAAATTGTTGTGTTTTATTTATTTTTTTTCTCACCTGCCATACATTGGGAAATCCATGCAAAGGTTTTGCAGTGGGAGGCATTACCTTTCAATGCCAGTTGTAGTTGCTTTAGTCACTGAAATGCTAGGTCAGAATGTTTTGAATGGTGTCCCTCAGGGCCTGGCTTCTGACATCACTCACACAAATGCTGCCTGTCAGGTGGCTGGAAAGAGATGAGGGATGAGGGATACCCCAGTCTTAGCTCTCCGGCTTAGTGACATTCTGGTACTGATGGATGAAATCTCTATATTTAACATGGAGGGTATAGGAGTGACACATTACCAGCCATTGTTTAGAGGCTGTGGAAGTCCAGGAAATATTAGAGTAATGCAGAGTGAGTTGTGTGTGTGCGTTAATGTGCAGTTCGTAGAACTGTAACGCTAGACATGAATTTAGAAGGTGTCTCATTGGAGGAAGCTATTGGCCAGCATTTAAGTAACCTGATCAAAGCCCTGCTTCTCTTTATGGAGACTTCAGTCTTTGAGTCCTGCAGAACAGAAGTACTAACATAGCCCTCAGTGCGCTACGGAATACTATTTGCATTTTAAGCAGAGCCTTTGCATGATTTCGAGATGCCTGTGACTTTTCTCAGGTTGAATATGAGCAGCGATCACACATGTCATTTCTGAGCAGCTGTTGAAGAGGCAGAACATGATGATACCACTTGGTTTATATATTACATCTGGCTGCTGGGGAATTTCAGACATTCGCTGATATTTGGAAAGGGAAATCTCCCTCGTTGGGGGGCAGTCAAATTCTATTTAAAACTAATAATTTTGGCCGCTCAGGGGATGACACTTAATTGAGTCACCTGTGGAGGTGCACAGTGAGACAGAAGGGAAGGGGTTCATATAAAGAGCTCCCTGCAGGCCTTGGTAACCCCGGAGCTCTGTAATTCATGCTGGGGAATCACGCAGTGCTGCACGGGCATTTGTGGGGGAACCATCATGTCTTTACATTTGGTCATAACCCACTCCTGGGAGGAACCAGGAGCATTTTGCTGTAAACAGAGCCTAATCCAGGAAGACCCAGGAAGCTTTGCTTCTTTCCATTTGTCTTCAGCCGAATGGCTTCTCATTAGTCCTCCTTCTTCAGGATCCTGCCCACTGCACGGAGAGTACTTTGGTTTCATTGTGCGTGATGAGGTTTCCTTCCTAAGCCATTTCATGCCGTTGCTTTTGCACCTTTATTTTACTGTAAGGTAGATGACGTCTTTGTGCAAAGTCTTACTACTGCAGGAACCCCGCAGACAATGCCTTTGATCTCTGAGCTGTGGCTTCCAGTTTTGATAGCAACTTTTAGCTTTGCAAAAAGAAACCCTCTATGATTTGATGCTTCCATAGGAATGTGTTTGGAAGGAGGCAGCTGTAAAGCATACACTGAGTCAGGAATTGCTTTCTCAGTTTTAAAAGTATATACATTATTAAGCATCCTGAATCAGTTATAGTGCTTTTGCTACTTACCTGCAGCTTTTACTCTGATCTAAAATGTGTAGCATCGTGAACCACTCAGTGTAGCTGTGGAGAGAGGAGGAGTGATTTTATTTGGCCCTGATAAATCAAGTGATTTCCCAAAAAAGCAGGCATCCCGTGTATTCTGTTTTTTCGAGGTGGAGCACTTGGCAGTTCCCTCCTACCCCTGCAGTGAACCCAGTGAGTTAGTGACACATTTAAAGTAACACCCGTTTCTTCTACACTCCAGGTCACTTCAGGTGGGACGTTCATTGGCATTGGACGGAAGACGCCGGATTGCCAAGGAAACACCAAGTATTTCCGCTGTAAATTCTGCAATTTCACTTACATGGGCAACTCATCCACGGAGCTCGAACAGCATTTTCTTCAGACTCACCCGAACAAAATAAAAGCTTCTCTTCCTTCCTCTGAGGGTGCGAAACCTTCAGAGAAGAACTCTAACAAATCCATGCCTGCCCTTCGAGCTGGCGATTCTGGAGACTTGGGAAAGTGGCAGGACAAGATCACGGTCAAGGCCGGAGATGACACTCCGATCGGCTACTCCGTGCCCATCAAGCCCCTGGACTCCTCCAGACAAAATGGTACCGAGGCCACCAGCTACTACTGGTGTAAATTTTGTAGTTTCAGCTGTGAGTCGTCCAGCTCCCTAAAACTGCTGGAGCATCACGGCAAGCAGCACGGAGCCATGCAGTCGGGTGGCCTTAACCCAGAGTTGAACGATAAGCTTCCCAGGGGCTCCGTCATTAATCAGAATGACCTAGCCAAAAACGCAGAGGGCGAGCCAATGACCAAGGCAGACAAGAGCCTGAGTGGGGCGAAGAAGAAGGACTTCTCTGCCAAGGGAGCGGAGGATAACATGGTCACGAGCTACAACTGTCAGTTCTGTGACTTTAGATATTCTAAAAGCCATGGCCCTGATGTCATTGTGGTGGGGCCGCTCCTCCGTCATTATCAGCAGCTCCATAACATCCACAAGTGTACCATTAAGCACTGTCCGTTCTGTCCCAGAGGCCTTTGCAGCCCAGAAAAGCACCTTGGAGAAATTACGTATCCGTTTGCCTGTAGAAAAAGTAATTGTTCCCACTGTGCACTCTTGCTGTTGCACTTGTCTCCCGGGGCGGCCGGAAGCTCGAGAGTCAAACACCAATGCCACCAGTGTCCCTTTTCTACCCCGGATGTCGATGTGCTCCTCTTTCACTATGAGACCGTGCATGAGTCCCAGGCGTCGGAGGTCAAACAGGAGGCCAATCATCTGCAAGGCTCAGATGGGCAGCAAGCAGTCAAGGACAGCAAAGAACACTCATGTACCAAATGTGATTTCATTACCCAGGTGGAAGAAGAGATTTCCAGACACTACAGGTGAGTCTCGGGAGGAGGGTGCTACGCAGGACAGAAGATACAGAGGGCTGGTGCAGACACTGAGGGAGGGAGTCTGATGGTGTGAGAAGTCCAGGCCAAGATCACATAAGAGGGCATAGAATTGCAGGTAGCGGATGGATAGATGTGGCAACCTCAGATTTCAGTTTGGCCGCTTGGGCTGCCATAACGGCTTACAGGTCTGGTGTCTAACATTTGCCAAGTGAGTTTTAAAATTCTCAGTGATGCCGAGAATGCTGGTGTTTGCTAATTTATCATAGCCTGGGTATTTTTCCCTGCTCATTATGACTCCACATCTTGTAATTTTTGATGGAGTAGCTTCCCACACTGGAGGTGCTGGTGTATTTTATTATTGATTCTAACTGAGAAATAATCAGTTGAGAACCTGTTTCTCATTTCTGTTGCAATGAGAATCTTCTTTCTTTGAAACATTATACATTCTTGGTTGATTAGTAGATAGCAATCTGAAGGTCAGCATCGTGTGGCTAGTGTGCTGTGGGGTGTGTACTCACCTCTCGAGGCAAGAAACACTCCTTTCTAGTTGCTAGAGTGGCATGCCTTTGTGTTCCTGGAGTCGGTTTCCTTTGACTCCATTTTCTTTATGAACAGCTCCGTCAATTACTCTTTTATGCTCTCTAGAGATGAGTTTAGGCTACATGTGCTTATTTCATGTATGTGTTTATTCCCTAATTGCGTTAAAAATACCCATTGTGTCAGGCATTGACAATATAGGAATCATCATTTCCTGTTTGGAGCTGGGTGCTTCACAGATCCGTGTAGGAGTTTGTGTTGGATGTAAGGACAGTGTAGTTCAATAGGGTGGGTGGGTTAGGCAGGGCCTCTAGGAGTAAGGAACAGGCAAACTGAGGCTTGGATGTAAGTAGGAATTATTTTAGCAAAGCCTTGGAAATGCAGGGCATTCAATATTAGTGCTTATTGGGTGCTTCCTTGTGATTATGCCTCTATGCACCAAAAGAGAGTGGTTTATTTACTACTTTAAGTGATTTTCCATTTGAAGATTCAGTATTTGAGACTGAAACCTAGTTATTTTCATTGTCACTCCCTAAGATTTTAAGCCATCCCTTCCATTCCCTTGTGTGGAGATCTGTCCTTCCAGCCGCGGTCTGGACGCAGTCTGTGCAAACAGTAGGCTGACAAAATGAGATGATTTTTAAGGACCATCCCAGTGTTCCTGGGGAATCAGAATGTACAGAAAACACTTGTTTGAGATTTACACTGTTTCATTTATAAGGTCAGCCCTAGGAAAGACACAGCCCTGCCATCAAATATGTGTTCGCACTTGCAGAGAGTGTTGCTGGCTTCAGTAATGTCAGATGCATGTTAATTTATTTCTGGGGCTCGCAGAACTGAGCTCTCTGACTTTCTCGGTGAGGATGTGTGAGGGTGGGTGAGTGAGCATATTTTGCTTGTTCATTTCCTCAGTGGTGTCAAAATCAGATAAACCTGTTTTTTTTTTTTTTGAAAGGGGCAGCCTTGTTGAAGAAATCTTCATGATTTTCCGTAACTATGTGAGAAGTGCCCCTTCCCTTTTGGATACAGCTAGTTAAGGGATATGTAGAAGATAGCACGGGTAGAATGTTGCTCTAAATCCCATGTGAGAAAAGAGTTTCCATATTTTTTAGATAAAATAATCTCCCAAGTATGAATAAAAATATTACTTAATAATGTGCGGCTGTAGTTAATGAAGCAAGTTTGTGCTCCTGCTGTATCTGTGTAGTTTCATTCAGTGCCAGGATATCTGATAGCTGCCCGGTGAATGTCTTTATGTAAGTGAAATCCTCATGAGCATTGGACTTCACGTCAGTGATGGGTAAGCTGAGATCTTAAAGGTGAGTCATGGTTAAATCTTTCAATACATTATGGTTCACGGAGCTGGGGTTCTACACCGAAGGACAGTTGACCATTCATTGGGCAGCAGCAGTTAAAGTGTCAGCATTTTATTAACTAAAAGATTCAACAACACCCGTCCTTTGACTGCTGGAATACTACTGTTACACTTACCGTTAAATCCTGATTTGATTTGTTGATCTGAGCACCTTTGTCCCTGATCTGTGAATTCTTGTACAAGAAAAAAAAAATTTGAGATTTGGAGTCTCGCCCTGGAGGAGTAGAAAGTACACAGAAACTTCGCTGAAGGACTGAGCAGCAGATGCTGGGGCTGAGGGAGGAGATTGTCACAGGACATGCAAACGATCTGCTCTCAAAGCCCCGTCCCCGCATGCCACATTATGAAGATAAAGAGGACGCGTTTACCTAAATGCAGTGATAGTGGTCTAGTTCGATTTACGTGTCTTCTTATTCATGTTGCAAATTGTTTTGCCACAATTCTGTACTAATATTTTCTGCTTTTGTGTGCTGTGTGCACAAGATTTACAGTGCACTGAAATTAGCAGGAATCTAGAACTACACGAAATTTGAAATCACTTACCCCAGAAATAACGGCAGCCAAGAAGCAGGACAGTCGGTGTGGACCTCTGTGTCCGCTCCATTGCTTAGGGATTTTCCCTAAAAATTGGGGTTGGCCTGAGTCGAACTGGCAACGTTATCCAGTCAGTCACCAAATTTAGCCAATTCTTTTTTGTTAATGTTTTGTATTGACCTGCAGTGCCCCCTGAATCACCTGGTGACTGACTGAGTTGCTTCATTCCATCCGCGAATCTTTTTCTCTCCCTGCATTTGTGAAAACTTGTTACTTAATTAATGTGGGACTCATTCTCTGTTGACCACCATTCTCATCAAAAGCTGTAGTCTTAGAACGTCCATTTCTGGTACAAGTCAGAGGACTATTTCTGTAAAACAGTTGTACCAGACAAAGTGTGCTTAGTAACAATTTGCCAGATTTCCACAAACCAGGGGGAATTTCTGAAGCTTTCGTGGTCCCTTCACAAGGACTGAGGTGAATCAGAGTCCCAGGAGGTGAGCAGTAAGCCGGGGTGTAGGCTGGGGGAGATGGGTTCCGATGTTGGTGGTTCGCTTGGCCAGGAGAGCAAGCCTGGAGTCACCTGTGGGGACCCGGAGCGGTCCATGAGCTTCCCTGCACGTTGGGATCTTGGAAATGGTCGTTCCATAGTGGGTGACTCCCTCTCTCTTCTGGGAGATATAAACATGAATTTGTCTATGGAATAGTAACCACAGTTTCACCTACAAGTTATCATCTTATATGAAATTAGAAAAAAGGTGCCATATGACAGAGTTGTGTGTGAAATTAGCGCAAAGAAAAGGTGATGTATTTAGGCACCAGGAGGTGTAGACGCAGGAGTTTTCATTGATGAGGTACTAAGTACTGAACATTTATAAAGAAGTGAACTTTACTATTACAAAGCTGACCTAGAAAAATGAACCTGCAAATAACGAGAGAGAACCAAAAATGAAATGAATAGTACTTTTAATTGAAAAATACACCTGTTGAAACTTAAAATATAGAATAAGTGGATGGGATATTTAAGAGACAGTAAGATATAAAAATGTCAAATGCAGAAAATAAGATACAGAAATATAATGAACTCGTGTGTGTGTGTGTGTAAATTCATTCAGAGTTCCAGAAGAAAATTATCAAATTGAGTCTAGCCAATCAGTATTTGAGGGAAAATTGGCAGAAGGTTGTTTTTAAGACCTGATGAAAGATATAAATATACAGATAAAAAGCATAGCATACATGAGTGAAGGAATGTATAAATAAATTCAACCATAAATGCATTATAAAGCCAAGACAGAAAGGCCCTTAAGAACAACTAGAGAAAAATAATAAATCAACTTCTCAGAAAAGATGAGTTGACAGACTGTTTGTGAGTAACATTGGAAGGAAGAATACTGAATGCTTTTGAGGAAAGTGCACACACGCACACACACTTCACTGGTACGGTTTAATAAGAGAAAGGCTGAAGCAGGGCTGCGGTGGAACTTTGAAGGAAAGTGACCGTATCTGAGGTGTTCCCAGATGCTTCAGTCATCTGCAGGTAGTGAGTTAGCATTTTCTCATGCCTATTTGGAAAAAATTTAAAACTAACCAATGAAAAGTCGGGAAGAGCTACGTAACTTTAACTGCTACAGAGTAGAGAAATGAAGTGACAAAGAAAAGCCATTCATAAAATGCAAAGACATGAACATCAATTCAAAAGTTAAATTATAGAAAAGTCCAAATATACAAAACGTTAAACATTGTAGCTGTATGTGGTGGTGCACACCTACAATCCAAGCACTTGGGAGGCTGAGGCAGGAGGATTGCTGGGTTGTTTGAGGCCAGCCTGGGCTACAAAGTGAGCTCAGGTCCAGCTGGAACTGTACCCTGTCTTAAAAAACAACAACAACAAAAAGAATTACAAATTCAATTTTTTTTTAAAGATAGTTTTAAAACTAATTAGAAAAGAAAATTCCATACATGCTGTTTACAAGATACCCACTTAAAACACGGGTCTCTAGAGAGTTGGGAAGAATAGATCTGGTTGTACCAAAAAATATGAACCAAAGAAACACTGAATTACCTGTATCAATCTCATATAACTTAGTGCAATAATGGTAAGAGATATAATTCAGGAGCTACAATAGTTCTAAAAGGATAAAGAATAAATATAAAAGGTAAATCAAAAATTGGCAGAGAATTACAGAGAAAATAGAACAAACCACAATTCCAGTTGTAAGTTTTAAGAAACTTTTGAATATTTGGCAGAAAAACTTTTTTGTTTTTGGTACCGGGGATTGAACTCATCACCTCACGCCTGCCAGGCAGACACTTACAAATCTCTGACCCGTAGAAAAACATTCAAAATGTAACAGATTGACCAACAAATTACTAAGAGTAACAATAAAAATATATAAGTTCTCTAAGCAGGAGTTAGAGAATGTATATTTTCTTCAAGCACACATCGAATAGCTTTAAAATGCTACAAATTAAGTAGAGAAATGAAAAGAAATTCAGAAAAACAGTATCATAAAAAGCATTTCCTGTGACTCAGTAACCAAAAGATAAGTAGAGATGACGTTACAGGAGGTAAATCCTAGCAGAGAATTAAGATCACTCTATTAATCTTAGCAAACATAGTCTTCAAGATAAAAACATAAAAGATTGAAGAGGTCTGTGCACAACTGAGGAAAGGGAATTTGGCGATTTTGGCTGTCAGATGTTCACATTTCATGTGATTCTTGCAGGCTTCCAAGAGGCTCTCTGTCTGGAGGTGGTGCAGACCTTATGCAGAAATATTCATCATTGTATTTCTTGAAAGAATAAAACAATCAGCACAAAAATTAAGAATGAATAAACAGGAACAAAAATCCCAACTGACTGTGCATGAGAGATTAATTTAATAATCTGTAGGATGTATTTAGACTTGAATATTATGCAGTTGTTTTTGGGCTAAATTGAATCTTACAAGTATGACTTTGGATGCATAAAAATAAATGGCAGAGATGATCTGCAGCTATATAACATTTTCTGTAAAATCTAAAACCAGCAAAACAAAACTATGTACATATATCCCTATATATAGTTATAGATAGATATAGTCATGTATTCATATAAACATATTCAACTATACTGTAAATTTTATTTTCTTTATTGGATAATAATGTCTTTTTTATATATGTTTATCTCCCTGTATTTCTCTTTAGTTAGCTAGCTAGATGAAATTATGTTAATATGATTTTATTCAAGTTTTCTTTCAAGAATCCAGATATAAATATATGTATTTTACATGGTATATGTATGTATGCTATGTATATATAAAACAGTGAAAATTTTAAAATAAATGATTAGGTATGAATTTTCATCAATATATACAATATTTATATAATAAATACATGAATAAATGCTTTATCTTCCTCTTATTAATGAACTATGTAAATAATATAATTATTATCCATTTACGTTTATTGAAATGTTCATTGTTGGCTAGTATGTGGGTAATTTCACACCTGTTTGGTAGCGTAGATGTGTGGTGACAAGCATCTGTCCCTTGGGGATTTGCCGATAAATTTAGCATTAAGTACATAGACTCCGGCTAAAATAATTAAAATTGAATGCAGTATATGATCACATTAATATAGCTACTGTTCAGCCCTTCCCTTGAAAGAACTCTGTGAAAGAACATAGTCTAAGCCAGGCGTGGTGATGCACACCTGTAATCCAGCACTCGGGAGGCTGAGGCAGGAGGATCACTGGGAATTTGAGGTTAGCCTGGGCTACAAAGTGAGTTCAAGGCCAGCCTGAACTGCATAGTGAAACTCTGTCTCAGAAAGACAAAAAACAAAAAACAAAAAACAAAAAACAAATACTGTATGCTCTGCTAACTCTGAAGTGTAGTTTTATGATAGCTTGTTTTTTATCAGCACGTTTGAAAATGCTACCTACGTAGGACATTAGTATGCAGTTTCTAAAAGAGTGAGGCTCTTATGGTTACGTTTATATATGTGTTTGTCATATATCATTTTTTATAAGAATACTTAAGGAGACAGTTGCCTGTAATAACTAAAAATGGACATAGTATTTCAATTGGAAAATTCCATTTGTGAGACAGGAAGTTACTAGGGTATTATAATCTACCCAG
The DNA here is from genome assembly GCF_034190915.1 of Cavia porcellus. Lineage (NCBI taxonomy): Eukaryota > Metazoa > Chordata > Mammalia > Rodentia > Caviidae > Cavia > Cavia porcellus. The sequence goes on along the minus strand of NW_026947493.1, from coordinate 79,167,447 downwards.
AAAATAACGAGCTGTGCCATCACTTTATTTGTGTACATTATTAATAAGCACTTTGAGAAAGACCCTGAACACCTGTGTAAGAACAGCGATCCAGTCTGAAGTGAGCTAAACGTTAGCTCTGATTCCATCCCACATTAGTTTATATGAATTACTTGCCACGCTTGCTGGCTTTCTGTTTTATAGAGAGCCTTATCTTTCTGGGTTGAATATTTTGTAGTAGGTCTCTCCCTTTTTAAAGTGAGTCATAGTCTGAAAAGTTCTCGGATACAATGTTAGCTGTGTTTTCTTCTAATCTTAAGACTCAGTTTTATCCACTTTAAGATAAAACTTACTGCCTCCCACCCAAAAGCCCGGGACTCAGTGAGGAAACTTTAATGGGACGATTCCGGTTTATAAATGTAAAAAGGCTGGAACGTAATCTTACTCAGAATTTCAGGTTTTCTTAGATTATATTCTGTAGACCGCTTCTCCTCCCCAGTTAATTAACTAAGGCCAAATGTTCAGTGCCCTCTTCTAAAGGGCTGACCTGATTGTCCACGGCAGTTGTGTTTCTGGCTGTCATTCCTGTCTTTATCTAGATGGCATTACTGTGACATGCCACATGTTGTAGACATTTGTACCACCTGAGTGTGTATTACAGGACTATCTGGCTTTATTAGCTGTGGGATCTGTTGAGCCATGTTCAGACTTAAAACTCATTTACCTTTCTTATCCCACTTCTGTGATACTGTATTCAGAACTGTTTGTGACTGTAATTACCAAACAAAGTCTAATTGATTAGTATTTGTGATTTGTTCATTTACTTGGGTGCTCCATGTAGTCACTGAAGAATTAAAAACTGTGGATCAGATTATTTATTCAGGAAAGGGGAGCTTGGAAGGGATGACACAAAGTGAAGGAGGTTAACATTTAAAGAAGAAATCAAAATGTCACTCAGAGCTGTAACTTCCCAGGTAGCCTGCCAGGCTTACTATGAAAGTGGAAATATTGTTACAAGAGAGTAACCAATGACAAGTGTATTTTAGCTGTTATTTTTTTCCACTAGGACATTCCATAATCTTTTCTGAATTGTGAAAGTAATTTATAATAATCTCAATGAATGAAATGCTAATGTTAGGGAACACCATTGGTATTTGACATGATAAATGCTTTTTATCACTCCTGAAAATTCTGTAAAGTGAGTTAAGGTATAAAGCATTCTTTTCTTAACCAGAAATCTAAGTCATAAGAAGTCAACCTGGTTTCTTGTGTTTTTGTCATTTTCCTGGAGTGAAAGGATAATTAACTCTTCAATCAAAGGTTTTGAAATTACTTTTCCAATTGTCCAGTGGTGTGTGGATCGCTGAGATTTTACGTATCTCAAATATTGCATGAGGTCTACTTATCCTAATTTACTCTAACATAATTGACTATCTGGCAGCTTCAACCTAAGGTGACCTATGAATGACGTCGTTTTTCTTCAGGTAGCCTGAGGAGACTGTTTGGTCTCCTGTTGGCAGGACAGCACAGAATTTAAATTAATACAGACCACATGCTATCTAGGGTGCCTTTTATATTAGTTAGTCTTAATGTAGCTAGAAGTTCTAGGATTTTTTTTTTTTTTTTTTTGTCTTTTTGGGACAGAGTCTCACCAAGGCCAGTTCAGACTGGCCTTGAGCTTACTTTGTAGCCAGGTTGGTGTGGAGTTTGAGAGGATCTCCCTGCCTTAGCCTCCTGAGTGCTGGGATTACAAGCCTGTGTCACCGTGCCTGGCTCTAGGATTCTTTTAAATAATAAAGAATTTATCTTGAGTATCACTCAAGAGCACATCTGTAAAACATGCGTATGTAACCTTTTACTGTTTTTCTGCTCCTTTCTGATTCTACACATTTAACAGCCCCTTGAACGTCTCCAGAACTGCCTGTACCTTCCTTTGTTTACTGAACACTTATTTCCTGTCTGTCTTGATGTCCTGTGGTAGAAGGAATACAGAAATATGTGAGCTTTGATCTTAATCTTAGCACAATTACAATATAACTGTAAAGCAATCGACAAGCAAGAATTTAATAACAGATACTGTGTAAAAAAACCCTAAACTGAAGACAAATTTCTAGAGTAATATAGAAGACATCAGGGTTGTTTTTGGATTGAGCACTTGGGAAGTCTTTATGGATGGAGCTTTGGTTAGGTTGGGTCCTGAGACATAGCAGAAAAATTTGCTGAATGTCTTTGAAGTGTTCATATGAAAACTGATAAAATAAAATGCATTTAGTAGGTTAGACGATAGTCCAGACCAATGCAGTTGCACAACAACTAACCTCTTATACTTGAGTAGTGTTTGCCTACCAGGACTTGTGACTCTTGTTATTTTTTGGAAGTGTGGCATTGTATTGAAAATTTTGTTAATGATTCCTGGGAAAATGATGTATGTCAGGAAATATGCCTATCTCCTTTAGGACCTGGTTCCTGAACATTGTGTTAGCTGTCAGATAATAGACACAGAGCAGTAATTATGGACAAGATCAAAAATATTAAATACTAAAGCTTGCCCTCAGTATTACTTGAGTTAACCTGTCAGTGCTTTGAGTTCTTTCTCCTTGAGGTGAGTTTGGGGATACATTTGTGTGGTCTTCGTCGGTAATGGCTAGAGATGACCCAGCACCAAATGACATTGAGCTTTGATTGCCCAGGAGTGACGCAGTAAAAATGATTTGGGTTGGGATCATTCTTGACACTTTCATGTTGAGATTCTTAATTCAGGAATCTTGTAGGACTGAGTCTCAGCAATGGGTCGTTTAAGAAGAAGGAAAGTGATGATGCTCATTCTAAAAAAGCTGATTTGCAAATATTCCCCAAAAGGCTGAGTTCACAGCAAACTAATTCTTACCTATCCTGAATATTTCTGACCATGGCTACGTGGGTCTTGCTTCCCAAGAACCATAGCTTGCTCTGAGAACCAAGAGCATCGATTTCCTCTGTTCATTAAACACAACCAGACTGCACCCATGACTCCAGAGTCAGGATTTTTCAGCAAGATCTTCAGGTGATTCTTAGGCATGGTGGAGTTTGCAGAGCACTGCTCTTGGTGTTAGCATTGGCTGGTGAAAAGTTTATACAGCTTCTGACTTCTGAAAGTAGTGTCCTTTTAATATGCTTTCTGTCCTTTATTTAGGACTGATACAAGGAGAGAGGAACTGTCGTCTTGAAAGTGTTTGTAGCAAATGCCTCTTCTGCTTCACTGTAGTGTTCAGTGGCCCGAAAGACTGAGTAGCTGAGCAATTTCCTGCTTCCCACTCAAGCTTTACTCTTTGCTGAGTGGTGGTCGCAGCGGACTCTTCAGACTCTGAAGAACTAGGATAGAAAGGGCTTGGTCCACACTTCACTCTGGTCTTAGGGCTGGAGAGGGCTGTGAGCTTATTCATTGGATTGTTTAGAATCGTAAGTGTCTACTCATGGTTTTTTAGATAGATTCTTGTCCACAAGTGGACAGGGCACTAATTTTCCATTTTCCTGTCTGTAAAGTGGGCTTTAGCCTTCAGTGCCTTGAATGCACATACTTGCAAATGCTTTGCACACTCAAAAGACAAAATACACGGGTTGAGTTTGTTTCTACAACTTTATTTTACTATCTTTCCTACTAAACTGTGTTTTTCTTTTCCATCTAAAACCTGGTCCTTACTGAAAAGTTAACCTCTGTTTCTCTTGCCCGCCTTCTGCTTTCCCTGCATTCTGCAGTGCTCTGGCACCTTCTCACAGATGGTTTTGTCCTGGTCGGATGAATCAAAAGCTGCTCTGTGGGGCAGATAGGAGGGTCTCTTGCTGGGACCTCCCGGAGGAGTTTTCAATGGGAAAACTGAAGCAGGAACTTTAAACTAGGAAATCTGGAAGTCCCAGACCCTGAGATGGGATTGATACAAGTGATGAACTCATTTTGGGTGGGGCTCAGGACTTTGTATAGTTGGGAGCAGGTGCAGATCAAATAATGGGAAAGACTGCGTGCAATCATGGGAGAATCGGGGGATCCAGTGTCTTCCAGGTTGGAGAATTAAGCAGATGCCAATTCTGTAATATCAATCACCTGGTTGTAATAGTAGGTATGTCATATTCTGACCTACAGTAATGAAGGTGCCTACAACACAATCCTTGTCTCCTAGGGCTTTCATAAAACTCAGGGAGTGCCCTTCTAATACACTGTATTTGTTAGACTCTTTAAAACATGGAGTTTGACTATTGTTAGAGGAAAATAAAGATTCATTGCAAAATGCTCAATCTTTGAGGCCTTTGCATACAATTAGATAAAGCAAAAGGACTTCAAATGCATTCTGTGAGCAATATTTTAGAGGAAAAATTTCACTTAGTAAATAAGTCGACGAAGCTTGGCTTTTAGAATGATGCTCTCTGGGAAGGCAGCTGGACGCCTGTAACCCCAGCACTCGGGAGGCTGAGGCAGGAGGGTCGCTGTGAGTTCAAGGTCCATCTGGGCTACACAGAGGAATTTAAGACTGGCCTGAACTATATAGTGAGACCCTTTCTCAGCACTCCCCCCTAAAAAAAGAAAGAGAGACATAGAGAAAGAGAGCAAAAGAAAGGAAGGAAGGAAGGAAGGAAAGAAGGTGCTCATTGTGGTTGAGGTATGGAAAAGAAATGTAAAAACCCAACGATGCCTTCATACCAGGTTGTGAGCTGACAGTTTTACAAGAGTACAGAATGCAGATTCACAGAGGTGAGGGGCCTTAATTGTAGAATTGCACTGATAGACTTTTACTTACTTAGCAACTACTCAAATTTAGTATTCACAAGAACCGTAGCAAAATGTAGTTATTTTACTTCACAGGAGGACATTGAGAAGATTCAGTACATTATTTGAGATTTTGTGTATCATTAACTACAGAGTCAAGATCAGAACTCTGGTGTTTGGTTTAATCCACACCTTTTTTTTTGTCTTTTTCATTTTTATCGGTACCAGGGATCGAACTCACGACTGCCTGCTTGCAAGGCAGGTGCTTATGCCACTGAGCTAAATCCCCAGCCCCCTAATCCACACCTTTCAGTGTGCTGCTGAAGGTTTCTCTAACAAAAGCTAGATGTCTGTCCTTTTTTCTGCCCATATTGTTTTTGCTGTTCCCGGAGATTTATTGGGGGCCCTGGGTGCACACAGGAAGCGCTGTACCAGTGGACCATACCCTAGTCTTCCCCTTTTTAAAACTCACTTTGCCGTGCAGTGCCCTAGAACTTTGTATTTCTCTCTAGCATGCTGATACTTTCTCTTTCTTGCTGTCCTAGTTTTTCCAGCCTTTGTCTGAGAAGATGGGACTGCTGTAGTCTTTTGGAAATTTTTCACTAGAATCCCCAGGTAGAAGTGATAATGGTGTAGTTTTAATTTATAGGTAGGAATCCCATTCCAGTCTCAAGCAGAGGTATCAGCCAGTCAGGAAACCAGATACTCACTGCTGAGGTGGGAGATGGAGTTCACTAGGACTGACTCGGAGTTTGCTGAGAAACTTTCTGAAGTTGGGTTTGTTTACTTTTAAATTTTCATGAGTCAGTCTACACATTATCATCAATAAGCTATCTTATTGATGGGCTATCAAAATGGGCTTTACCCATTTTGATAAATACATTTTTGTGTTTGCACATTCTGGCCCCAGAAGCACAATGATTTTTGTACGATTTTGGATTTATGAGCTTATTTCCCATTGAATTATCCTAAACTGTGAGGGTTCTTTAGATGAAGTTTCCAAAAATTCCAGTCCTGGATTTAGGTTGTATCTATTCTCCTTTGTGAGGTTAATCATATTTTTGACTTAGAAAAGCCTTGACATTGGTGACAAATCTTACTGTTAGTCAGAAATTATCTTTGTTTGGAAAATTAATACGATAGTTTTCTGCTAGTTATCACCAATTATGTTGCTTGTATTTATCTGTACTACTAAAACAATGAAAAAAACAGAAGAAAAGATAGAAGACGGTCTCCTGTAAAAAGTGGAGTTAAATATCCATATTGTTCAGCCAAATAGGAGCTCTGAATAATGTGCAACTCCATCAAATCCTCCTTGTGATTTGGTTTTATCTTTGAATTTTACTTCTGTAAAATATAAACATTTTTGGAATTTCCATCATCATGCATGAGTGTACGGGAACAAGGTTATTAATACAGAAACTGTCACATTCCTAAAGTGATTGGAACGGTCATTTGACTGTGTTTCGTACCCCAGGACCTGGTTTTCTGCTTTTTTCTTACCATGGCCAAGAACAAATGCTCTAGATGACCGTCTAGCTTGTAGGTTTGCATTCCTCCTCTTTTTTTTTTATTATTCTCTAGACAAAATAACCTCTTTCAGTATCCCGGACTTTCTAGAATGTGCTCTTTATCCTTTTCTCTGCCTCCAACAAGAGCAGCTACTTTTCAACCTTTGCATTTAAATACTTGGCCCAGAAAGTTCTGATTTCCCTAAGCCACCCTACAACCCCTGCTCTGTCCGTTTCATTTTTAGTATATTTTGTTCTTTTTACATACATATTTACATATAATCTTAAGTGAAGCAATCTTGGAGAGACTGTAATCACCAGATAGGTGAGAAAATGTATCTTTTATTTACAAGTACTGTGTTCCTGACAAACTAATACTTGGATGATTATGTAAAATTAAACGTATATGACTACATATCCTACAGTGGTTTTCAGCAATAGCTCATGAAATTCATGTTGTTATTTTGCTGGTATCTCCTAACATTATACAAAGTAAGTATTTACTTAGAGATCCAATTACGAATTTTTTTTTATGTTATTGCAATTTGTGTACCTTTCTGGTATGATTTTTGCAGTACAGAATCTCTGTTCTTTGTTAATCAAATGTTAGTGCTAATGTAATAGTTACTGTGCTTTCATTAACAGCAGAGATGTTGTGAATTTTGACAATGAGTTTTTTTCCTTGTTTTATGCTGTTAAAAAAGAAGACACTGTACATCCTTTTAATGAACATATCTGTGCAGGAAATTATTATGCTGTATGATGGTCAGTAAATATTTAATTTGCTGAATGTATATCTGTCCTTATAGACAGCTAGTATTTCTATAGAAAAGTTCTGGGTTTTTAGTACATCTTACTCTCTAGGTTATGTAGATCAGATAACCATATTTCATCCAGTAACCAGATTTAAATTCATACTAGAAAAAAACACTGTAATCACTTCGAGTATATTTTAATGTATTGAAAAGCTATTCAAAGCAATTCAGCACTGGAAATGTGTATTTATGTGAAGAAAATGCTCACGTTAGTTTAACCAAACAGGAAGTGAAAAGTTCATTGATGAAGTCACGTATAAATACTTGTGGATATCGACTTAACTGGTATAGAATTGATGATTATCCACCGAGATAAAACAGATAGAGCAGGTGATTCAATAACAAAGCCAATCAACCAGTATTAATGTTATTTAGAATATATGCACATAACGTGTGTGTGTGTGCGCGTGCATATGTGTGTACCTGTTACTGCTAATGTTTCAAAAGGGAAGTTCACATTCTTTATACAGAACAGAAAATGCCAGTTAATTAAATTCCCATGTCTGCGTGTATTTCATGACAGTGCTTGAGATAGAATTCAGGTGTTAAAGATTGTTTAGAAGAACTCCAACGCCCTTCCGAATGCCGAGTCTCTCTTGACCGTTTCCTTGTCTTCCAGGAGAGCACACAGCTGCTACAAATGCCGTCAGTGCAGTTTCACAGCTGGCGACACTCAGTCACTACTGGAGCACTTCAACACTGTTCACTGCCAGGAACAGGACATCACTACAGCCAACGGCGAGGAGGACGGGCACGGCGTCTCCACCATCAAGGAGGAGCCCAAGATGGACCTCAAGGTCTACAGTCTGCTAAACCCAGACTCTAAAATGGGAGAGCCGGTGTGCGAGAGCGCGGTGAAGCGGGAGAAGCTGGAGGAGAGAGACGGGCTCAAAGAGAAGGTCTGGGCAGAGAGTTCCAGCGAAGAGCTGCGGGGCGTGGCGTGGAGAGGGGCCGACATCCTGCGAGGGAGTCCGTCCTACACGCAGGCCAGCCTGGGCCTCCTGGCGCCTGTGTCCAGCGCCCAAGAGCAGACGAAGGCCCTGAGGGACAGCCCCAGTGTAGAAGCTGCCCACCTGGCGCGACCCATTTATGGCCTGGCTGTGGAGACCAAGGGATTCCTGCAGGGGGTGCCGGCCGGTGGCGAGAAGGCTGGGGCTCTCACCCAGCAGTACCCAGCGTCCGGAGAAAGCAAGTCCAAGGACGAGTCCCAGTCCCTGTTACGGGTAGGAAGGTTTAATTTTTCAGTAGTTTATAATACTTGGAAAGGAGCTCAGGGGAGTCATGCATGCTCTATTTGCAGCATTATTGGGGGAGAGGAATGAAATGCGATTCAGATTCAGCAGTTCACATCTATAAGGGCGAAGTGGCACAGAGTTAACTCCTGTGGGCTTGTGTGTCCTGCACGCGTCCCTGATGCCGTGGTAGGCAGTGGCTTGCTTGTCTCTGCTCTCAGCTCGGCTTGAGTACGGGTTAATCATTCCTGGTGGTTATGCAAAATAACAAAGCTGCCTTTGGAAAAAGGAGGTTTGGAATCCCAGAAGGTGCACATCTGTTCCATTAAAATAACTCGGTGGCTTTCACATTTTAAGGTGGTGTGACACAGTACATGATTAATAAGGAAGTTAGCAGAAGTCACAGAGGAAGCGAGTTCCTGGGTAAGACGCAGATACCATGGTATTTTGGAAAAAAGTCCTTAGTATAGACGTGCATGGAGAATGGTGTTGGTTGTTTATTTGCCAGGATGGGTGAAAACAACAAGGAAAATGTAACCGTGAATGGTACAAAGACCGCTGAAAAAAGAATTGTACATATTTAATACTATCAGGCGTTTTTATGGGAAAAGACGATATTCCAGGTGGAAAAATAGAACAAGACCTCCTGGTAAAATAATATCCTCCATTTCTTCTCTTCATGCTCTATAAACTCAACTCTGTCAGGAAATCATTTCATTTTTGAAATTTCACAAGTTCCCAGTAAGTGATCCTTGAGTTTTGCCTGAGGCACCACAATTTCAGTCTTTCTACCTTAATGCCAAGAAAGTTTTGAGCTTGGCCGTGATTTCGAAGCTTTGTTCATACTTCAAAAGTGGAGTCAGAAACTAGCTAACCTGCACAAAACTCCCAGTTAGGAGACAGAGTTCAGACAGCCCAGGGCTGTGGACGGCTGGTGGGAAACCACTGAGGTCTGGCTGGGGAGAAGCACCATGTTCTCCGGGTCTGGCTGCCTGCTTTCCTGCAGGTTCTCTGAAGCCCAGCTTTGCTACTCAGGGAATCCAGAGTGGGGGTGAGGGCTGCCCCTTGGAGGGGCACAGTAAGTTGCAGGAGCAGTTATTTTCCTGCCTGTAGCCATGCCCAGAGCTAAGGGAAGGTTGGAATGGCCCCGTAAGAAACGAAAAACCCTTTCTGCAGGGCAGGCGCAAGTTTATTAGTAGTAACTAGGGGGGCAGGAGAAGAGTTCCGGTGTCTTTCAAGATGGGGTTCAATGCAGTGAACTTCCTTCAAATAGCCTTGTGGAGCTGCCTTTGTAGAACTGGAAAGCTCCTTATTTTCTCACTCGCCCTGTCCCTCTGGTCTCGGGGACCCTGGCTCCTGGTTGGGAGGCTGGGATGAGACGTAAGCCTCTGGTGGTAAGGCACAGGTCTTCCACCAGTTAATGTGGCACTGTGACTTGAGAGTGTGGCACTCTGCTGCCTTCCAGGGGCATCCAGGCTTTGTCACTGCTGTCTACATTTCATGCCAAATTGTTTGACTCTTCTTGTTTGTAGCACACCTCTTTTTCTGTCATCTTTTGTGTACCTGAGAATGTGAAATACTAAATAACTGACTTGACTGCAAAGTAAAAACCCGAGTGACATAGTTACATTTTCTAAGGAGACCAGTGGTGATGACGGTGATGATACTTTCCAACATTTATCTCCCCCCATACACCCTGTGATTGGCAGCCTCTAAATGTACTTATAGGACATTAAGACTAGGAAGAGTGGTTAATTTGGTTGATTGATTGGGCAAAATTTAGTTTAATAGCTGAATTAATTTTCTTTTTCCCTTTTTGGGTTCTAGGAATTAAAGTCAGGGACTCATGCTTGCTAGGCAGGCGCTGTACTGCTGAGCTACCTCCCTGGCCCTGAATCAAAAAGCTTTGAGGTGTATGCATATTAGCTATTAATACATCTGAGAAAATTGAGGTGGTGAATTTCATACAAATTCTACTTTGGTGGTGGAAATTTGTTATTTTTGAGTTACCATAGCAAATACAGTCTTCTCAACTCATCACCCTCCATCATAAGGTAAAACCTAGTGAAATATTACTGTGATGTTTACTGAAGACAAAATAATGCACTTAAATTTTTGTAGTTGTAAAGGTCTAGTTCAGTGACACAGTGTCCTGTAATAATTTATAAATGCACAATAAAAATGATAAATACAGTCTACATGTTTTGAGCAAAGTACAGTTGTCTGTGTAAATATAGAGTATTTATATTTGACTTAAATAGTGGGAGAGAATTTGAAATAACTCCTTTGCTGATGGATATGTTTATTTGGAAATGTAGCCATGAGAAATTTAAGAACTAGAAAGTATCAGACTTCAGATAAATTTCTTATTAAATAGTACATGCAGCATAGCATTAATAAAGTAACTATATTAGTGTTAACTTTATACATATAATTTCTAATATGAAGAGAAAAAACAGTCATCTTTAAATACTGAAATCAAGAATTAAGTGTGGAAAAATGTCACAAAGACATTGATAAATAATTTAATGCTATGCTGATAAGTAATAAAATGTGCTCAATTTATTGTAACAGAAAATGTAACTTCCAGGGTGCTTTTCAGAAGAGTAGTTTTTCTGATACTTTCCTCTTTTTAAACTGGGTTCGATGGTGACTATTTGCTGTACTCCTGAAACTGAAGACAGTATAAAAAATCACAAGAGCTAAAATTTCAAAATGTTCCCTTAACGAACATTAGTGCTTTTCTCCATTTTTGCCTGTGTCACCATGTGTCCCTTGTTTTGCATTAAATGTAAGGCCACTTATGGGTATTTTCATTTAGTAAATGTCTGTATTTTCCCTCATGCTAGTGTGAAAGCAGTCTTGCTATAAAAAAATTTTAAGTTGTGCTTGTCCCTTCTGTTGACCTCTGTGCTTTTGAGTGTGACACAGAACACACTGGCTTGGGCTTTGTGTTTTATTAATTGCTTTATGCAAATTAGGCTTTTGCTGCAGGTTAAACACTCTGTTCTTCTATAAAACCTTTGCGTATTCCTGAATAAGAAGTAATGTGAAAGCCTTTAAAATCTGTGCTAGAAATAGTCCAGGCTCTTGTGAAAACTTGGATTTATGTTGTTTTAAGTCGTCTAGAATAGATCGTGTAACACATAAATAGCCACCTGAAAGTGGCCACTAAAATTAAATACTTTCAAAACCAAGCATTTTTATTTAGATATGAAATAGGGCTGTGTGAAGAGGTGAATGTATTTAATGTGTGACCACTGAACATGAACTATGCTGAAAGGTATTTCTTTTTCATTGTAAACTAAGTAGTGGGTCTGGACTCACTTAGCTTTGAGTCTTTTTCTTACCAGTTTCTTCTATAATGTGTGTTTATACAAAATATTAATTTTTAGGCAAAATCATATACAGCGTAATTTTATTATTATCACTACTACTGGATAACAAATTCTGGATTTTATTCTTGTAGAATTTTTCAATTGAATTTTAGAACAGAAAGCTTAGTTGTTCATCTGGTTAAAAGCATGAACAGAGTCAAAATAAGAGGTCATTAAGTTTGTCAAAAATTTTGTAGGTATCAAATGAAATTTTCATCTCTTACTAAAAGGTTCTACAGTTAATGGTTAAATTGGTAGGAGGAACTTAAGGCAGATCAGCATTCAGGTGAAGCAGCCCATGTTGTTTGTTAAAACAAAGTCCAGAGTCATGTAACTCTGGCACTCTAATTTTTCCTGGGGCTCTAACCCTTTGGTGAGTAGCCCACTCTTCTATGCACCTGGAGGAGAAAAAAAAAATCAACCTTTTAGAAGCCGATTTTGGTTGCCTGTGTAGAGTATTCGTAGGACTTTTGTCAGTCTTGACCTCCAAGCTTTGCATTGCTTGGTTTGGGGGAGATGTGGAGCCCTGGCCCTATGGGAATTAGTTCCAAGTTCTGCCTGGAACCCCAAGCTCAGCCAGTGACTGTCAAAGGGAGGCCTCCCAGGAACTCAGTCCATCTGTCTCCCGCAGAGGATGCTACCGCAGCCTTCAGAAGTATTGTGCAGCTCGGTTAATTAATGTTTATCGGGCATTTGAGACCCTGTGATGCTAGATAAGTGGAAGCAGCCTGGCTATCTGTTCGTTTGTAAATGTGATACCGAGATGGTACAATGTAGGTGCTATTTCCAGCTTTCTTTAGCAGGCGTTAAATTTATAGTTGAAAGATTGTTGATACTGGGCAGTCTATTGAAATGCAAAAATGTTCTTTGGGGACAGTCCATTGGCAGCCAAACAGACATTCAGACAACAACAGTGTTGAATGCCTTTACAACCGCGGACAGAGGACCACAGGAACTTTTTAAACTAAAGATGGTCTCAAGTGAAAAGTGGGATTTATTGCTTTGCTTCGTATTTAATGTAGATAAAAGCAGAATTGAAGTCATGCTATGGATAGTGTTGACTTAATGTCTGTGTAAGTAACCATTTTCCTGAACTTCTTTGGACTTTTTTGATAGGTGCGTATGTACAAAAAGTACCAAAAGGGGCTGACTGTAGCAGGAAAAGCCAGAAGTATGTTCCGTCCACCCCCTTTGTATTGGAGACTGAATCCAGAGCTTTCACACTGAGTTACATCCACAATGCTCTCTTTTTTTTGATATCAGGGATTGAACTCGCAACTGCTCACTTGCAAGGCAGGTGCTTATGCCGCTGAGCTAAATCCCCGGGCCCCCCTTTCTTAAAACTATTTTTAAATTTTTAAAAACTTTTTCATAAGATTGGGTCTTGATACATTGCTAGGCATTTGCATTTTTGATCCTTTTATTGTCAGGCAGTGCTGGGGCTACAGGCTTGCATAGCAAACACAGCTGAAAAATCAGAAGGATTCACCCTTTCATCACTAGCTCTGCAAGTAATCTTCAACTGTGTTGCTAACATTTTTCCTTGTGCAGCCATCGATTTTTACTGATGAATGGCGGTTTACTGGTAACCTAATTTCGTCTTGTGAGTTGGCTGCACTGGCCTGTGCATTTTTTAACAGCACTCTTTTCTCTCCTTTGTGTGGTAACCTAGACTGTTTGTGAGGTCTGGCATAGTTCTGCTGGCCAGGGTTTCGCAGGCAGAGGAAGCAGATATATCTAGTGAATTGGACTGTAGGTTTGTCATCCCTGTGAAATGGTATCCTGGAGGGCAGTATCTGTTAATTACTTCCTGTAGAAATATCTTTGTGTGGCTTCTTTCTTTCACGGACCGCCTGAGTCAGGAGATACCCAGGTCTGCAAAGGAACCCATGAATAAGCTTCAGGTGTCGGAAAGGAAATGTATTCGGAAGGCGGCCCGTGTTTCAGATCATAGGTGCACAGTGATTCAAAACTCGACTGTTCCTGAGATACACAGTCCTCATGTGAATGTCACATTTTTCTGGTTGAAACCAGTCCGATGGATGAATTCCACATGTTGGTTACCTAAAATATTTACAAACTTTTTTTATCAAGGATTTTTTTTTGGTAGCCATAAAAAAGTAAATCTTGTCTTCATGGTGCTATGCTTTTGTTCTCCTTTCCTATAGACTTTGCGCAAGAACTGTCTTACAGGCCAGTGCATTGATTCTTAGAGGGGTCCACAGGTTACCCAGAGGAAACCTGCAACTAGTATCTCTGCATCTAGTTAGACTGTTAGGCCACGAGCTGCAGTCATGTCAGTCGTGGAGGAGCTTTATCACTTACAGATACCTGTAATTAACATTTTATAAAGGGAATGGAGTCAAATACAAATTTTGTTTTGGGAAAGGATAAATGAGGTTTTATCCTATGTTTTGTTTCTGTCAGTGCTTAGCAGTGGTGCTGAGGGGTCTCTGAGTGCAGGGCACGTGATGAATTGAGTGGTTACCATCATTATTCAAGTGATCAATGCCTCTCAAATGTAATTTTACATGTGATCTTGCATCTGTAAAGTGTTGATGCTTGCATGTGGGCATGTTAATTAAGAGAGTGATAAACTCTTTCATGCCCTGAAAATGTACTTAGGTCTAACATCATGGTTAGCCAGGAAGTGCGAAGGGTATTTAAATACATTTTGAAAAATATAATTAATTTGCATAATACTTTATAAAAGGATGAAGGTAAGTATAAATGAAACTTCTCAGCGTGTAGATATGAATGAAATATTTTAAAAATTTGAGGTGAAATAGATATTTTGATAAATCCATGGCAATATGAATTAATTGTTGAATTACATTTGCCTCTGGTTTAGTTTAAAATTCCATATTCAAGATTTCTGTTTGATCATGATTTAAAAAAGAGCCTGTATAGATTAATGGCTCATAAGAGAATCTGTTCTCCGAGAATTTACCAAGTTTATCTAGTAGTACGTTGGGTAATATAATGTTACCAGTGTAGCAATCAAATTTGAATTCTCAGTGAAGGTTAAACCTGGTGACTTTACTTTCAGAATGGCACAGGAAACATTTCACAAAGAAAGCGTTTGGTATAAATAGATAGATCTTTAGAGCTGATTGCTATGTCAGTGTAGCATTTCAATTTCTGGGATTAGAAGTTCACTGCTTCCCGTTTTGTTCCTGGAGTAACCCTTTTATCCTCGTTAAAACTGTTTGAGGTTGAAACTGCTATTATCCTCCTTATTTAGATGAGGAAACTGAGGCAGAGAGATTAATTTCCCCAAGGCTGTAGTCTATAAAAAGTGAGAGATGAAGTTCTAACCCCGCCAGCTGGCTCCACTGAACCTCTCTATAACAATTGGGTAGCCTCCTGTTTTAACTCACTGTGATTTGCTAATAAACGCTTGGATGACTTCCTGCAATTTCAAAGTTAATTTGCTTCATCTAAATACATGTGTTTTTGTGCATGTGGGTACAAAACAGAAAAGCAGCACTTTGAAATTATGCAAGTGAGGCACACTTGTTGTGAAACAGGAAGCCACTACAGAACACTGAAGAAAATAAAAACCGCTGGTGGATTCCAGCCCAGAAGTAATTTTTTGTTCATATTGTGACATGTAAGTGTCTTTTATATACATTTAAATATATAGATAGAAAGATAGACTTATTATATATACTTAGGTATGGGATTATGTATGTGACTGTTTATAACTTTTTTAATTTAACAATATATCATGGATATATTTTCCCATCTAAAGACAATTGATAATATTTATTTTAGCAACACAGTGTCATATATAGCTATGTCTTAGTATGTTGAACATCTCCTATTGAGAAGCATTTGGGCTGCTTCCATTTGTAGTGATAAAGTGCACATTGACAAACTTCCTTGTATGTGTTCTTTGGTTTTACCATTTCTTTGGGGTAATTTCTTTTAGTATAATGACAGTCATTTGTAAGAGAAAATATGTGGCTTATCTAATGGTAATGTCCGAGTCCCTGTCCTCTAAAGAGTAATTTTTTTTTTATCAGTACGGGGATCAAACTCACGACCATGCGCTTGCAAGGCAGGCACTTATGCTGCTGAGCTAAATCCCCAGCCCCTAAAGAGTAATTTTTAAGATGCAAAATAAATCAGTACACGAGAAATGCATGGGGCACATGACTCTAAAATACTTAGGGATTAACTGGTACATTGTAGTTAACTTAATGGTGATGTAAAGGATTCAGAGGAAAACAAATGCAGTTTTTAAGCGCTGTTTCTCATCCCGCACATGCACTATAGCACATGACAGCCAGCCAGGTACACTGTTTTATGTGCTTACTTTGTATTACATTTGCCACATTCTTAGACAAATTCCTTTTCCAGCAGCACTTATCTTCCAGAGAAGAGCTGATTAAAGTGTTTTAATTGAAAGCAACTCGTCAGACATTTGCCTTCTTTTTTCAGAGAGAAATTTCTCTTTTTCTATTTATTTTCTTTTTAAAATTTATTTCCCTGTAGGTAACGTCCTTGCTACCCCCAATTTTTTCATGTAGCTGTAAAATTTTGTAACCCTTCTAGAGTGTGTTCTGAGTAAATGGGTGATGTGGTGTGACTTTGAGGGACAGGGGAGAAGAAGGGATGTTTTGTGTGTTTTTCTTTAATAATCTTTATTTTCACTCAGTGACCTTTATCATCACAGGCTGCACATGCATGTATCTTCTGTTGGAGAGTATTTTTTCATAATATTTCATCATATCAAACACAATGTCTTTTATTGTTTTTAATGAAGCATTGAAAGCACAGAAGCAAGAGTATTTTCTCAGATAACATTGCATTTGTGCTAATTGCATGCTAAAAACACTGAGATTTAGGCCATGCCTAACCATACATTTATGAAACCATGCAGCTATCACTTACATGTGTTGGAGCTAGGCTGGTTACAGAAGGCTTTGCACATGGACGTCTCACAGTTTATAAATACTAGCTGCAGGAAAGATACTTTATTTAAAAGTGATTATTTGCTTTTTGAAAGAAAACGCAGTGTGGGACTTTGGAACTTTCTTACTGCACTCAAAAATGAACAAAACTTTTATCTACTTTTTTTTCTTTTAGTATAGTTGCTTTGCAAATCACAGTGTAATTGACAGCAGCTTGGGCTGTATTAGGAGTTAGGCATGTCTGACTTACTTTATTCTTCCTGATAACTAATTTACACCCCTGAATTTTCTAGGTAATTTAGGAACAGCCATCTACTTTGTGTGAATTATGTAACCAATTCAAAGAGAGTTTAAGAATTTTGAAATGTGAACTTTTTTGCATGTACTGTCTGTGGTCTACCTTGGTGCCTCTAATAACTATGCCAGGTGAATATAGGATCTCTCTCTCTCTCTCTCTCTCTCTCTCTCTTTCTTTCCCTCTTTCTCTCTCCCTCCCTTCCTTCTCTCCTATCTGTCTGTCTGTCTACCTACCTACCTATTCCTTTATTTCAGAGCTTGCCCAGATTCCTAGGGGCTTGAGTATTTAGTCGAGCTCCTTTTGGTGTTGTGCCCAGCGCTGGGAGGTTGCAGTTGGCTTTGGGAGTGGGTGTGCTCCACCTTACCACTGGCTGTGGCTCAGACATGACTGGATTTTATTTTCCGGGTAGAATTAGGTTTTATGTTTGCTTTTGACTCTTCCCAGTGACACAGTGGAAAGTGCCCTGGATTGGAGGGAAGGAGAGTTTGTGTTCTGGATTTGCTGTGACTAACTCGCTGTGTGACCCTGGGTGACTCACTCGATCCTCCTGCACTGTTTCCTGCATTGGAAAATTATTGGCAAGAGATACCCTTGCTTGAATCTCTGTATTTTATTTTTTACTTTTTATTTACTTTTTGCACCGGGAATCAAACCCAGGACTTGGCGCTTGCTGGGTAGCCAGCCGCTTTTGCTGCTGAGCTGTATCCCCATTACTCAGGACTTGTTTAAAATCGCAAATTCTGGAGCCAAATAAGTCTCCTAGAAAACATTAAGCATTCAGATATGTCAATTCGTACACAAGGCAGCTTTAAGAAAAAAATCTTGTATTTTAAACTCTGATACTGGAGCCCAGATAGTCAGAGAACAAGTTCTTAAATGTGACTTTTTCATTAATGGCCAGGAACCCAAATAACAGTCACACATTCAGCTGGAAAGCTTTGAAATTACATTCTTGGGGCCCATCTTATATAAGAGAGCTCCTGCTTCGGAAGTGACCTATTATTAAGGGGCTGCTTATGAATGGCGATTAAAGCAAGTATACACCAGGAGAAGTCGAACATTCTGGTGAGAACGTGACATACTTGAAATCTGTTTCCTCCATTGCCTGGTTTTGAGTGATGCTGCCTGTTGTGTTCATAGTCAGATGTGCAAATCAGAATTTTGGATGCGGGAACTAATTTTAGTAGGTGGGGTGCAAATTTCTTATGAGTCCATGAATAGATTCTAATCCCAGCTGTTTCATTATGATTATAAAAATAAAATTGGCTATGAATCATTCAAACTCTGTTTAATGGATGTGAATAATTCAGCTTCATCTCCCTGAAATCTGAAAACTATAAACCTATCTTGGTTCTTTATGTTTCTTCAGGGTTAATGTCTCAATACTCAGAGATGCATTTTTTGAAGTCTGGGTGGTCATGATGAAAGTGACCATATTTCCACTTAGATCTTGCGGTTTCGGGAGAGGGGTGGCCTCTGGGGTGGGGCTGGCGATCAAGTGGAGGGGAAAATACTGGAAAGAGGCTAGGAAAACAGAAAAACTTATTAAATTAACACTTCTTAGTATTTTCTTCCCATTAAAAGTGTAAGTTCTTTTTAAGTTATAGTTCTGGAAAATGCAAGCAAAAGGAAGAAAATGTATAATAAAAATTTGTATCCTTTGATGGCAGTGAATATACATGTACACTGTCACATAAGCACATACATAGAAACACAGCGAACTACAAACGTGGATTTCTGTGTTTATAATTGAGTAGCTTTCAGTTTCACTTTGTAATAGTTATATTTTTCTATATCAGTGTGTTCTGTGTATTACCACTTTGATTGACTTTATAGTATTTTAATGTATGTCATACTAGTCGCCCTGGAGAAGTCATTGATTGATTGCTTCTTGTTGGATATATATTTGCAGTTTTTGCTATGATAAATAGCACAGCATTGAATAGATTTGTAGTTAAATAATTGAGTCTTGCTTGCAGTTTTAAATGGTTAGAATTAGTGTCCCTATAATTAGGCTTCTCAGTGGGATGACACAGAAGCGTGTTTATTGGCAAGTGTACATCCCTTTACAGGGCTTTGTACATATACTCTTGGGAAACAGGAAAACTGTATCATTTCTTGACACTCATTAGTTAGAATTGCCTCACAGTGGTAGTTATGAAATAGAAACCCTAACATGTTCTTTAAACATTATTATAGGGGAAAAAGTTAATAACTATGATGGTTTGAATAAATGTATTTCTGAAGCTTGACAGAGGATCTGTGTGGTTATCTATTTCATTTTTATAGATGACAGATAGATTCCTTAGTCACCTTGATGCTTAGTGAGTATTCCAGTAGTATAATGTCCTGAAATGAGTCTTACCAGGTTCTCAGTATCCAGGGATTTAGCTGTGTCCAAGAAGCATCTTAAAGGAAATATGTTTTAGTTATCACATAAAGTTGAAGCCCACAGGTACTCGGTGAAGCGTTTGGCACCCAAACTCATTTTAATTTGTTCAGGGCATTTTACAAAGTTTATTGCAAGGGTGAAAATCAGATATTAAAAAAGAAGAAAACTATTCTGCATATACTTCCTATGTTTTCATTGATTTTTCCAAGCATCTTATTGGTATATAAAAAGTTCTTTTATAAGACTAGGGATTAACTATAGCTCGCTGTTTTTGAAATTTCCATTGAATATTCTTCTCTTTTTGGAATTTGCATGCATGTTGTGTATGTCCAGACTGAAATATGGCAATGCTCTCCTAGCTCTAGGGTTTATTTTTGAAGAACGCACATATAATGGAAATTAACGAACCTAGCTTGAAATAAGCAGAAATTTTAAAAGACAAGGATAGCTTCGTAGAATTAATTCCTGAAACACTAGTCTCGACTTTCTTGTAAATACTAGTTTAGTACTTACTGGATTTCAGAAAATGTGGTGCCATATAAAAAGTGTGAAGATTAGCAAATCAGACTCTTTTCCCTCAAATATCATATAGCCAGTTACAGCGGTGAGACAAAAGCCTGGTACAAGCGAGGGGCGGGTAAGAGGGGAGGGGAAATTGACTTGGTGTGTTTAAAGAGGAACGGGTCACATTCAATTGATAAGGTAAATTTGGTCGTTATGAAATGCTTTTCTGAGCTTGCGTTGGAAATCACACTAAGCTTTATCAGGAAAACTTGATAGTGTGGAGGGTAGCCTCACAGAAAGGGACTGGAGGGGAAATTATTGTGGTGCAATTTTGGGGTGCTAACAGAACGTCCTTAAATGCTTATTTAAAAATTTGAAAATTTTTATTTTAGAAGGAAACAGGGAACTGTCTTAGGTTTTGGGCCAACGATGACTTGATGAAGCCTTTTTTACATAGGATGGCTTACATGAGGGCTGGAATAAGTGACCATCCAATTGCAGAAATTTAAAGAGAATCCAAACAGAGAGTGAACTTCATAATTATAATTTAAACACAAAACTAAGACGGACCCCAGACTACCTTACATACAGCATACTATTTTAGCATTTGTGGATTCAGATTGGAAGCTTCTCTGCACATGTCCGCATTTCTCTGTAACGGACAGGATTCAGAAGCAGCCCAGTTTCCCAAGCTGCCAATATCTTGTCATGACAGACCAAGAGGAAGATGGGTATTACATCAGCCTGAGTTAAAAATGTAACAATGTAGTCAGTATAAGTACGTTTCAGAACGTTTATTTTCCTTTTAACCTATTTATAAATTTGTAGGTTGTATGTGTAAATAACTTACTCCAATATAAATTAAATACCATTCTACGTTTTAGGGTTATCATCCATATATGATCAAATAAAAATAAACCTGGGTGATCCTTGAGTGGTCATTTAAAAGTCTATGCACTGTGCTTGTTGGGTTGATTCATTATCCTTAAGAACCGCTGCCTTTTAGTTCTATTAGTGTTCTTGTTTATGTATGGATTATTTCTCCTGGATTTAATCTAGGAGCTTGTTTCAGGATCTGATTTTATCCTTGAGAAGAAAAACGCTTGCTTGTGGTGCTTCACCTGTAGTGTGAGGACTGAAACTTACGTAGCTTAACACTGTACTGCAGGAAGTCTTTTTAAAAGCAGTCTACTTTCCCTTTTGTTTAAAAGTCCTGCAGTCCCTGGGATATTGGTAGGGGGTTAATGGAAGCCTTGATTAAAATCTTCCAAGCTTTAAGGCTTTCAGTTCTTGTAAACAATTTGGATCTGAGAGATAGACCTCGTTATTTCTCTTTACAAGTCTATATACTCACGGAATGTTAATAAGAAAAAATCGAACTTTTTTTTTCTTTAGTTGTGTTGTAGTAACTACAAATTAAAATGCCTTTTAGAAAAGTCGCCTGCTCTTCATTGTGCTGATCTAAGAATTTATGGTAGTTCTTTAAAAAAAAATGCTCTTCAGATGTGTTATAGTCATTTTAAAAGTCACCGAGTTGCCTTGAATGGACCAATTTTCCCTAGCTGTGTTGAGTATACCAATTTTCCATTATTTAAAATAAGCCTTTTAAGTTTTATATCCTGCTTTCAAAGTGGTTCTTTCAGAAGTCGCAGCGCTGTGGACCCTAATCATCAGCATCATCAATTTGTACTTACTTCAAATAGCTAAGCACAGTGCAGGCAGGTAAGTCGCTGAAGCAGGGGATGGCTGTCCCGCGAGTGGATCCTGCTGGGCCTCAGTGTGAGCAGCTCAGACCATCCGAGCTTCCTGTGGCAGTGTTATAGAAAATAGACCAAATAAGGAAGCAGGTTTAGGAGACAGATTATGACACCAGTGGGCTTGACTAGGATCTCTCCCAAAGAGCCAGAGTCCTGCCCCAGTGGAGTGTCTGAGTTTTTATGGGGGAAAGGCCAGGGGGAGGTACAGAGGCAGATGCAGTGCATTATGATTGGAGGCTTCAGTGACATTTCGGGTTGCTAAGGGAGTTTAAACATTTTAGATTACATTGCAAGGCCATCGGCTAAACAAAGCAGTAGAGAGGCAGGATACAGTTTAAATTACATTGCAAGGCCATCAGTTAGACAAAGGCAGTTAAGACAAGGATTACACAAAGGAACATTTGAAGTTACATTTTAAGGCCATCCAGTAGACAAGCTTACACAAAGGAAGGAATGTTTTATTATCAGGTCAGTCTGGACATGTCGGCTTGGTCTTGGCAGGCTTTCTTAGCAGGCTTTGATTCAGGACTTTAATTTCCCTTTCAGTAGGATGCTTGGAGTGCACTGTATCCATGAGTGGTCACAGTCTGGGTTGTGCTATTTTTAACAAGCCAACATGATGATTTGGGTTAGCATGGGATTGACTTGGCATCTCTGTCCTGTCCAGTATTTAAGATGTTTTAAATTTTTCTTTTGTGGTACTGAAAATGGAACCCAGGAGCCTCACGCTGAGCTGTATCATCTGACCTTTCCATTAATTTGATTGTGATTCAGGATCTTGCAGAGTTGCTAAGTTGCCTGGACTGGGCTTGAACCTGTGATCTTCCTGCCTCAGCCCGTCAAAATACTGGATCTTGTGTGTTTGATGTTGGCTCTAACATGTTGCTCCTCTCAGAGGAGGCTTAGAATCTTCTATTTGAACAGAACTGGATGAGGGCTGATGCATTTTTTAAAACTTTGAAATTTGTTTCCAGTCTCACCTGAGACTGCCGTATTGTCTGTATATTTTTTTCCTACTGTTAAGTTTATACTTACAAACTGCAAAATATTTGCATTTTTAGGACCTAAAAATGAGTAACTTGTAACTTATGTGCATTTAAAAAAATAACTGTTAGCATGTAATATTATTTAGTGAGTTGCATACTTTGAAAACAATAGTTATAGCAATTTTGGGTTTGCATGGGAATAAAAATTTGAGTTTTGTGGAACATTTTTGAATTTAAAAATTTTTTTCTGAGTATCTAGTAAAGTAGAAATTTCTTGGGTTCACAGAATTTTTTATAAAAGACCCAGAGAACCAATCTTCCTGTGTGTTTCTAGGTTTTAAAAAAGTTGCAGTAAAAACTAAAACGTTTATCTTTCTAAAAAATTATGAATCCAAAATTTGTTTTCTTCACTGTGTATAATTTTTTTAAAAAATTGTGTAGATATTTTTGTTAAGTTCATCATTCTGTGACTAGTTTCTGAAGCTCAGTTTCAAATGTTGAACTCAAAATATGAAGAAAAATGCTCCATCCTTCCTGTGTTGCTTGCTTCGAAGGCAGAGAAACATTTTAGAATACTAGGTGTAGGCATCAAGATAACAGAAAGTGAGCAGGGGAACTGTTTGTCCTGATTATTTTGCAACCAATATTATAGTGTAGAAAACGTGATAGGAAAAAGAGAAAGAAATTGGTGAAGACCATTCCTTGAGCGTGCAGCATCTGCTGTGCTAGAAAGAAAGGTCTGTGAACTCAGTGACGGATCGAACGTTTTCACTACAGATCCAACCTGATCATCTTCATCTTCTTGCCTAAAAGTGATGAATACATCTTGTGTCTGTGGATTTGAGATCCGTAGATACAGGTGACTGTCCTTTTCCAGTGGCTTGCTTGTTTGTTTTGTCACCCTTTGGGAAAACAATAGAAGGAAAAGAGGATAAAATGGGCCAGCTTCTTGGGAATAAAGCTGGTGAATTATTCTGTTCTTAACCCTGATAGTGACCGTAGTTGCCCTAGAGTATCTCTCCCGGTACCAGAGTCATTGGCTGACAACATTGGGATACATGCAGAGAGAAAAAAAAATCATAGAGAAATAGCTGAAGACTTACTGTAATTTGTCTTGCACAGTTATTTTTGTGTGCGTGGCTTACAGGGATATAACTCCTGCAATTATTTAAAATGTGATATGGTAAAAGTCATTTGCGGGAAATGAAATTTCACTTTGTTACTGTTTTTCACTTACAGGCTAATCTGATTAGCTTTAAAGTGTGTGTTCATCTTTCTATTCAGTATTTGAACGATGCCTATGGAAGACATATGGGTTTCAGTAGTACTTGGCTTTCCATCTGCTGGTAAGGAAGGCGTGATGCTAGCTCAGGCAAGCACGTTTAGTGGAAGCTATTTCCATCGGGGTGCCATCGGCAACCTCGCAGGGGATTTTCACAGGGATTATATTGATACGTGTTAGTAAAAGGAGCACATTTGCTGATTAGATTGAAACTATAGAATCAGTAAATTTTTTTATGTGGAGCCATGTAAACTTTTATCCTGTTATACTGTTTTTTCCCCCCTAAAATAGTCATTTGTGGGAAACACTTTCTTGATTTTTTTTTTTTAAGCAATGATATTTTTTATATCTTGGACTGGAAATTAGAACCCAAAAGATCGGTTTTTCAGGTGAATTTGCAAACTAAAGAATGATTTATTCCTTTACAATGTTTTTACGGTAGATTGTAATTTGAAAATCTACCTTAACCTTGTGGGGTTTGGAAAGAAGGAGACAAAAGGGAATAGTCTGTGTTACACTAAGTAAACGCTGCGCTGATGTCAGGAATTGTTACCAGTGTCCTCTCTGTTAATCCTCTGATCAACACTGAGATGGGCACCTGCAGTGTTCCTGAAGACACTAAGGCGTGGAGAAGTTAAGTTCTTTGAACATAACACAGCTGGTTTAACATTCAACCCACGACAGGAATTTGACCATCACCTCTTTGAACCTAGAAGGTCACTGTGTCTTGTCTTCTGATCCCTGCTACTTTTTCTCTCTCCCTCTTTTTTTTTTTTTTTTTTTTGTGTGTGTGTGTGTGTTTTTATCGGTACCGGGTATCGAACTCACGACTGCCTGCTTGCAAGGCAGGCGCTTATGCCACTGAGCTAAATCCCCAGCCCCGATCCCTGCTACTTTGTGGACGCTGAGTAGGGGTCGCTTCTACTCCACGGCCTTCATGCAGCAGCAGCAGGGACCCACGTAACTCTCTTGGACACACAGAAATGGCCAGGGTCACAGGTGAAGTCCACTTTGGTCATAAGAGGAGCTTGGCATGGGTTTTAGTCCTCTGCCCAGGTTATGTCAGGGTGACTTAGTGAGTGGCACCTTTTGTGACAAGGCTGCTTGCTTTGGATTTCTAGAGAATTTGGTGTTACCAAGCCATTCAGGACTTCTAAGTCATTTCATCAGTGTTCATTCCAAATTCTATTTCTTGCATTTGCTTGAATACGTCTCTGAATTTCTGAAGACTTAGTTTGGAGATGTGCAGTTCTTCTTTTAAATACCATAGCTGAGCAACCTTTATCATTCCTCTTACTCTTATAAAGGATGTCAAAGATCACTAGCTCTTACTTGGTCACATTCCTAGAATTTCTCTGTCAAAGGGTGTGCGCTTAAGTATGTGCATAGGTAATGCCAGACTGCTCTGCTATTTCTAGGATAAACAAATGATTGCAAGGGTACCACGTCCATGGGTACCACGTCCATTCAGAATTTGGTTAAGTAAGATGAGCAGGAAGGTAGAAATGAAGTGTCAACATGTGCAGCAAGGTGTCCGGAGCTGGGAATTGTTACATTGAGGCTTTCTATCTGTGTGGATGGCATTCGTTGCCCACACTTGTTTTAAGCAGGCTGTGACTCTTAACCCATCTGTATTTTTATATTTGGAACAAGTGTTTCTTGGCTGTAACTGATCTGTACAACTTGGTCAGACAGCCTTTCCTTTTAATGGAATAAACTACTGTAATCATGGAGATGCATTCAGAAAAAATGTACATTTTCTCGGATCAGTAAGTTTTGTAAGTAAGATATGGTTTAGGATGAAAAGCCAGCTATAAACATTGCAAACACACCTGTGGTCTGACAGTGACTGTTCACTCCATTTTCTTCATCAGGTGGGTGCTGAAGTAATAGAGTTCTCTCATCAGTGACGGGCACGTTAATGTGCCCCATTTCCCTTATTTATTTCCTTTCACAGAATGATTTCATGAAATTACATGTATTAATCCATTTTTAGTAACTTGTCTGTTGGACAAAATGTATTTCTTGCTAAACTTTTGGGTAAACAAAAATTACATGGTAGTCTCAGATTTACCATAATTCTGTAGCTGTCTTAAAGTTTGGTAGGTGACCTGAATTGCCTTTGTTCAGTGAAGAGTCATTGGTGAATGACTTGTCAAATATGATGGCATTCTGATTTTTTTCTCACTCTTTTGTGATTTCTGGGATGATGCTATTCTCTGATCCACATTTTCTCTTATCTTACAAGTGCCAGCTGGCTATAATATTAGGAGAGAAAAGAAAAAGAAATCAAAACGCAACAGTAAAACCAGAAATCCCAGCCTAGGGGAGCTGCTCACACTCCCTCCCTGATGTCTGATAGGCTAAGGCTCTTTCAGGTCTTCTTGCTGTGTAGACACTTTGGAGACCTGGGCTGTCTCCATTTTTCTGTTCTATCAACTTGTCAGCTTTTGTCCTCTTTTCTCCAGGATTGGTGGAGCTTTAGTACAGCTGCTTGCCACCATTCTGACCCTACAATTCTGCTTGCTGATTTTACTTTGTTCTGACCAGCCCAGCCTATCTACAGATGGATGGTTGTCCAGAGTCTTCTAATACCTGCAGATTTTTTGATTGCACAGCAAAAATCTTAAACCAGTGGGTGATATGTGGATAGTTTCTCATTCGCCCTCAACTCCCATCATGTACACATATATTGGTACCAACGGGTAATATGGGTCCATCATTCAGTATTTACAGTTTGCTTTAAAACAGCATTTGGATCTATAGTTTCCATGCTTTATTTCCGAATCAGTATAACTGAGATGAAAATAGCAGTACAAAATTGGGTAGATGGTCTTGTTCACAAGGGAGTGTAGAAATTTCTTCCCCTTAAGTTTCAGGTAAATGGGTTAAGGTTCTTGTAGTTGGGTATGAGGAGAAATATTGTGTTTTGGTGAAATCAGAATTATGAAGCATGATGCTTCTTGTTTCTTGATCTTTTATTTTTACTGCATTAAATATGCTTTTTTTTCCTTGCTGAATTATTTCAGTTGTCAGTGCAGTCAGTAAAGTTAGGATTGAGTTCTGTTGCTTCTGTTCACAGGATCGCTTTCTCAGCTAGTTCATCTTGGAAAGACAACATCTCCATTTTCCACCAAATTACAGATGCTGAGACTATGCTGTAGAATTGCTTTCTTTTCCTTTTTATTTAAAATGGGGTTTCTGCATAGTACTTGCAGGGAGCTCATACATACATGTAGGGAAGCGTAGCCTCATCAAATGGAAAACAGTCAAAACAGGAAACTTCAGTATGTTTCATTATGAAGAAAACAAACAAGAAAAAAAAAGCAGAGTCATTTCCCCAGTGCAATTAAATAAAAGACACTAAGATTTATCTAATTAGTGCCTCTGCAAATGAACCATCTTTGATTTCACCTACTTCTCTAGAGATGGCATACAGGCCATCACACTTTACCAACAGAGTCCGTAGTTCAGATTTCGGAAGTGAGTCTGAGCCTTCCTGCCGGCCGGCCTGCTGAAAGCTGGTGTGAGAGCCACTTTGGGAGGCTTCTGAGCACAAAGAAGAAAAACACCTGTGGCTGTCAGCACCACTTCCAGCAAACAGTTCTGCGTTGTTGTGCATTATTTAACTACTTTCCCTTTGTCAGCAGGAATTTTTGTTTCACACCTGAGGGCTGTCCTGTCAGAAGTCAGAAAAAAAGGCTCAGATCTTGAACCTACAGTTCAACAATGAATGAACTGGAGACCTAAAAAAAAAAAAAAAAAAAAAAAAAAAAAATCATGGCAGTTGAGGAGTTGGGAGTGCACCCAGTGGCCTGTCCCCCCAGGGAACAGTGACTTGTTAAGCATTAGTTCCTCCTAAGTATTTGCCATGTATTCTGCCTTCATTTAGAATCATGCATGTTTATTAGAAAGTCTTATTCCTGTAGCACAGAATAGGAAGGAATGTTTGATTGACTTTATGAAGACTTTTTCAGCATTTATGAGCACGTGCCACTATTTTAAAACCCTTAAAAGTAACATCCAGTAGGGTTAACTTTCACAAGCACATTGTGGGAACCCACAGTGAGCAGAGAATTATCCTTCCTGTAAGATGAATAGAACTAAGCAACTCCTGTTGTGACCTCTTGTTGTGTGCTTCTGATGGACAACAGTCTTGGGGTACCACAGTGAGGGGGCTGGTTGCACTTAGCATTCTGGCGTGGAAACCTGCAGGAGCTAATTGGTGCCCCATCCGGTATGTGTCACGGGCACTCTCAGCTGTTTAAACATACACCAATTATTTTCAAGCTTTCCAAACCCATCTGTCACCATATTGTCCCCTCCCATGCAATGAAATTGGCATTTCTTTCTGCATAAACTGATGGAGTCCTGATCATTTCTTATTTCAGTGAAAAGTTTCTGTGTCACCAAAATTATAGTTTGTATTGTTGTTTTTGCTGTTGGTTCACCTACCAGAAATTTATTGTACCATTTCCTATTTGAAAAAGAGAAACAAAACCAGGTACAGCCGGATGGCCCCCTCAAAAAAAATTCCAGTGTTAAAGGCACTTAGTGTATGATTAAAAGCACTTTATGAAAGCTGTAGCATTATCTTTTCTTTGCCAGTGTTTGTAGTTGAGGTAACGTAATGTACTTCGTGGTGTTGTAGTTAATCTCTGAGGTTTTCTGTCCTATCCTTCACTGTGTAATGTGTAAGCTGACATGGATTCCTGGCCATTGAATCTTTTTGTGGTGTCGGCAGGCTTCGTTCATAAATGGAGGTAATTGGAGTGAGATTTGGGCACTGCTTTGAGATCTGCTCTCTGCAAGATTTGAGCAATGTTAAGGACGCTTCCAGCTCTCTTGAGATTTCTGTAGGGAAGAAGAGGAAATATAAGCGAGTAGGAAAGTGTGCATTTTGTTTTTCTTGCAGTGGTGGCAAGATCTAGAAATTTCTTGGTAACTGATTCGATGACTCCGGAGAGTATTTTACCTCTGACAGCTAAATAAGCCTGAGGTTGCATGGGTTTCCCTTAGGAGGGATATACTCTAGCAATTCCCGTTATCACTGCATGAGTTATCCTAACACCTAATACCTCAGCTGGAGTTTGTTATGACGGTTAGAGGACTTAAAAGTCAGTACAGTAAAGGCGTAGGAGTCCTGTGAGTACAAGTTTAAAATCATGTGGCTGGTTCCCATAGAAGATTTAAATAGTTAAAGTAAACATATATATTCCCTTTGAAGTTTTAAGATTTTTCCATATGCTTTAATGAATAAAAGGCATATCTCACTCTCCTTGAATTTCTGAGGTTCTTTTTTCTTGTATCACATTTGCATAAGAGGAAATGAAACAGTACAAAGTTTTAATCCCCCCCCTTCTGGCTAACCCAGTGGTTTATTGATTAGCAGAGGAGACTTTCGTACTATGTTTTGAGCTCGGTTCCCTGGCTGTGATTCGCTCAACCTTGACGCAAATCTGAAATAAGTACTTTGTAAGGGTTTAGCCTTTTGTACAGGGTGTGTGAGAAATCCTGCTGGACCAGGTTGGTTACAGAACTCGTGTCAAATTGCCTTTGCCCTGGGTGGTGAATAAGAAAATGCAGACAACTAAAAAGCGATGGAAATTTTTTTTTTTTTTTTCCTGAGCACACCCTCACCCACTGCTCCTGAAAGGGTTACTTGCTCCCTTCTTACCAGCATTGCAGGTTCGTTTTTGGTGATGAATATTCCTTGGGTGGGTTGTTTTTGCCTCTTTGCTTTTTTTTCTTTTTTTGGAAATTGCCAAGTCGCTGCTCCTGGGCACAGTGTGTCAGGTGTCAGGACAGTAGACGAGAGTTTCACTTACAGGATTCCTGTCTGGTGGGTGCTTGTTGAGGCTGGTTGCTTTTCATTAAATCTATTTGATCATGCCATTTGCCTTGGATGATCAGCAGCCTTTAATGTAAATCCCCGCCGATCTAATAATAATACAGAAAAGAGAGAGAAAATATACACACATGCAGGGAGAGACAGGGAGACACAGACACTGTAAGTATTCCTGTCTTTGCTCTTCATAGCCAGATTGTCCCGGGGGTAGAGAAGTTGTATCTCCTCTCTTTCGATAAAACCATCCCCGCTTACACTTAAGCAACTGAGCTGCATAGAAGAGGAACGTGTATTTCCACCTCAGTGTGTGAGGCCTTGAAAGCTTGAAAAAAATCAAGATTTTGTTTGATCTAAATAATCTACTTCCTATTATCCTGAAAGTCATTTTAAATAAATCATGTTCCTTAAAGCCCACAAAAACTTTTCTCCCTTCTTATATAAAACTGCAGTTCAGCATCAGTTGATTTTTGTTTTTGTCCTGGTAATCATCTTGACCAATTTCTTTGAGTTGCCATTGTTTTGGGGGAAAGAGAAGAAGGATAATTCTAAATACAAATTTAAATTAAAGTGACAAACTAAATAGTTTCTTTTTTTAAATACAGACTTATGTATTTATTCACTTACTTAGCAGTACTGGGAATTGGACCCGTGGCCTTCTCCGTGAGCTGCATCCTCCACCTTTTATTTATTTATTTTTATCATTTTGAGACAAGGTTTGTAAATTGTTCAGTTGCCCACCTTGAGCTTGAATTCATTATCCGCCTGCCTCAGCCAGCCTTAGTGGGTAATTGTGAGTTTCCGAGCACTATGCCTGGCTAATAAGAAGAAAAATTTTAGAATCAGCATTCAGATAAATCCAGGAAAACAGACCAAAGTAAATAGCCGTTTTCTTGATCCGCTGGAAAAATCGAAATAAAAAAAATATGAAGTGTGAAAGTACAGGAAGTGACTCCGCGTTTCACGGAAGTAATTTTAAATTGCTCCGCTGAATTAAGGATTGATTTTTAATATTAGGTTATTTTTTAACAATCTTTGTTCTTGTTGAGAACATGAATTATTCTTGACTAAAAACAATTTACTTTCTCGTATCTGTGATCTCTCAGATCCTTTAAAACACTGTTTTTTTTTTTGTTGTTGTTGTTGTCACTACTGTGTGATGTATTATCATTGTTTATTGCCCAGGGAACACTTAAACAGCACCAGGAAAATTAAATCTTTATAATTAACTTCTGAAAAACAAATTGAGATTTGTGGATCAGCATCTGCACGTGGAGGTCTTACTGTCCCACTGGAAGCTCAGTTTAGCTTGGTAACCATCAGGTGTGTGTGTGATTTTACTAACAATTGAGAACTTTCTTCTTTTAGAGTTATGCTTTCCTATAGTTAAGTACGTGCCAGGTGTATCACTAACGGTGACCAGGACAGATCAGGTAGTTTTTGGTTCGTTAGCAGCTGTGTAGGATTTGAGGCAGGAATTTGAAGACTTAGCCTAGGTGTAGTTGTTCTCTAGACTTTATCCAGGTTATCTTTCTCCCTGTAGCAGGTTTCAGATAATCCAGTGTATTCTAAAGGTCACTAAGGATAGAATTCTATTTTGTTGATTGTTACAAACCCCCATAATCACACCCTTTGTTGGTACTGGGCTTCTGAAACAGTGGAGCAAAGAAAAAGGAAATAAAAGCATGATGAGAATAAAATACTATTTTTCCTCTCGTAGAACAGATAAGGAAGAATGTGGGTTGTCCTGTATTCAGATGGGCTTTCTAAAACTGAAGCCCAGGGCGCCTGCCTGGTGGCGGTAGCTCGGCCCTGTCTCTGTGTGCCCGAGACCACAGGCTGTACTTACAAATCGCCAAGATGTAGCTCTTGTTTCTGTGGCATCGGAGTGTGATAGGAGTGATAGGCCCAGCACATAGGTGACCAGAACACAGGCTAATATTTGGTAAGCAATCCAAAGCAAAACACAAGCAGTTCAAAAATAGCTACAATATTCACCCAGTAAACACGAGGGTTTCTTTTAGCAAATGTTTTGAAACATTCAGATAAAATGAGCGGAGCTGGTGCAAAGTAATCATAGCACTAATCCCTGATTAATGCTAATGTTACTTTAGTCTTTATGAAAATAAAGCTGTGGCTTTTGAACTTGGAGTTTTGGTAAACGTGTTAAAGGTAAATGAGGTTAGGGAACGTTAACATTGAAAGGGTAAGAAGTGGGGTTAGATGGCTGCTCTTCACCTCCTAAAACAGCTTTCCCCATTGCAGCCGAGGTTTGACTTAGTGTTACCAACTCTAGAGGGACTTTTTAATGCTGCACTGATGATGGTACTTAGTACTTCAGCAGGCCACAGAGGAGTGAAAATAGCGATTTGTTTCCCTGCTTTGCTCTTTGCCAGGTGCCATTGTAAAAATATAAATATGCACCCGGTTCCGGTTTAGTTTCTGCAAGTTCCCTAAGTTGTGCCTGGAGTCGGTAAAATCAAACTTTATAAACTAACAGGCAGCTTATACCTTTGCACAAGTAATTTTACCGGCTTGCAGTTGTCGAAGATGCCTTTACTTTTTCTTACAGTCCGTCTAATTTTGCATTTGGGACTTCTCTGAAATGCATTCAGCAACGATTCCCTGGAATGTTCAAAATAGTTCAGGGCACAAAGTAACCTAGATATTTAAAGAACCCCTTTACACCTTAGCAACACGGTTGTTATGATTTTATGAAAACAGTCTTTGTTTCTTTTCTCGGCTAACTTCTGGCATAGTCAGCAAAGATTTCTCTGCCTCATTAATGTTGTAAGCACGCTAAATAAAATTTTTCTTCAAGGATTCCTTTTGGGCAGGCCTGATATTGATTGCTGATTTTAGTGCTTGTGTTTTCCTGACCCATTTTATGACTTGTAGGAAAAACCCTTTTAGATTTTTGAATTCCCCGAATAATTCTTTGTATCTCTTTGGGAACTGATTTGAGCCTTAACTTGGTTTTTACTTTTATTCTAATTAAAAGCAAATCACATCAAAGCAAAAAACAAGCTGGGTGTGGTGGTGCACTCCTGTAATCCCAGTGGACTGGAGGCTGAGCCAGGAGGGTTGCTGTGAGTTGGAATCCAGCCTAGGCTACCTAAGGGAGTTCAAGGCCAATTTGCACTGGATAGTGAGACCTTGTCTCAAAAAACAAAACCAACCAACAAAACAACAAAAACCCAAATCAAAGCAAGAAAGGAAACAAAACAAAGCAGCAGCAAATAGATCATGGACAGCAGTATGGAGGTAAATGGAGGGGTTTGCTTTAGGGTCTTTAAAGTATAAATCCCACTTCTGCTCGGAGTTCCTCACTTTTCTCCTGCCTGCTAGGTCAAGGCGAAAACATAACATTTATACATTTATGACTCCAAGAGCATTGCGTAAAGGTGTAAAATGTTACTAATAGAATTGTAGAAAAGACTGAAAAGCCCCTCTTACTTATGGGTTGGTGTTAAGAACAAGGGTTTCATACAGAGGACACAGGCTGGGGGGAACATATGTCAGGGCTAAGATTCCGATAGGACTGTGAAGCATTTTTAAGACCATGGTTGGACGTTTGATGCCGAATTTTATTTCATTCATAAAGTTTGCATTGTCAGAAGAATAATGTCTTTATATGGCATCAAGTACACTGAAGTCTGATTTCTTCACACAGTCCATAAAGATGACCTTGTCTGCCAGGAACCGAGCCTTGTGCTAAGTATTAGGTGCGAGGTACTGAGTACTGGGTGGTCAGTAGTGAATCAGACAGAAATATCCCTGTTCCCATGCTGCTTTGTTATCATGGTAGGGTTTTGTTGTTTTTCTGAATATTCCAGGATAAGAAACATCTGCAGTGAGTGAGGCATACAAATATGTTAGGGTGAGCTCTCACGCCTGCTCAGGTCCTACAGCCTGAGGACGGCCTGGACCTTAGATGGCAGATTTTCCAATTTAATTAGGACTGTGGTGTTGTCCAAGTAACAATGTAACATCAGAGACAAAAACCTAGGTCTACAATGCAAAAAACTTATTTTGGAAGTTTTGGAAGGCTGGCGGCTAACATATCCTCACTTTTGTATCAGTATTTCAAGAGCTGCTGGGAAACAGTTTTTTTGTACCCGGAATCTAACTCACAACGCTGCACTTATCAGGCAGGTGCTGTGCCGCTGAGCTCTGTCCCCTGCCCCTGGGAAGCACACTGATATTCGGGCATGGATGGTAATAAATACAGCCTCTTTATTCATGGTAATAATCAAGATGGATGGGATAAGTGGGGATCACATCTTCATGGACTTCCAGAGAGTATTTTGTCAGCCACAGCTAATAATACATTTTGTTATGCTGACATACTAACATTAAAGAGTAAAAGACACTTGACATTATCTTGAAGTTTATTTTTTAGTGTTTAATAAGTTTTGAAACATGATTATATTAAGATACAGTTCAAGAACCTTCAGAGGCAACTGAAGACCGCAGACATTCTGATTGTGATGCCCTCGTTACTACTGAGTTGCTGTAGGTGATGTCTTGTAAGCACAGTTAACTTTTAAATGTTGCTTCCCTGTCCTTTTTTAAAACTGGTACCGCACTAGCATTTGTATCATTTCTAGTTAAAATAGTTATTTTATCATTTGTGCGATGCTTTCTTATATCTAGAACATTTCCTCTAGATAATTTGATAACCCTAAGAGCACCTGTAATGCATCATAAACCAATGCCTCAGAAATATAAATACAATTACGGATTTGAAAAACCTTAATTGTATAGAACCCCACCGAGTAGATGATGAAAGAAAGCAGTGATTAAGTACAGGCGAATAATGGGAGAATATAAATCCACAAAGTGAATCTTACATCACCAGGAGAAAGTGGCTTTACTATTTAATTGCTAAACTGCTCTGCAGCCCTAAAAAGATGAATTCTTTATGCCAAACTTGGATTCTAGGAAGGATGCGTGCAGATACCTCGTGTATAGGACTCTGGTCTTGGGCCTGGATTTCTCTTCATGCTGAAGAGGGCGGGTAGCTAGGATTAGTCATTATCTTGCCTTTCTGTACTTACACGCATTCCAATTTATAATCATTTGAAAATTAAGTGTTCCTTCGAGGCCAATAGGACACTTTGTACTTATTGCATTAACCTTTGCCAACTTAACAGTGGATGGCAACTACTTATATTAATACAGTGTTAAGTGAAATTTCTGTGAAACTGTTTACTGTGTCATGTTTCTTTCTATTCCTTGGCATAGACTGTAGTCTAAGGAGTGTTATAGAAATTTTAAGAATAAACAACTACTCACATCATTAAAAAGGATATGCCATTCATTTGTGTCTGTTTTGTCAGAGAGCTTTGGATTGGCCTCCTAATCAGGAATCTGATTACTTGGATATCAGGCTGTATTTTCTTAGTAAAAGAAAAATCACCTCTAAGTGTATCATACTTTCTTTTAGAAGTAGTAGTGCTTATGTGTATTTAGTGTCAGTGACAAACATTAATATCATTAGAAATATGTTATGTCTTCTCCCAACTCTGGGATGGAAGACATTACAACTAGGTACAGATATTACATGGGTGTTAAACAACATTAGACCTTTAAGAGTCACCTCTATTTCCTGTTGGGTTTTATACTTTTTTGGAAAAAAAATGAGAATGCCCAGTATGGGCATGGCTCAGCATCTTTTGGATCTGGAGCACCCCGAGATGAGAACCTGTCTTGGGCAGTGAGTAAACCTCAGCACTGACTCTGTTCTTTGCAGGGGCTGATTTATAAGTTTCTGGAGTCAGAGATGTCGGGGGGGGGGCGGTGGTGGTGGTGGTGGTAATACGCATCTTTGAGATACCGAATGTAGGCATGGCCAGCATTGTGCGAAATAGCGCCATTAGACACGAGTAGATTTCTGGACCTTAGATGGCAGATTTTCCAATTTAATTAGGTTATCTGACTTACTGAATGGATATTCTTGTGTAAAGAACCAAAAAAACCCCCTCAAAACCCCAAACTAGGGCTGTCTGACATTAGGCCATGCTTCATGGCTTAAAAGCCAAGATGTTCGAAGACAGAGAACACAGGCACACGGATTGGAATAGAAGTGGTATCTGCCACCCTTTTCTGCAGACATGGTGGCAGAACACAAGGAGAAACAGAAGGACAACAGTAAATAAAAGGCGGTGATTTTCAAGACCTGTGCAGTTGACTCTGGGGCCTCTGAATGAGCGTGATTGCTTACTAATTGATATGGAGGCGTAACAGGAATGGGTGTAGTCAGTTGAGACACAATTTTTTGTCAGGTTAAAAAAAAAGGTTAGGAATTTAGAATATTGTGATTCTTTTTTTTTCCAGAGCAACTGTTCAGAAAAAGTACATCCAGCAATTTTTCTGTTGTAAACATGCTTTGTTAGTTTTAATTAAAAAGGACTTCTTCTCTAAATGACACATTTTTGGGGGTGGGGGAGAAGCAACAGTGGCCAACATAAACCTTGGCCCCCAAGAGGTTGCTGTTGGGTTGCTTGATATTGCTTGATGTTGACTGTTTAATCAATCAAACTCTTTGTTGGTCCCTGTGTGAGACCCCCAGGCAGAACTCTTGGGACACACAGAACTCTATGTGTGTCCTGTGTGTCCTGCTCTATGCTAAGTTTAGCATCGTCTTAGCTCATAGAAGGTACTCTTTTCTCCTAGCTGTGGGTTTGGCACAGTGGAAATATACTGGTCAAAAGTCCGCTCACCTGCCCGACTGCTGAGGTCCTTACCCTGCCCTTCCTGCTATCTAAAGGGAACTCATCAGCTGGGGAGGAAAGAAAGAAAGAAAGAAAGGAAGGAAGGAAGGAAAGAAGGAAGGAAGGAAGGAAGGAAGGAAGGAAGAAAGAAAGAAAGAAAGAAAGAAAGAAAGAAAGAAAGAAAGAAAGAAAAAAAGAAAGAAAAAAAGAAAAAAAAAGTCTTGGCCAGACAACTCTGGTTTTTAAAATTCATGGAAAGGTTCACCAATGCTTGATAACATACTGGAAATCTTAGGAGTAGCTGTTAGCTTTCCTTTTTTGTTTTTTAGTCAGGACCAAGGGACTTTTGATGTTGATGAGATAAACACAGATGTTGAAACTGTTTGTTTCATTTACCTGATCTACTCCTGCATTGGAACATGTGAGCTTGTATTTAAGTGCCTGCTTGAAATTCTGCCTTTTCCTCCCCTCCTGAACATTAGGACACCAGCGTTATTAGAAGAGGGGCACGAACCCCAGAGTGTGTTCTGAACCATGTTGTATGTGAGCCGGCCTGGGGGTCGGGAGCCATCAGCGCAGAGGAGCAATTGCAGCGCTGTCAGGTGTCTCCCGTCCGGATGCAGCGTGGCCTCCACACCCTGTTGGCTTCTCCGGTTTGGGTGCTTGGCCAGTGAGATAGGGTGGGAACAGATAGGAGGGGATCCGTCCCTAGGAAGTGGAGGGAGAGTCCCTCGGGGCCTCAGGTGGCTCCTCTTGCTGGTACCTCTTGCTCGTCTCATTCACACTCTTTGTCGGACTGGTCTCCTGTCCCTGTCCCTGTCCTGTCCTTTGTCCTTCTCCTCACCTACCCTGGGCCTCCTGTCTTCCGTGCACACTGGCAGCCTCTCAAAGGGCCTTATCCTCTGAGCAGGTGCCAGGTGGAACACCCGTCCCTTATCTCAGAGCTTCATTGACTGCCTGCTTTTCTGATCTGGCCTCCCCATTGTAATTTATTTCTCCCTCTATTATTCCATTGATAAATCTCACATTTAACCAGCCTTTCAGCACTGTGCTGCTGCCCTGATGTAAACTGTGCCTGGAATGCTTTGTAGTATGTCATCCTCACCGGCCGCAGCACCGTGTGGCTTCCTTGGCACACAGGAACTGTAGACGGATGTCACTTGGAGGTTTGAGAATGAAGCGTAGCTTGGTTTTGTCACCCTGAATCGTTAGATTTGTGCATTGTTTTCTCCGGATGGGTTTGGAGTCAGGAGACTGCTTCCAGGAAAGGGGTGGAGGGTTGAATCTGGGGCTGTGGAAATGGACTTCTTTTCAGATGTCCTGGGTTGGGCCAGGAAGTCTGACTCTGTCTCCTGAAAAGCTGTTAAGACAGGTGAGGTGGACCTGAAGGGAAGGAAGTCCTGGCCTATGATTCATTAATGCCCAGGAATGCTGACCTGGCTCCCCGGGTACCCTTCATTTGTCTGCCTTTGCATTAGCTTTGAGAACGCTTTTGAGGAACTGGTTTGGTGGGTGAGAAACAACACATCAGCTCCCTTGGAGAAGGACTTATTAATTCACAGTAGGAAGCAGTCCACGATATTAAAATTGTCACTTTAAAATTGTAAAAATTCCTAAATGTAATACACAAATTGATTTTAAGGATTTTAGGGAGACATAAGTGTTTAATGAAACCTGTAAATTTAGAAACTTAAGTGAAGCAAATGCTTAGCTGCAAAAACCTGATGACAAGTTCATTAAAATGCTGTATTAATTGTATAGGGAATATCAAGAAATTTATATGCTTCATTTGTAATCAGATCAGCAATTTTTAAGAGTATCCTAAATTTCAGTTACCTTGTTAAAGGATTCAATAATTCTGCTATGAATTTATTTATCTCTACGCTGCTGTTAAAATGAAGCTTCTGAATAATACACCCATCATAGTATTTTAAAACTAAATGACTGATAATTAAGCTGCTTACTATGTGTGGCAACGATTTACAATTGCCTAAATAGGTTACTGTTTGCTAACATTTACTTACAGGTGTTAAAAAGTTACTTTTTAGTGAGGAAAATAAGATAGAAAAAGTAAGTAGCAATACGCGAGTCCTCTAGAAAGGTATTTAGCAACATGTCAATCTAAAGCTTGTGTTCGTGTGTTAGTGTGTAAGTAATAAAGAAATACAAACTACTCTTTGGTGAGTGGTCATACAGCATACATGTACTTAAGAGTTACTTTTTTTTTTTTTTTTTTTTTTTTTTTTTTTTGGTCTTTTTCGTTTTTATCGGTACCAGGGACTGAACTCATGACTGCCTGCTTGCAAGGCAGGTGCTTATGCCACTGAGCTAAATCCCCAGCCCCTTTAAGAGTTACTTATAGAGCATTTATTCTAAGTGAGCCATCAGGGCATTGCTATTACAAAATTCAAATGCACAAGATCCTTTTTAAAGGTTAAGTTTGGATAATCTTGACAAAAGACATCACAAAGAAAGAAAAAACAGCTGAGCAGCTTAGGAATGCAGCTCAGAGACAGAGAGCATGTGGAGAGAGGGGTTATTTACTCGACCTGATAATGAAATATGATATTCCATATGTAACATATGTAAATACGGGATTGTCACTACTTTACAGTGAAGCTTTGCATAAGGTGTAAAGTGGCCCACTACCAGTAAGAGGCATCCTTTGGGCTTCGGTACCTTTAGAGGCAATGCATGGGTCAGGGCGTCTCTTATTCCCAGGATACCTTCTCTCCCCTTTAGGTGGGGATGCATTGCGATGTTTCGGCATTCCAGGAGTACATGTGATCACCGTTCTAGGTCACATTGTAATTAGTCATTTCTTGGATGGAGCGTATCAGGAGTGAAGTTTGAAGGCAAGAGTAGTTGGGGTAACTGGTGCTGACAAATAGTTTATCTTCAGTAAGCTGTGTAAAAGGGAGACTAAAATGCTAATCAAACTATGACTCAATCATTACATAAATTGATAAAGAAGAGTGTTAATGATGCAGCTGAAACGTGGTCCAGCTTGCTGGTTATGTTTGCTTAATTGTACTTTGGAAGTTATTGTGCTGTCGTTTTGAATTAAAAATAATTTGTTTCCATTTCCTTAACAAAGAGATATTAAAACTACTGCCATTTGCTCTGTAATATACTGGGAGATTTTGGCTGAGTGATTATACTTAAATTCTTCTCTGTATATGTATGTTCAGTTTTACATTCATGATAAATAATTTTTGCATGCAAATAGCAGGAATATATATACCTGGAATCGAACTCATGACCGGGTACTTGCCAGGCAGGCGCTTATGCTGCTGAGCTAAATCTCCAACCCAAGTAGTAGGAATATTGATGAATAAACTAATAAGATAGCAGGAGCAGATTGCAGATCAGAGTATTTTTTGTTTAAGAGATGAAGTGACTTCCTTAAGACATGTCATCATTTTTAGATTCCAGAGCACATTATGTAACCTCATTCATTCCCTGGACCGCAGTCAGACTTTTTAATTTTTTGGAAAAGCCTTATAACATGCTTCATACGCAGATCCTTTCCAAGGGGAGCAAAGCACCAAGAAAATGCGAATCCTGTTAGATTTGGTGACACAAAGGTCAAAAGATAAACTGTAAGTGATACCTGTGTTTATTTTTTTGACAGTGTTAAATTAGCAACCTCTCAGCCCTCTTCTGGAGAAGCACAGCCTGAGTAATTGAACATGTCGCTGGGGAGTACGCTTGGTTAGGCTGATTCCTATTATGTTGACTTGTCAGGGGCCAATAATTAAAGCTGAAGAGCGATGCTCATTAGTGTCTGCAAGATGATTCAAAGAATAAGAAGGAAAGTCCTTGAGGCACACCTGCGAGAGGCAGGTCTTGCGTGGAGGTCGGAGCAGACAGCCTGGCTGGCTTTTCTGCTGCGTTAGCAACCCGTCTCTGAAAGGGGGTGCTCTACATTAAGTGTTGTAAATGTATTCGCCCCAGCTTAGATTATAAAATGCATTTTACTTCTGCCTTTGAACCTAATTTCGTTCCATGTAATCATATTCTGCTCAATTATGTTCTTAATGGTATATAAGATGTTTTAGAAAATAGATGCAAGTCTTTTCAAAAGCACTTTGAAAAAAATGTTATACTAGCAATCATTTCATTCATTTTACTGGAAGCATCATAATAATCAAAATCTGCTCTGCTTCTTTGAACTCTCAGTACTCTGTACATAAAATACGCGAGTTATCCAGGTTTGATGATAAAGACTTTAGTTATGTCTGTTTGTCACATTTAGTTTGTAAAAATGAAATTTTAAGATGTGTATTTAACCTGAGTGCAGTCCGCAAGCATTGACAGCAGGTGCCTCAGGGAAGAAATGGTAATGAGTGTAGAGTTTAAATTTATCATAGCTTGAGCGAAGCTGTGGGCTTTGGGTCTAATTCACAATTGTTAGCACTCCAGTGATAGGAGAATTGGATGTTCCAGACCTGAAAGAGTTTTATTCTTCTTTTAAAATTTGCCTTAGTTGTCTCCATTTTCAGTAGCCTATTCTACAATCACAAAATATCCTTAAATTTTCCTGTTTTGGGGAAATAATGACTATCGAATTTTTTCCCCTATGATCTGGCTTTGAAAACGGTGTTTTACAGCACTAATGTGGCTTTTTGCTCCCAGTGCTGTACCTGCTAAGCTTTTCCTTTGTGCTTCAGCTGGAGGAAGGTGTGTGCCTTTTGCAAGATTTCAGAGTTGAACCTGGAGTCTTAGTTGGACCCCGAAGATCCTCGGGAACTTATGGTCTGCATTCTGCTTGTTTCTTCCGTGAGGAGGCCGCTTCTGAAGCTGATGTTTGTAGAACCTGTGTCCCCGATATCCCATGATAGCATGGACTGGTCTTGTGTTTCTGTGTCTCGGAATTGATCGAAGTCCCTTAAGGGCAGGGACTGATTCTCATTAATGTTTGCATGCAAAGGGGTTGGAGCTCAGTAAACGCTGGTTAAACTTCACTTTGTGAGGGTACAGGCGAGACCTTGAGGAATAGTTACAGATTTCCAAGAAAACCAACAGTTTCAGAAGTCAAATGGAACAACCTCAGACGCCATGCCAGGAATTCTTTGCATGATGTTCTTTAACAGATCATTCCTTTTCCAGCTCGGTAGAACATTTCCAGAGTAAGATAGGTCACTACTGTTCTGAGCAGCTGTTTCTAGACTGGACAAATCCAATTTTTAATGATAAAACAAAGTTGGCAGTAAACAGAGGTATATTTTACATGAATTTTCTTCACACTGTACTCGTGAATTAAGCAATAATTATTATTCTCTTGTCCAGCTAAGGATGCTGAACTTCACAGAGGTTGAATGATCTACCCAAAGACTCAACGTTAATTAGTAGGCTGAGTTGGCATGGGCGTTTATCTGTTTTTGGATCTGAGAGCTGGTATTCTTGGACTTTTAAGCCTGTTGCTACAGCTTTCTTTGTCATTATTGCAAAGCTATCTGTGATTACTTTTCTTCAGTTACCCATGGAGGTGTCTTAGGGCTCCACCGAACCCGCACGTTACCACGGAATCAAACATGAAACAGCTTTGGTCAGCACGAGCAGATTCTTAGACTTTATAGAAAGCTTTCACCTGTGTTTAATCCTGTATCTTAAATCTTGGCTCTGAGTAGCTGGAAAAACTTGGGTGAACCACATAACTCCTATAATATAGACGTTGAAGCTGTGAAAAGAAGGCATGGGGAAATCTTTTTCTTACTACTCTGAGGTTGATATTGGAGTAAAATATAAAAAGATTCTTACCTATTTATATATTGAAGCTCCTTACTTCTCCTGTAAAGCGTTTATGGTGTTGATGTTGTCATCTTCCATGGTACGATGTTTTCCTCAGAATGGTTATAATGGAACCATGGTCAATACTGGCTCTTCTGGCAGTTACACAATGCTGAATATTTACATCTTTGGATGAAGACGATTGATAGTCCTTAAAGTGAACAGGATCTGTCCTAAGCCTTGGGCACTGTAAATTTTTAAAGGTTTCTATGATGTTTACGCGTTTTCACTTCTAAATGAATTTATTGATTAAAACGGAAAGTATCTCAGCTTGCACCTTAATTCATGCATTTCAAAGATATTTCTTTGTGATAGAATGAAATAAACCAATTATATATTCTCTTGCAGTGTCTCTCTGTTCCTGTTAAAGGATGTTGAAGTGCCATTGAACCAATTCTTAGGGTACTATTAATCAGTGTAATCAGTATTAATACACTGCTTTACCAGCTCAGTGCCACTTGTCAGTAATATGACAGGGCGAATTTTACATCTTCTTCACAAAGGCTTTCATCTATTAGAGGAAAGAAGAGATCAGGACTTTAATTGTTAGCAATCAGAGGCCTATGTGATTAAGACTGGCATGCTGAATCAGATGCATCAGAGATTATGCTGGGATTTTTTTATCCCTCACTAATTCTTTTATGAGTTTG
The DNA here is from genome assembly GCF_034190915.1 of Cavia porcellus. Lineage (NCBI taxonomy): Eukaryota > Metazoa > Chordata > Mammalia > Rodentia > Caviidae > Cavia > Cavia porcellus. The sequence goes on along the minus strand of NW_026947493.1, from coordinate 79,124,653 downwards.
AATATAGTCTTATTTACCAATATCTCAAATTTTAATTATAGGCCCATGGAAGAGTTGGTGCCCGATGGCAATAATTTGATATTTAGAGGTAAGCACTGCAGTGAGGGTTTTGTTGGTTCCTTCATCCATTGTTATCTCAGAGATTTCTGAAATCCATTCATCTCCTCAGTCCTCCAGATGAATCCTGTTGATTTAGTTTGATCGTCTCAGGCGACACCGGCACTCTTTGGAAGCTGGTTTTGGTGATCGCCTCCTATTTGGAGCGGTTTACTCTGTGCGATGCTTTTAGTGACCCAAGGACAGTGTCTGCATCAAGGTCCCTGAAGGGGGAACAAGAATCCAAACCTCAGTTGCTCAGCAACGCAGCCCAGGAGCGTGGGCTCAAGCATCTCCAGAGCTAAAGATTCGTTGGACTATTTCAGTTTAGCACAGGAAATACAGAGGGAAAGCCAAAGGGTAGGGCTGAGAGAGCTATGAGAGCTGTTAGACAGACAGACAGACAGATTTGAGAGATTATTCTTTGTCCTCTGATTTAAAAGAAAATAGCATTGCTTAGAAACTCAGTTTCAAAGTACAGCTAATAAAAACATCTTTTTAAGTTTTGGCTATTTGATATGGCATTTTTATGATTTTTATCAGACATGAATTATGCCATTTGATATGTTTCTTAATATAATTATAAACTAAAGTAAACTTCCCGTAATTTGGAGGCTAGATTAAAAATCTAATTTCTAGGAAATTACCAAATCAGTGATAAACTTCAAATGTAGTTGACAGCTGTAACAGCAGTTTGATTATTTAAACATATGAACTGAGCTTTGTGGGGCATGTTACCAGGAGCCGGGCAATTTTTCAGAATTATTTAATAACTGTTTCTTGTCTGTACTTGTGAATATCTGCCCTTCTCTTTACCAACCTGGATCTAGAGTGAACTGCTCTGTGTTGAAAAGTAAGTGAATTTACATCGAGGGAGAAGTTGCGTGTTAAGGTCAGAAGAAATAGGAAAATTGTTTTGTGCAAGTTAAACAATATATGCTTATATTTGATACTAACAACTGGGGGAAATCTGAAAAGGTGTTTTAAGTATACTCTGTTTAAAATGTTAATTTAAACCCTAAAATCTGTGGCGTGTGTGTACGTGTGCATATGTGCACCACTTTCGTTTCCTCTCCTGCTTCATTAGTGAGCACATATTGAGTCCCTGTGTGAACACCAAGGATAAGAACATGTTCAGTTCTGTTACTTATGAAGTTGCATGTCATCACCGAAAAACTGTTGTATCTCTGAGATTTACAACAAAATAGCATCTCATATATCATGTGACACTGTGTACTGAGAAATGATTTGATTGTTCAAAAAAGAGTCACCTGTTGTGCAGAGTTCTTTTTTGGTTTTTGCTTTTGTAGCTAGGATTGTTACTGTTCAAAACATAACAAATACTTTTATGTATGTTTATGTATGTTAAATACATGTAAATATGTATTTAACAAAATGAAATAATTTATCTCTATGCACTACAGTAGACTGTAAAGATCTGCTCAGATTTTATTTTGGCTTTAGTTTCAGATGATTTGAAGAGAAGAATAATTTATACCATTAAATGTTTTGTAGTAATTTGATGACTTTCTGCTTCTCAGAGTGACTGAAATAGTAGCAATCAGTAATATCTAAGGCTTTAGGTGTACAGAAGATACCATGTGAATTTTATATATATATATATATATTTTTTTTTTTTTGTCTTTTTCCTTTTTATTGGTACCAGGGATCGAACTCACGACCGCACACTTGCAAGGCAGGTGCTTATGCCACAGAGCTAAACCCCCAGTCCCTAGAGAGGCATATTTATAAAAACATAATGTAGAACTCTGTTGTAGTCAGGGGTTACAAGGAGAACAATTATCTACAGGGCACATAATCTATAGTATTATTTATAATGGTCAAATACAAAGGAAGTACATGAAATCTGTCAACAGTAAAGACGGAGAAAATCCAGCTGGAAGCCTAGTAACATGATTTTATGAATCGGTTTATAAACCGTACATGTGTGAGGTGGACATTGTGATTGCTATTTTGCTGATGAATGAAACACGGCCTGAAGAAATCAAGTTAAGAGGCTGCAAATCAAATAGGGCAACTTGGTGAGAAGCTGTAACTTGCAGATTTGGTCCTAGATCTTCCCTCATAATCATTTGGATCTTCTCTCCAGGGTGTCTACCTAAATATCCCCACACAGCATGGAAATGACTCCCCTTCTGTTCAGAAATTGCCTCTAAGTTGCTTAATAATCTTATGAGGGTTTTATTTCATGTTTAGATTCATTTCTGTCTTCATGAATCCTTAGTGATAAAGAATTCATGTTCTACTGTTTAGGGCATTTATGATTTATGCTGTGTTATGAAGGACACTATCACTGTGTTAAGCAGAGTATCTAGAACATCTTAGAGTAGTATCAGAGGAATCAGTTCTTGTAATTTTTATCACAGCAAGAAAATCCTAAGGATTCTATAAATGAGTATAGCATTGATAAAAAAACCATTTTGAAATCCATTCTCAATTAAGCTAGTCTTTTAAGTACTATTTTGGTTTTAGTTCATTTTAATTCACCTTTTCATGGTGCAATTAGAGAGTGAAGACAATTTAAATGAGTAGAGTGAATCTTGGATGAGGAAAATATGAAAACATTATTTTTCAGTTTGCTACAGTTAGCTGCATTTAAAAATTTTTTCGTGCAAACATTTTCTTCTGGTGCCCCCTTATATAAATGAAAATCAAAGAATTGTTAGTTTGCCTGCAATAAATGCTTAGTTCTGTCAGAAGAAAAATTACAGATGGCTAAAAATTTTTAAAGAAAGTCTTAAAAGAGCTTTGAAACGCTCATAACTTAGCAATATTTGCATTATTCCTAATCTTGAAAAAAACAAAATAGACGAAGGTGGTATTAGTGGGATAAATACATGATGCAACAGCCCTGGCTGTGGAGCTCGCAGAAGCCCAAATTACATTTAACCCTCATCAGCTCCATGTGAGATTAAAAAAATAAAACCAAACAAAAAACACGTGCTTTTTCCATGCTTCCAAATGATGTCAAGAGTGCGGACGGAAGAGCAGTCCAACGTGCTTGTTTTATTGACCCTTTTCAGGTGGTGCTGAAAATGTCATGAGGTTATTTTTTTTTCCCTCTCCCTCTCTATCCTCTGGGCTTTCAGATCCCTGAGGACACAAGCCACTTCCCACCTGCCGTGATGACTGCTTGAAACTGTTTATGGCAAACTTCAGGGAAGCACACAGACTCTGCCTGTTGCTAGTGGAAAATAACACCTGTGGGTTTTCTTCATGGTTTTTTTTTTTAATTCATACATGGCGTAGAGAAAGCGAGAGCTGGCACTTTGTCTGCATGGAGCCACCATCCCTTTAGAGTAGGTCATATGGTGGGATTTAAATTGTGTAATTATATAGCGTTTGACAGTTCCCTTCCAATAATAATAGTTTGCATTTATATAGCCTGTTTCATCTTCAAAGCATTTCGCAAGTCCTAATTAATTCTCACAGCATGCCTGGGAGATGGGTATCATCCATCCCATTTTACAGATGTGGAAATTGATGCAAGCAAGTTAAGAGACTTGCCGTGGGCTATAGTGGGAAGTCAGAGTCCAAATTCAGATTGCAAACTCAGGAGTGGCTGGCGCCTAAATCCGGTTTTCTTAGCTCTAAATTAGCCCTCCTCGCTCTTCTCAGCTCCCTATCTTTTTTTTTTTTTTTTTTCAAATAAGCCCTGGAAGGGACTCTGTGGTTTTCCCTTTCAATCGTCTTCTTAGAAAGTAGTTTTTTTAACACTAACCCCAGAATTAAATAAATCATCTTAGTATAACAGCTTTAAAGAGCTAATATGTCTAATCAGGATATAAATATTTCGGAGAGTCAGCAAATGAATTAGGTTTGGGTGCAAGAGAGGATTGCAAATTACATTTTGCCTAATAAATATTGGATCTGTAAACAGTAAAAGTAATGATAGTGATTAGTTAACAGTACCAAATAAAATGTGCATTTAAAATGAACCTGACCAGGCATTTTTGTGTCATGCTGACTGATGTGTACACAGTCCATTCTTTGAAAAATCAAGGCATTCATTTGAACTCTAAATTGCCAGCATTGTAAATTGTAAATTGCGGTAGTCATATTGTGCTGTGATGTGACAAATTACAAATGGAATATTGGCCAGGCTTCCGCATCTTGCATTTCTCCTGTATTCCTGCTACTATCAGCATTAATCTCTTTTGCAGAAGCTGCGTGGCGAATTGTTGTGGACATGGAAAGGACATTAAGCTGTGGTGCTGGCTGTTTCAGGGCTCCGTATGGATTTTCTGCCCTCTGACTTTTCTTGGTGGTATAATTCGGTACAGTGCGGTTCATTGTGGATCCTGCTGTGTACTGTATAAGGATTCTGGCACGGTTTGTGTCTGGCAATGTATGTTGTATTATAGTTGAGAATTTGGGGTAAAACGTTAATAAGTACATTTTAAATGGAATGTCATCCTTAAAATTTAAGTTCATACCAGAATTATAAGATGTACCAGCCGTGCCTGGTCCCTTAATCCAGCTTTTCATTTTAAATGGGAAGTAGAGTTTGAATCCTGTTAATAAAGATTGGTGTTTGGATTTGAGGCAACCCATGTAGCTCTGAGAGCTAAAGAGCTCTAGTGTTCTCAAGTGGAATCCTGGACCTCTGTTCTATTTAATTTCTCTAATTGTTGAGTTTTCACCTTAAAACACACCAACACATTGCTCGTATAATTTTGGTAGTGTGTTTCATGTAAAGGTTATTGTTAATGGGCAGTGTGAACGTGCTTTATTGCCTTGGCAGAACCTATGAAAATTGGTTACACTAGAAATAGCTTTCTCTTCTTAACAGTTTATGGTGAAATCATTTATGTGTATTGAGTGGAGGTTGGAGTTGAGTACTTTACGTTATAATGGTAAGGAAAGATGAATATTGACAATATGGCAGAAGCCCTTTGGATCATCTCCATTCAACTATGTGGTCTGAACTCTACACTGACTAATGTTCATGGCATTCTGTGTGCCATGTTCATGAGTGTGCACACACATACATGCACACACAAATACACACTAATGCTATTAGTTTGCTTGCTTTCAAACAAGAGTTCAAAAGTTGATGGAAATTGTTCCAAATCTCTTATGATATTTGAACTTACTAGATTTACATAAATAAAAATATGTTACAAATGTGTGAGATCTGAGAATGAAAACCAAGTTTCTCAGAAATGACAAAGTAGGGGCCAAGGATTTAGCTCAGTGGCATAAGCGCCTGCCTTGCAAGCACATGGTCGTGAGTTCGATCCCTGGTACAATAAAAATAAAGACATGACCAAAGCATCAGATAAGATTCTTTGGACAAGAACGTAGTATATATCAAGTTAAATGTTGATGAGACAATTGTAAAAGACGGAAAGTATTTGGAAGTTTCAGAGGACCGAGGGCATATGGGGGTCTATTTAAGAATGACAACTTGGTTTATGATTCAAAGATTGATCAAAAGTATAAAGTAATTAATAACTAAGATAAATTAATACTATGACAAGTGACTAAAATTAGTGATACTAGATTATATATGACTTTTTTTGTGGTTCTGCACTTCTGACTTTTCAGTGAAGTAGCAGGTGATAAGGAACGATTGCTCAACAGTGGTATAGAAAATCAGGAATACTGCATAGATCTTGTTCACTCCTTTAAGCGTCTTTATAACTAGAAAATCCTTTCTCAGCCTTTTATTGCTGGATCTTTTCATTCTTACTGTGACTTACCTAAATCACCAGTCATCAGCCGGTTGCTTTGGACTGACCTCCAGATACAGCATTTTTGATCCTTAACTTACCTTAATAATTACCAGTGTCTCACTGGATTTTCTTACTAATCATACTTTGCCACTGGCTTTCTGATTTGAATATAACATCTGTGTATTCTCAAGTATGGATGTTGTCATACTGTTTTTGAACAAAGCATGTTAGGATTTCGGTCATGATAGAGTTGATAGTTTAAGAGAAATCAAACTATAGATTAGTCTAAATTCTGCAGGTCGGAGGGAGACTGACCATCTGTACAAAGCAAGAGGAACCTGCATTCTGGCATGGTGCATGGAGAGAGTAAGGTCTCTCCTGTCAAGTGATGAACCTAATCCATTCAGCAGCAGAAGGATCTGCACAGAATTTGAAAAAGGCCAGAAACAGGATGTCTTGGAGCAGGCTTTCAGATGCCGGGTGATGTGTTTTTGAGAGGGCACGAATTACCCAGCCAAATCAAGGATTAGGGAGAGAATGGGACTGGACAAAAGCATTTGGAAGTAGAGGCAAGTAGTAGATCATCGAAGATAAACAGATTCTATTAGAATCCAGAACTTAATGTTTTTTGGATGAGAAACTCCGATGGAATTGATCAGGAACTGCTGGCCTTTCTTTTTAGCCCTGGCCCACCCCTTCCCCATGAACCTGTCACTCGGCCTCTGTTATCTCTGGCTTTTTGTGTCTTAGGCCTTAGGTTTCTAGTGTCCTGAATGGTTTTCACCCTCCGTGTATCCTGCTTAATGCAGCAACAAATCAGAAACTGGAAAATCATGTTCAGGGCCGAACATTTAGCTTCACTGAATTTTAACACTGATTATTTTTAAGCATTTCCAGCTTCCTGTATTCACATCCACACTCTCTTTGGATGCAGACCTGTTCCGGAAGTAAATAATTTATATTCTTTAATGTTGTCTTGACAAGATGTTTCAAAGATGCAAAAGTTTAGATTTAGAAAGCTGAGTTCAAATTGTGAATCTAATGTGTCTCTTTAGAGGTCCCAATCAGGTTATTTATATTGTCTGAACCTTAGATTAATCATCTGTGGAAAAGGATTCTTCTCTTTGCTTCTTAGTTCAATACTGCAAAGAGGAAATATTAAATTAGCATCTTAGAGAGCATTTCATATCTAGAACACATAATATGTTTTCAGTAAGTGCTCACATAAACAAAAACACATCTCAGAAGATATATTTGGAGGTATATATATATGTGTGTGTGTGTATGTACGTGTATTTTTATTTTCTGAAATTTAGGATTTTAGACTATCTATTCTCAAGAATAGTTTCCTTATAGTTATTTAAATGATTGCATTGTCTTTTCATGGATTCCATATTATAAGGCAAAAGATGTCCTAAAATCCTGAGAACTACAGAATATACTAGCCCTGTAGTACAGGAACACTTTCCAGATTGTTTGGCAAGGCGGTCTGTAAAATGTGTCATTTGCACATCTTGTTCTTAGAGCAAACAAAATAATACTTAACTATGTAATAATATACAGTATTAAATCCCCCTGGGAAAAGAGTTGCTTTTAAATACTTTGAAAAGAAACTTTCAAGTTAGTGATTTACACAGTTAATTATAAACAACAAGCCTTGTAATTAAGTGTTGCCATTTTGGGTGGAATTGGTTTCACCCATCACTAATCCGTCTATCCTTGTCTTTGGCCTTTGAGAGATTACGGGAAAATGCACACGATGAAAAGTTTAACTTGTCAAGTATAAATTTAGATGCAAAGTCCGGAATATCAAACACCACAAGTGATAATTATCACCACCTGGAAATAATTTGTGCCACTGAGTTAAGCGAAAAATTCTTGCCTTTCTGCTGCTGGGGAGAGTACTCCCTCCCTGCCGCAGTTTACAGTGCAGTGTCTTGTGGTTCATTCCCAGTAGTCAGTGTAGCACCAAGGAATTAGTAGAACACTAGAGGATAAGTGTTAGCTTTATACAATGTAACTAAGATTAAACTAGCAGCAAATTATAAGCAAGGATGATTGTCCAGTTTCTAAGTGACTCAGGGTCCAGCCGAGTTCCGATTACTTCAGATTTCAACAAACACTGGCCCATTTGTTTAAACAAAAATAATAAATAAAAATTTCACAGTTGATTTTTTTGAGTTATATGTTAATGTCTTACATATGTATTTTCGCTTAGGTCAAAAGTTGTTTTGGAGTCTCAGGATATGTATATTTAATGGGATACCAATTTTGAGCCCCGAAACGTATTAGAAGATAATTTCTGATGATAAATGAACATAAAATTTAGTCATGTTTTGCATAGTTGACCTCTGTAGACTCAGTTAAGGATTTTCTGGCACGAGTTTTTATTCTCTAATGGCTTTTTATATATGATTGAGCTTCTTTACTTTATTAAGTTTTTGTGGTTGCTAATGAGATTTCTATGCAGCCCTCTGTAGGCAAGAGTTGATTTTGAAATTTCGACTGTCTGTGTTTAACAAGATTTAATTTTCATTCTCAAACATTTACATGTATAATTCTGAGAACACATTTTATTTAATGCAATAGAATAAACAGAATGAATCATAACTATGAACCTTTTCCAAAGACATTTCTTAGATGAGTTTTATAGATAGTGAAACTAAATTCCATGTGAAAGATTTAGGATTAGAATATCCACAGGTGAACTTAATTCCGTGTAAAAATGGATCTGGATTATTCAGCAGACAAGAAGCCAGCCAATAGAAATTTTAATCTCTCTCTGATGAGAGGAGGGAGACAAGGAGAGACTCCAGCTCTGTGTGGCCTGTTGTTCCCTCCCAGAAGATCTCCCATGGGATGTGGAGTGCTTTTGTAATGTTTCAAAACAAATTGACATTTTGGTGAAGGCGATTTGAAACTCTAATGGAATACTAAAGAAGAACCCTCTGAATGTAAAACTCTTCCAGTTTGTGTTAATGATTTTTACAAAGTTTAGACATTAAAAATGTAGCCATTTGCCACACTTGGAAGGCAGGTGAGAGACCTCAGTGTATTCCCAAGTGCTCAGCGTGGCACCAGTATTAGGAGAGAAGGCAGGGTCTAAGTGGGTGTGCCATCAGCTGGATGGGAGGGAACAGATGGCAGCTTAGCCAGGTGGATTTATGCTTTTATATTAATTACAATCAGGAAAGAAAACATGCACACCAAGCTCCTTGTTTCTATGTAAATGGCATTTTACAGTGCTGTGAAATGCTACTGTATGGTTATCTAGGAGAATTTTTAAAATACTAATCATAAATTTAGGACTAAATGAATTCTATAAAATGTACCTTTTTACATATGTATTGTGCACCTGTACACATTTGAGTGATTCTGATAGTGCTTTACACTGTTTTTTCTCATAAATTTCACATCGACTAGCAATCTTCTAAATTTATTGTTTCAGGATTCAAGTTTAATACATTATGTGAAATCATGGCGCTTTTGACTAGATTCCTATAGTGGTAGGCAGTAACTTTGTTTCACTCTTAAAATGAATTGTGAACCTTTTGAGTGTGAAATATTTCTCAGGTTGTGATACTCTGCAGTCTTAAAAATAGTAATGTTAAGGAGAATTGATGCCCTAAATTAAACTAATTTCTAAAATAATTGAATTAAATCTTGACACATATATGAATAATTTTTTGACTTTTACTATTTTAAAAAAACTATTTTAAAATTTAAAATACTCGCTTTCTGGAAAGTGGCCAGAGAAGTCCCTAGTACATTTCTAATTTTAAAAAAGAAGCTCTATATTTTATGTAAATAATTATTAAACTCGGAATTTCTGTTAAATCACCCAGATTATGATATTTGTTCTGGCAGTTTGGCAGACTAATATACCATTTCATAAAGAATTTAAAGCAAAAATTACTTTTCATCAAAAAAGAAAATTGAGCTACTTTTTGATACTGAAATGAAAAATAAAAATAGGTCCATAGATTATAGTAACCCTTTATTTGTAATATAAATCGTCTTAAGTAATACTCTTTCTTGAAAGTTCAAATGCTGAATAATTTTAGGACACAGTTTGTTTTGAAAATGTGTTTTCAAGGAAAAAAAGAACACTTTAGATGTAGGAAGCAGAACCCTTAAAATTTACCCTTAAACCCTTAAAATCTGTTCTGAATCACAGAGTCCATCAGGGTCTTAAAATTTGGCATTGTAGATGTGTTTCGGCCTAACTGGTCACATTACGATTACTGGGACAAATTTTACTGTTGACTTCTGTTCCCGGGTGGGTGGACGGTCTGCAACAAGCAACGTCATACAACTCGATGGACTTTATTTTAATCTGTTAGCAAGCTGCTATACTTTTTTTTTGGAGCTAAAATAATACACTTTTCAAATAACACAAAATTGTTTTTAACTGGTACATAAAATTTTGCATATTTTTATTTTAAATCAGTCCAAATGTATCTGTCTTCTTAGACATTTACGCTGTCTTTATCCTGAGACCATTCCAACTCTTGCAGCTTTTTGAGAGATATAATGCACTATCATAAACTGTCATCATTGATCAATTTCTCCCCACTACAGTTCTTCCCCAAACTCTGCCAAGCGTCATGATTGACTTTTTTATAGTTCACATATAAAGTAATGCTTGAAGTACTTACATGTCTGTTGTTACTTTTGCTTTGTTTTTGACATGGCTAATTTTACTTCACGTAATGATCCCCAGTTTCATCCATGCTGTTGCAAATGAGAGAATTTTGTGTTTTTTATGGCTGAATAGTATTCCCTAGTGTATGTGTACCATGTTTTCTTTTGTGCTCATTAGTTTCCATTTCTTAGCTACTGTGAATAGCGCTGCCATAAACACTGGCATGGAGATGTCTCTTTGACATACTGATTTTATTTCTCTTGGATGTATTCCCAGCAGCAGGATTGCTGGATTATATGGCATTTCATACTTTGAATTGTTTGAGGAATACCCATGCTACTTTCCATAGTGCTCAGATTTCCACCAACATTAAACCATGTTCTTCCCCCACATCCCCTCTGGTACTTGTGCTAACTTAAGTCTTTTTGATATTAGCGATTCAAACTGGGATGAGGTGATGTCTCATGGTGATTTGGATTTGCATTTGTCTTGTGAGTAATGGTGGTAACCATTTTTTAAAACATAATCCTTTCTGACCGTCTGTGTGTCTTTGATGAAACTTGTATTCCGATCTGTAGAATTTACTATTCCTATTCGTGACAGTCACCACCATTCCTCCAGTATAAAATTCTGGATCCCTTAGAAATTAAAGTGCGGAACATTTGGGATCCATGCTTGCTCCTGGATTCTTCGCTGTCCCTCCCTCATATCCTGTCAGTCTTATTTACCTTCTGTTCCGCCTTTTCCATTTAGGTCCTGTTCTCTGTTCTCGTCTCACAGCGGCCACTGAAGTTCTTTTCTTGCTTTTGTGTTTGGTCTCCAATCCGTGCTCCACTCTGCCCCCCTTCATGAAGCCCGGTTAACAGTTCTGTTTGTCTGTTGTCTAAATCCTTCCCTGCCTTGTCACCCTTCGGCAGCCCAATCCCTCTCTGTGCTGGCTAACCACTTGGCCGTCTACCTAGTGATATTGGCTTCCACCTTTTGCAGCCTAGCGAGATAAACTCACGTACTACCCAAGAAGTCCCAGCCTTTTTGTGCAGTCAGGAATACCACAGTAACTTGCACCCCATGCCTGTGTGCAAGTGGTCTCCATGTTCATTGCTTCTGTTTTAGAATTCAGCTCAACCCTTCACGTCCAATGGGAAGCTTTCTTTAACTGGTTCTGCTATTAGATGTTAGTTCTGTTTCGTATCTTTTGATAGTTCTGAAATCGCACCATTTGTGTTAATTGTTTGTGGCACTATCTTCTGTGTAGACTGATTTCCTAAAGCAGGGACTATCTCATGAAGATACTTTAATGTCTTCTTGAAAGTTTCTTGACCAATATTTTCTGAATTTAACTGTATGGAAATATGCCTGAAAAATCTGTCCTCAGGTTTTATAATCTTCATCCATTGTCTCTCTGCGGTTTCTAATGGTCAAATATTCAGTAAACTTTTTGCCACATACTATAAAAATTGCACACAAACTTGATTCTTTTTTCCTGCATAGAACAGATCAGCTCAGCTTTAAAATGTTTCAGCTGTTTTGAGCTATTTTCACAAGAAAATCAAGGTACAGACACACATCACTTTGGTTGTGATTATTTAATCTGTGCTTTATGTACTGGGCGAAGTGGATGCTGCTCACACGGATATAACTACAGAGCCTGTAACAATAGCGACTTTATCTTGTGCAACCATCATTCTTCCTCACGTGAACAGTGTATAAAGGGATGCAGGCTTTCCCTTCCTCAGCAGCGGTGGTCATGGGTGTCTACTGCTTGAAGACTTGCAATAACTTGGCCAAAAGGGCACTGATATTTGATGTACAATAACTGCTTAAACTACATTTACACTACATCATATATGTGTAAGTAATATAAAGTACAGAGGCCACACTAATCGTTATCTATATTATATATATATATCATAACAGCTTATTTAAAGCCACAGTGAAAGTCCAGTGTGGTCGTGTATCTGCTCTCCTACTCCCCTTGACTGTAGGCTCACTTGATTTATACTTTCCTTGCTGGAAACTTTTGTAATCTTTAAGCCTTTGTCCTTCTTGTCTTCTGTCCCATCAGCCAACCTGCCTCTGGGTCAGCTTTTCATCTCCACTTGCTTTTGTTCCCTTGTCACTGCCCTCCCTCACCCTGTGGCATGGTTTCTGGAATAGTTTAGCTGGGTGTCACCAGTGATACTGTTCTTCAGGTCTGCACATGAGGTCTCCCATGACCCATTCTGTGTTTTGCTTAGTATTATTAATATTTGACTGCTGCTATATGGTTCTGTGCGGATTTGCCTGAAATTCTGTTTCGAAGCCGCATCTGTGAGTCCTAAATAAATACATTAAGTAGACAAATAACTCCGTATTGCATTTTTACTGTTGTGTCATTGCCACTGTTGAGTATCTGTAGACTGATGTCATGTTTCAAAAGCCACCCATTAAGTTCCTGAACTACGTATCCACCGTGTTAGTTTTGAGTTTAGATTTTTAAAATTATCGTTTTCCCTCCTGGGATTTCTAGCACCGCTCTGGGGATGTGAATTGAATTGGTAACAGTCAGGGAAACAAAAACTGTATCAGTATAGTGTTAGGATAGTGAACTGAGACCAAGGGCATTCGTGTCCTCTGTTACCTTTCTAAAGTGTGAAGGTCCTTGTGAGGTTCATATTGGTCAGTCCCACTGTCCTGAGTGGCTTGGGAGAAGTGTTAGTAAAACTCGATTTACAGCCATTTCTGGTGATACTAAGTACTCATTCATATTAATTAATGACGATAATTTCCTGTCATAAGGAAACACATATTACTCCAATATGCAGCTTACAGTTAGGAAATAATGTAATTTATAGTTGTGAAATGCAGTATACAATTACAGTTTAGAGTTAGGAAGGGAAGATGAGTGTAACAACTTTTGCCACCTGAATTGCCCTTGCTTACGAGCTATTACAGTTTAATTGGCAGCCTTGAGTTTTACTTTGTCACAGAAAGCATACTGGTTTTAATGGTGCCTACTTATTTATTTATTTATCGTTTTCCTGTATCAATTGCTTCTTAATGCTAAAAGCAGAGAAACGTTGCGTAAGAATACCTGCAGGTGAATTTAAAACTCTGCATTTGGGACTTAACCAACAAGTCCTTGATTACGGTTTGATCTTTTCTGATTTTACCCGTCTACTGACATCTAAGATGACTGAAAACAAAATCGTACTGATTTCGTGGTAAAGGACAAGAGGGTTCTAGTTTTGATGGCCTTCCTCAGATTCTGACACTTTGCAAATGGATAACAGGGACCATTTGCTTTTTATATGCAGAGAGCATTTTATTGGACTGTTTTTAGCCCAAAGGTGATAATGTCTGCTGAAATAAAATCCAAGAATGGCTTCTTTTTTATTAATGCTTAACTATCCTAAGTGTTTGGAGAGGTAAATATCTCCTCATCTATTAACTATATTTTTTTAAGGTTGACTTTTCTCTCCAATAAGTTGACCATTTTCTAGTGAAAGAATAATTGTCTGGTTAAAGAGACCTTTACCTCACAGAGTTTCGGTTTTATTATAAATCACCCATTAGTGCATTAGAAACTAAGTAATGGAATAGAATTGTAACTGTTCTTTTCTCCTCTTCCGTTAAGACTGCCATTGAATTTTTCTCTCTCTTTTATTCTTTGACATAGAAGCTCAGCATGAAAGATGTTGGGAAAATGGAATACATTATTGCTAAGTTCTCAGAAAAAGTATGAGTCCTAAATATGCATTTTTCTGGTTTTAATAGTTGAAAAAAAACCTCATGCATTTGTTGATAAATTATTGTATCCTGTATATTAAATATAATTTCACAAATCTGAAAATAGATAATGATATACCTACCTAAATGATATCATTAACATGTAGGTCCTTGAGCAATTAGAGGGTACAAAATAAATACTATTATGATGAGCAAAAATCAATTTAAAAAACTGAAGTCATAATAAAAAAAAAAAACAGCTCCACCTTGAAATCTCTGTTTATGTCACTTACATAATCAACAGTTCCCTTCACCGGATTCTGGAACTCAAGAAGAAGAAAGATTTGATTTAGTATGAAACCTAATCTCTCCTAGAATACTTGCATGTATTTTTGTGTATCATCAAAGGATGTTGCACTGAAATAAACGTGATAAGCCAACGTCGAGAGGGTGGGTAGGTAGCTGCTGGTTTTCTTTTGTGAAGACTCACAGTAGTGTACATCTCCTATGAATAGACTGTTCGGATCATCTTCACTAGGATTTCTTTGGTAGAAGACCAATTTTGAGTTACTTTTCAAAATTGGGCTACTGGGCCTTGTTTCAAGGGTTAGTTTTGCAATTAATCCTTCTGTGACACTCGAATTTATTGCTAGTAAGAACAAATAGTCTGGTTCTTTGCCACATAATTTAATGTAAAGACAATCTGGGGATTTCTTTTCTAATGTACTAGAACAAGTATTTTATCTTTAGCACATTGTTTATTGCTTTCTACATAAGTCATGAATTTGTGACTTTTGATTTAATGATTTTTGACATTTTTGCTACTTGAGCATATTCTCTCCTTTCTGTCTTCCTCAAAATTATCTTTGTCCAAATTATTAGGGTAGTGTATTGTTGGAAAATACAGGAAAATTGAAAGCAGATTTAGAATATTGAAAGATAATAATAATGTTCCATTTTCAATGTGTTGTCTAGTAATTCAAGCATCTTCAGTTTATAGAAAACAAATCGTTACCACTATAAGCTAAATGATCCAGAAAGATTTTGAGGATGTTACATTTTTCTTTGTTTTAGCTTAATTTATCCTGATAGTGTGTTCTACTCTGAGTATACTAGGTAAAGTCTTTGCTGAGTTTTCTGTTTGACACTTTTTCTTAGCATGTTATCTGTAAGGTTGTATATTACTATTTTAGGAAAAAAAATATATGACATTTATTGTTTTGCAAGTAATATTTGTTAGTCAATTAAATGAAGTATCATGTGAGTTTCTGCTACTATAAGCCACTATAAATTTTGAGACTTTTTAATTTCTATCTTCATTCTTCATTACTAGTTTCTGTAATGTTGTTAGAAATTTTCTATAATATGGGCCCGCTACATGGGAGCCCATTTGCATTTGACTCTCGAGAACTTAAAATGTGGCTAGCACTACTGAGGAACTGAACTTTTAATTTTATTTAATTTTCATTAATTTAATTCAATTGATCCACATGACCAGTGGCTACCATGTTGGAAAAGGCCTCTCCTCTCTAGATAATTAATTTTGCTGCCGGTGTGTTTTACTGTGTCGATGCCATGGAATTCATCAAGAGTAATAGTCCAAATGATTAACAGTGTACTATGTTTATAAAACCTAGCCTCAGCCTCAGCCAAATGCATCTTCCAGTTAATCATCTTTGGGAAACTGAGCCTTATACTCTCTGGTGCGCTGTTCCACGAGTGACATTTAAATCCAAATGTCATTCAAACACTCAGTTTTTCTAAGTAGGCAATCTGATTTTTTATTTTTTTCACCATTATATTCTTGCTTTGTCTGCGGTCTCCTCTGTTTTCTCTCTTCTCACTTAAATTAGCACTCATCTATGAGCATGAAGTTCCTCTTCTAATAAGTCTTGAACAGACTGTATTGTCCAAGGGGGGCTCCAAGCATCATGAGGGCAGGGGCTGTGGTGACACATTTTACACCCAGGGCGAAGGATGGTGCCTGGGTGATTGCAGGCTTTGATTCTTTTCATGAGTAAAGAGATGCTACCCGCTCACAGTACGCTTTGACCTAGCACAGTCAAAATACATGGCTTTGAATTTACTTCCAAGATTAGCTTGACCTTTCGGTACTTGATTCTTTATACATAAAAAAAAAGAAAGTAATTTTATTCATAAATTTGAGCTGTAGAGAATAGATGACCAAAGGGATGTGTGTGTCAATATATTAAAATAGTCATGGACTAAAGAACAAAAACTGTAAAACGTGACAAATAGTGGTTGCTCAACATTCTCTGAGTGAATGACTTTTGCACATGTTACTGTTCAGTTTATGCCATTCAAATGAAATAAGTATAATGGTCAATTTCTATCATCTTTCTTATTTTATGGATATTATCATTGAATTTAAAAATCATTGACATTTTTGTTTAATTAAACCATTTTGATCTTGGGCAGTGTAAGATGAATAGATGACATGAGGTACAGTTCATGGAACACGTGTTTTGCATCAGAGTTTTTGGAAAAAACTGAAGACAACATAAAAGCCACAGCCATTTCTTTCCTTTCCCAGACACTTTTGATTCTAACCCCTTTGCTGTACTGCCACCCTGGTGAAAGTGAAGGCAGTGAAGGCTAGTTTTCAGGACCCCCTCACATCATGAGATCCAGTGGTTATTATCTGCTGCTTATTAAGCTATAAGAGATGTTCTTGCTGATGTTTTTATTCTATCATCACCATTTGTAGGAGAAAAAAACTACTGTGGATTATGACAGTCAGCTCTTAGGAATGAAATCTTCAAACCAATACATAGAACACTGGGCCCAGCGGAGGTAGAATTCTGCTTTCCTGAATTCCCAGTGTTGTGAGCAAATTCTTATGGTATCTGAGTTACTTAAAATTGTACATAGGAAGAACTGATGTAGTATCCCTAAATCTAGAATACACCAAAATACCTAAACTGAAGAGTTCTATTAGTGCTCAAATTCTGATCAAACTGAAAGATGCATTGCTTAAATAAAATGCATTAGATGTTTGCAAAATAATTTTGAATTCATTTTTATATTTAATAAATTCCTATATATGACAAAAAATAACCTGTAAGAGACTGAATTATTTGAACTCATGACTCCTTTGTTAACAACTGTCTTAATCTTTTTCTTTTTATTTAAAGAGAGAAGAAAAAAGAAAGGACATAAAAAAACAATGCAGTAAAGGGTACAAATAATGCAGTATTTATAGAAAAAAATATATACAGTACAAAATCGCCCGTTAATAGGTTACATATTATCTTCCCAGAAACAGTTGTCCATATCACTAAATTAAAGCATATAAAGTGAACATTCATACAGTGGAATTGGAGACAGTTCCGTTCAATGATCCAACAAAAGCTCAGTTATATGGTTTTCCATCCTACACACTCGAACATAGCTGCGGTTATATTCCTTAGTCCACCTTACTTTCCTCTCTTTTTTACAGTAACAATTAGACTTTTAAGGGTTTTATTACTCTTACGGTTCTTATTACTTTTTTGAAGAGAATAAAACCAAATGTGACTAAGCAAAACAGAGTCAGTTAGAACAGAAGGGTGGGCATAGCACTTGATGCAAAAATAGAATACCAGGTGATCAAAAGTGGTTACCACTGTGCCTCTTGCTATTTTTAAATTGAGTTGTCTGTATCATCAGGTATAATAGAATTGATCAAACAGTACAGAACAAGACCAATAAAACCTACACTGAAGACCTTACAGGACTTCAAAAAAAAAAAAAGGATAATAGTCAATCCATATTTGGCATCATAGTATATCTTATTGCCTTCAAAGTGGTTGCCTATACCCTCAAACTTGATACTGTCAAACAAAATAGGATATATAATAATCAGACACAGCAAGATGGGGAGAGCAATACTGGGGTTCAAGTCAGGTTAATAGGACAACAAAAAAGTTACTATATGTCCCGTTATTTTTTAATTTAGACAACTATCTTAATCTTTATAAAGTATTAGAGGAATTCTGAATTTTAGAATGGGAGAGTAACCGCTAGTGTAATGTTATGTATAACCATAAACAAGTGTGAACACTGACCTTGGTCACCTAAAATTGTTTTGACCCTTCGTGAGATAGTTACTGTAAACTATTTAATTTAGTTGCACTTGTGTGTAATTATTTTCTTCACCACAGGAACATTTTAATGTCATTTTGATAACATTTTAGATCTTTCTACTTCTTGTTTTTTTTACCACAGATTTACATTTAAGTGAAGAGATGATGTTGATATAAGTGGTGTGTGTTTTCCTTTTCTGGTTTTATTCATAGACCTGTGGAAAAAATGCAGTCAAACAAATGTTTGGAGTATGTTTAATAATTCAATAATCTGTTAGCATGGGCTAATGTTTGATAAAGAACTGAAAATAAAATCCCAAAGCCATGACTTTTCTCTTAATGTACAAAGTTAGCATCCACATACAGACAGGTAAAAAAACTTCGCAGGCACCTTAATGACTGAATCATAGAAATGATTCCATAGATGTAATCACAGATGGCGCTTAAGATTCTGGAATAGAAAGGAATTTTATGAACCCTAGAGTTTTCGCTTGTAAATATATTGTGATAGCAGGTGTCCTGATACATGCATTGTTTTTGTTTTTTGCCTCATGAAGGCTAAACTATTTTAAGAACTATGTTACAAAATAGAGCAGAAAGATCTCAGTATTTGGTGTTGACAATAATATTTTAAGCCATCTTATGAGCCAGCAATTCGTTACCATTTATAATTGATATCAGGAACAATTCTGATAGTTAATTGATTGGGCTGGACATAGACTTTCCTGATACATCAGAAAACATTATTGCCAACTGCCCAGGATCAGCAGATATTGTAATTGTGATAATCTTTAGGTGGCCTCGCCACATTTAAGGTCCTGAACTCCAGAGAAAAATGTGAATATTCAGAATGGAATTTTAGGAATCCATCACTGGGCTTTCAGATTCGAGTTTAGAAAAGAAAAGCCTGGCCAATCACGTATCTCAAATCTTACCATGGTGCATCTTTCTAGGCTGTGACAGTCTCCGGGACACCAAACCGAAGGGTGAGTGGAACTCTGGCTTTTTTGGATGCCTTTTTTTTTCAAAGCATCTTAAAACTTTCCTCCTTTCCCTGTCCCTCACAGTTTTCATACATGTCTGTTAGTAGTAGAGCTTGCAGCGGGTGATGTATTTTGGGTTATATTGGGGATGCTTTGAGTACAATCTTTCTCCTCTTCTCTAAGCTTAGTGTTGTATCTGATCTTGGAAAAACAAGAGCCAAAGTGTTACTACCACAGGAGACTTGGGCAGTTGAAATGCAGCCAAAGTGCATGAAAAATAATAATTCAGTTCCCTATTAATCCAAAGGACAATGCATATTTTCACTAAACATCAGAGAAATAACCTAATTCGAAGGACCACGGTTCTTAAACAACTGAGGGCATACCAAGTAACCCTAAGTGTGGAAACTTAGCTCTCTTACCTCAGTCCATTATCTGATTTTATTTCCCAGACAAAAAATTATTTTTACCATCTTTTACTTAGAAGAAGTTCAATGTTCTAGAATCAATTGGTCATTTTAATAAAAGCTTAAAACATACCTAAGTTTGGATTAATGTGGTGGTGGCAAATGACCCACAGCCTCCCTTTTCTAGTATTTCATGAATAATTGCATCCACTTGACAAATCGAAAGCATTTTGTTAGCACTTTGCGGGCTCCTTAGTTGCTGGCCTCCTTAGATCAGGTCCTACAATGTCTGCTTCCCTCCACTCCTACACACTGTAAACCACTCAAGCTTTTTCACTCATTGCAATTTTCCTGTTGTGAAGAATTGAGGTGCTACCTTGAAAAGCTCCTCCCTTTTAAAATTTTTCCTTGATAAAGAACAGATTTCACAACTTGCTTATGGAATTGAATTTTTTGCTTCTATAACATGCATAATCTTAATCGCCTTATTAACTAAAAACAGCGAGATCTCAGAGGTAGGTATTTAAGGTATGCCGAACATCTACGATCATTACAGCAGAGTGCAAAACTCACACATGTGATCTTCCACAGTCACACTTATGATTTTGCACTTTCTTAATGTGGGAAAAATTAATACAGTGTTGAAGTCACAGCAAAACGACGTTATAGCCTTGCTATAATTCTGATAGATTGGTGGTCGTTTTGTTAGTACTTGAAATGTATTTAAAAATTTTTCAGTCATGAAAACATTAGCCATTAATTCCAAATTGTACTGAACTTGATAAACAGCAAAGCATTATTATTTTGCTTAAAAAAATGTTTTGGTTGAACACAGAATTTTACATTTGTCCTAATCCTAGATTGTGATACCAAAATGTTAGCAGTAGGGCTTTTTAAGTGTAAAGGTTCAGATTAGGTATTCTTCACGAGACACAATAATCAAATTTTGGTGAAAGAAAACTAAGGAGGAGAGA
This sequence comes from Cavia porcellus, assembly GCF_034190915.1. Taxonomy (NCBI): domain Eukaryota; kingdom Metazoa; phylum Chordata; class Mammalia; order Rodentia; family Caviidae; genus Cavia; species Cavia porcellus. Next base: position 79,104,056 of record NW_026947493.1, on the reverse strand, counting down.
AAGAAGGAAGGAAGCAAGATTACCCTTGGGCCACACTTAACAATAATGAGACCAGAAAAAGATTGTAATGTTTTCCAACTGGTAATATCAAAAGAGTCATTCTAATCCAATGATTTACCTCAGTTACATAAATCCTTATACTTCCTATAAAAATCTCTGAGCCTGCAGATTCTGTATTGCTTTTATTCTAAAGATATTGCCACATTTAAATTTTAGAAGCTGAATTACTTCACTATTGGAAAAAGTTTTGAGAATATAGTTATTATTCTCGATTCTTGGTAATGCAGCCATAAGAGTGCATTTAAGACATTAATATGTAATTTATTAACGCACTGTAGGTATAGGGAAACATTTCAGACTTACATTAAGATTTTTAAATTTGAAGAACGCAGAGACACACAGTATTTTCAGCTTCAATTGTTAACACTCAGCTGAGGGTCCTGAGTAAATAAACACAAACATTCACAGGGTAGGAAATACATTGTTGTGCAAACTGTCCACACAAGGGACTACTGAAGTATAATCTCTGTTGTCTCTCGCTCTGCAGAAAGTGTGCTACAGAGAACCAAGAGGTGCTGCCTAGTATTCTCATCACCACTGGGAAATACCTTCCTCCATGTGTACCTGAAAATAGGAACCAGACACATGTGTAGCTCAAAGACCAGGAAAATTTAAAAATCCAAAATTGAAAGACACACATTAAGTCTTCTGGTTGAGATTTTCTGGTTTTGGTTCCCTCTGAACCAAAGCCCACGTGTCTTACTCCACATCTCTGGAAGGTGCATGATTTGGGGGCATCCCAGAGGAACCTGTGAAATTATTTCTCAAAACTAATTTTGAAACATTTTAAACCTTATCCTTGTCTAAAGGATAACTAAATATAGGATAACTGTATTTGTTGTTTTACTCATTAGTGTGGGAACCAGAGAGATAGGAAAGCTCTCTTAAAGAAAAAATTTGAGGACCACAAGCTATATATATATAGTCCACCAGAAATGACACTTTGATCACAGACAAAATCAGTTACCACTGTTCAGTAGATCAATAAAATGTGAAGCTTTGGGATTATCATTTCTCTGGGACAGGAGATTACCCTATAACCTCATAAAGGATCTTAATTTTGAGTCCAACACAAATACGTCCTCTCCATGATCATGACAGAGCCTCCCAGTATATGTCAAAAGAATGTGCCACCAACCAAATACAGCAATATTTACTTATAATCCCACTTTCTGGGGAGACTAAAGCAGGACAATTGCAAATTGAAGCTGAGCCTCACCAAGTTAGCAATTTACTGATGCCCTTGCTCAAAATAAAACTACTCAAAAAGCCTGGGAACACAGCTCAGCGCAACATTTTAGGTTTGACTCTCAGGGTCATCTCCACCACTTCCCAAATGCTACTGTTTTTTGTTTTAACTCATTTCCAAATAGTAGGTATTTTTTCATAATAGTGTGAGTGGAGATAATTTTTAGACATCCACCAAAACGTGTTCATGTTAAAATTGGTTTTGTGAAGTATTTAAGACCTGTATAGATACTAGTCTGAGTAGTGGACAGACTGTACTCGTCATTTGGTTCATTCAACCACCAAGAATATGAAACCAGTTCCAGAAGCTGAACGATAGGTGAGCTTTGGTGATCTGGGGTAACACCAAGTCCTGTGTTTTCTTCTTCCTGTGCCTTTACTGCTCCCACCTAGTCTGCCTCTCCCCATTTCTTGGGACTCCAAATACATGCGTGTGTATGTGTAGGCTATTTATGGAATTTAGACCCAAAGATAATTTTTTTTAAACTGCTGACAGGATAAAAACTTCATGTAATTAGTACTGCCAGACACAATCAGAGGGTGTATTAACGCTGCTTCTTAAAACTGATGAATCTTCTGTTGACAAATTAGCAAAACAATCACGATTTCTTTGACAGTGAAGAGGTACGTATATGCATCTGTGCCTGGAATCTAAATGTCTGTTTCTTCTTTTGCTAAGTTGAATACTTTATGTTAAATATCAGATGCAAAATAGAAATAGGTTACTACCAAGGGGTAGTTACAGATTTTCAAGAGGGATTTTTGAAAGCCACAGTCTATACTAACTTTTAAATTAAAAGTATTTTAGAATTTTGAAAAACTTCTAATTTGCTGTGACTGACTTTCCTTTTAAAGTGTCATAGAACCTCACTCATTAATTTATGTTTAATATGTCTCTAAACATTTCTTTACGTATATATATTTAGAGAGAATTTAAATGGCACTTTATTTTGTGTATTTTCTCATCAATATTATTATAAATATCTGTGTAAACTTTTAAATGTAAAGTTAATAATACAGAAAACATTTATGTTTACTGGGTTTCTGACCAAATAATTTAGTATATTTTGTTGACTTAACGGCTATTGCATATTAAATACGTTGTAAAGAACAGAATATCCACATTTTAAAATCCTCAATCTCAAACCTTTTTTTTTTTAAATCCTAAACAAATGATCATCTATTGAAATGATCTCAAAGTCACTAAATAAATTATCTGGAGAGAGAATTTTTATTAGATTTTAGTTTATTCCAGCCCTTTAACTGGAACATGATTTCTAAAGGCAACATATTTCAAGTTTACATTGTGGATTTCAAAGTTAATTAAACATTTAAGTTCAAAGGATTACTATAATGAACATTTATGAGCATAAATCCTCCCTAGTAATATTATTAAGAAATAATATTCATCAGAAGGTTGTGTTTCTACTTAGTTTTACACAATGTGTGCCTTTATGACTAAAATCTCATTTATTTTTTGTGCCACATTCGCTTTTCTGGTTTTTCTCCTGTTAAGTTTACTGCCCATGAAAAAGCCATTTGTAAATTAACAGCAACAACAAAATTGCAAGCTAAAAGAAGTTTTCAAATTTTACTGAAAAGTAGAACATCAAAGACATTTCAATGGAAATTTCATCACAGGATTTTTCTGGACATGGGAAGCACATACGTGTTGAGAAGACTCCTTGTCATAATCTTAAACTTATGAAAGGGCAGTGATATTCATGATTGAATCCTCTTCACATGTGATGCCTGTGGAGAAGCGTTTGTGTTATTTGTGTTTGTTGAGAGCATGTAAAACTGAGTTTAAATGTCTGTTTTATGTGATTTTGGCAAAAAGTGATACGAGGAAAATGCCAGCATTGCTGTTGCAGCCTCTCTTCATTTTAATTTATTTTTCAGGTGGTTGTTTTTCAGGCTATGCTACATTGTATTTTTCAGTGTTAAAAAATACGTCCTCTGTCTTTAACTCTCTTCTCATGTAAATCAGCATTTACAAAGGCAATTCGGCAGGTTTTGTGAAGCCTGCCACCTATAATCTTCATGAGCCCCTCTTTAATAAAAATAATTCATAATTATGGATATACTCTTAGGTTGTGAATTTGATTATTCCAGACTAAACTTTCAGAGATTATAGCAAATTACAGAAATTAAAAATTGGGCCACCATGATTATCATGAAGATCCAGAAAGACAATACAAGATTTGTGTAAGTATCATCCTCTAGAACCCGCTTTAATCTCATATTTCTGTCTGTGTACTCTTCTGTGACCTCATGATATAACAAGAATTTTGAAACATTTTCTAAACAGAGATGAGTTTTAGGTTTAGTCTGGAATAATTAATATTCATTTTGCATAGTCTGTGGTAGATAGTCTCTAACTTGACAACTTACTGTTATGTAGTATATATTGTTAGGATTGATGACAATACCTTACATTTTCCTTTATATATGAACTATTGATTTTGAGTATATTTTTCATGAGTCCTTTCGAAATTGTATTTTTTCACTTTTATTAGTACACATTTGCATTACATAATGATTGCATTCACCATGAGGAATTGATACACGTGCTTATAACACATATCAGTTCTCTTTTTTCCCTTTTTGTCCACCCTCTTTTATTTTTCCAGTGTTGGAATCATGTATTTATAAGACTTTGTAAGCATATTTATCTTACATACAAAATGAGAACCAGATTGACAAGACAGAGAACTTACTAAGACATGTGGGATGCGTGCACTAATCAAGGTACACTTTTAGATAGGTTATCGGTACTAGATTTCAGTCCTTTTTTTTCCCTTTTTATTCATACTTTATGGATATAGAGATAGACGTAGCTATCTCTATATACATATTGTAGATAGATACACATATATGCATGTATCTAAATAGATGAATACATATTTCTCTATATACAGATCTCTATCTATTATCTATGTAGCGTTTCATAGAAGAGAAGCCATCTGAAGTTTCATTTATCCTTTTCTACCAAGAATCCAGAGTTACAGGGTGCTGTTGGGAGGTTTCTTACTGGAGTGTGATCTCTGGCCCCTGGTTCTTGTCCTCCCACGGATGGACCACGTTGCTGCAGTCACAGCATAAACACACGCGGAGACCTTGTCTGTACCAGCATGGCTGGCCTAATGATTCTTGTGGCTCCAGGTCTGTTATGATATCTTACAAATGAAGCTAAACAGGTGACATCCAATCCACACAGATACAACTGTGGAGCAGCTCAGCCAAGCAGGAGGTGGAAGTGCAGAATGCCCAAAAGCTGCTCCACTGAAGAGTCCCTGTGTCCTGGTCCCTGGCTTGGAGTCTAGCTAGCATGCTTGCCGGTGAAGGTTTGACTCTTAAGAAAGACCATCAGGTCTTTGACTTTTGTTCGTTTTCATTCTGATTCTGGAAATCAGAATCTAGAGCTTTTGACTTTAATGCATTTTAGATGCAAACTATACTTTAAAGTTGTTTTCTTTGATGCAAATACACATAATAGGCTGTTTATCACACATTCATTCATACCATTAACTGACATTTTCTTTGCAACTGAAACACAAAAGCTGTTTACTCCTATTTTTATTGTTTTAGTGTTGTCTTGCTAATTAGCTTTTCAGAGCTCCTATGGCATATTTTGGCATCTTTGCTCTGTTTTTTTTTTTTTTTTTTCTTTTAATAACAAGAGTGTAAAAATTGCATAAGACACAAGGGCTCAAACTGATTATCTGATCTGTTTTCTTCATGTGATCACAAGAGAAGTATCTTCTTGGGAAGGAGGATATTTACGCGGAGCTGTTAAAAGTGAGGCTTTTACATGATTTGAAGAAGATAGTAATTAAGATATCTGTCTAAATGATAATAAGAATTCAGTGAATGAATTCTACTTTGAAACTTACAGGACAACTTGTTAGGAATATCAAAGTAGAAAATATTCCTTGTTCTGGTGAGCAGAGTGATCTAGAGTTGTATGGATGCTCACATATTTTAGTTAAAAAGCATATAAACAGCTCTCTATTACTTTTTACACTTAGCAAAATACAGATATATCTATAATATATATCTATATCTATAATATGTATATTTAAAAAATATATATCTAAAAATATAGACCAAGGAGTTTTTCAAACTTCTCTGCAAAAACAAGTTAAATATAATTTTCTCCCCCCACTTCTATTGTTTTATGTTGAATTTTATTAATTTTAGATACACTGCAAAAACATGTGAAAGTGTTTCACTTCTGTGATGTAGTGTTATATACTTAAAAAAAAACACTGGTTTGGGACTAAGATTAATGGTGCTGGTCTGAGCCCCGTGTAATTTTGCTTATGTTTATTTATTGATCTATTTTGCCTTTTTGAGGCAGGATCTTGCTATGTAGTTCAGGCTGGCCTTGAACTCCTGGCGCTTACCCACCTCCTAAGTGCTTACACTCTTTAACCTCCTGTGCACGCCAACGTGCACTTTTGACTGAGCTGATTGAGAGGGTCACCTAATAAACGATGTCTGGCAATGACACCCAAATCTGTCATCCCTGCTAGTGTGAGATGGAAATTAGTAAGCTGCGATTCATCTTTCAGAATGCTGTTCGGCTTGGTTTTATATGGGTAGGGTTTAGATGGCAGCAGGTTCTCAGATGGCTGCTGCATTATTCCTGTGTTGGACCAGATTGTTCTTCGTCCTGGAGTCTCCTGTGTGGGGTAAGACACTCAGCCGCCTCGCTAGCCTCCCCATGCCAGTGGCCAGTGCCACCTCGTGCCCCTCTTGTGATAATCAAGAATGTCTCCAGATACTCCCAGACACCCTTTTTGTAGCAAAGTGGCCCTCTTGTTAGAAGTACTGTAGAAGATCTGGAGGACTTAATTATTGAATAAGCAATCAAAAAAACCCATTCTACATAATTTTTAACTGGATGGCTAGAAATACACCCTTTTACTGTTTTTTAAGGATACTGCTAAATCTAAGCACGTGTGAGGCAGTGGCCTGTTCTTTGCATCCTTTTGTCCATGACAATTACAGAACAGACTTCTCATCTTCATGGTCGTGGGAGTGAATAATCCTCTTTTGACCCGTGTGACTTTTGACATTTATTGTTAATCTACACTAATTCTTCTTCATTCATGGAATAAAATAGAGTTTATTCAGACTATAACTTCAACATGGAGTACTAGTCACCTTTATAAGAAATATGGGTCTATTAACAGACTCCTTGTATCCTGATTTAGGCCAGTAACCTCAGGAAGATGTTGATCTCTTGGTCTGCCTTTATTAAGGTCACATGCTAAATTAATCACATTCGTAGAAAAAGAGATACTAATTTTTGTTTTGAGATAGTGTCCCTGAGTCTCTAATTTGCTTAGTTGCCCAGGATGGGCTTTAAATTGTGATCATCCCGCCTCAGCCTCCCAGAGTGCTCGGATTACAGGCTTGGACCACCACACCTGGCTGTAATCTTAACTTTTTGAGGACAGCTGTCACTGTTGCTGTGTTTGGCTAAGCCTCTGACTCTAGGAACGCTGAGAAAATGAGATCTACTTTGCTTCTGTGAGCATCTTGGTAATCTTGAGACATCAGGTAGTGGAGAGAGAGTTTAGATAAGGAAGATGTGCCTGTGTCTTCCAGCTCTGACTCCCCAGGACACTCTGTATCCTGGAAGAGTCACTGCTGTCTCGTCTGACAAATTTTTCTTCTTTGCCATCTGTCTTACTTTTCTCTAAAAAGAACTTGGTCCTCACTGGAGATTCCCTTCTAGTCTTGGGCTATAATAGTCTTTGTCATCCAGGAAGAACATGATAAACGATCACTAAGAAGCATCCTGTTTCTCCTACCGTGGAGTTCACACATGGTTCTCTAACGCTCTTGTAACAACAGCAGTCATGAGCTGGAATGTGATGTGTCCAGTAAGTAATTTTAGCTATAGAATTTTTCTTTCTTTGCCTTACATTTTTTGAAAGCATGGGATAGAATATATTTGGAATTGTGTCATCTACTAGTTCACTGCAAAATTAAAAGTACTTTGTGTTAACCAGAAACAGAATTGCTATGTAAGCTTGAATTTATTCACGGATTATCTTTTGTATGTCACGTTTAGTCACTCTATTAATGACTTAAGGAAATTTTCGAAGTAACACAGTGAACATCTAAACATTGTTCGTAATCCTAACGTCTTGGGAGGAGGAGGAGGAGGAGGAGGAGGTCATGGCATAAGGAGAAGGGGTCCCAGTTGAAGTGTTTGTTCCTATCAAATAAAACAAATTTGAAACACTTCATTCAGCTCCCTGATTTCCAGTGACGATTCTCAAAGTAGTAAACATAGCATTTTCATTGTGATTCATAGTTGATTTTTTATATCAAAATAATATTCTTTATTTATATTTTGAAAGCCCACTTCGTTTGCTCCTTTCTAAGTTTTCCAGGCATCCATCTGATCACAGCTAGTTTAATTCTTCCTGGCATTCATTTCCTGCCAGTAGGAGACAAGACAGGGTTGTGAATTAATCAAGACTGCAATTCTAAGGTGAAATTATGGGAGTTGGCATTGCAGATTTCTGCGACACTCTTGGACCTGGGGAAGCAGTGCAGGGCATAGCCATGAGGCAGACCTGCAGCAGGGAGCTAAGGACGGCCGTGCTGGGAGCAAGATCGGCAAGTGACAGGAGAGAGGTGATCTCAGCAGAGACTGCAAAGGGAGCCATAGGTTTTAGTGTCCCCAAGGCAGCAATTTCATCCTAGGAAGGGAAGAAAGAGAGCTTTCTGGGAAGGTAGACAAGGCTGGTGTCTCTCAGCAGGGAAGTGTTCCAAACCAGAGTAAGGTTGATAGACTTGTGCTCTTATTTTTGAGTTCTAAAACTCAACTGTGCCCTAAAACTGGGCTAATCTGATGTATGCAAAATATGTTTCATATCAGGGAAAAAGAAGGGTGGGGAAGAACAGGAAACCAAAGAAACAGGAAGGGATAGTGTGCGTGTGCTCCCCGGATTTTACCTGTGTTAACCGACTTCACGCCTCCAATCACACGGTAAGATGAGTGTAAGATTATTATTCCCATTTGTCAGATACAGAAGTGAAGACGTAGGGGCCCCATAAAGCAGCCCACACCACACAGTGGGTGGACCCAGGACTCTCTGGACTCTCTCAGAAACTCCTTCTCTACTATTTGACCCCCACTCTCAAGTGGACCTGGGTTTGGGGCATAATGTCATAGGCTAACTGTGACATCTGACTAAGTCAGTCTCTCTTAATGACTTCCATCATAATTTAAAAAGTAGAAAACTAAGCGAAGCTTTGTATGACATGTTTTTTATGCAGCCCAAGATTCCTCCTCTTTATTCCGTGTGGCGCTGTGGAGCCAGGGCTCATGTCCAAAATGAAAACACTGTTCTTAGAAACCCAGGGAGTTGATCATCTCACTTATTAGGAAAAGAATGGACCTAAGTGTGCTCTGCAGATAGAACAGTTGAATAAAATGTCCTCCAGGATACCTTTGTTTATTTGTCTTTTTGCTGTACTAAGGAGGGAACCAGGACCTTACTCACAGACAAGCACTCCACAATGGAGCTCCATCCCCAGCTCCTCCCAGTGTATCTGTTACACTTGATTTCAGATGACATAAGGACTGTCTCCATCCAGGACACTGTGTGAACATTCCTTCTGTGCAGACTCTCCAAACTTAAGGTGCCTAAGTCATTGCATAGAGCCCCTGGGAGGCATGCTCTGAGCCCTTCAGATATGATGATAGCCACCATGCAGCTTTTTATGCGTCCTACCTACCCCAGGGCACTTGTCATCAGAAGGCCCTGATAAGATAGGAATGTGCCTGACAGAGGATCAGGAAGACTCAGTTCTGATAAGAGAGAGAAACATGAACAAAACCAGAAATAATTCTCCTGCCCAGGAGAACACAAACTTTTCTGCTTTTAATGTTTTAATCTTCAAGGACCACATGGTTTCTCTCACTTGGACTCTGCTGTTGCAAGTCATAGGCAAGAATAAAATGGACCTTGCTTGCCTCCAGTAAACCTTTATTTGTAAAAACAGACATTGGCTGGATTGGGTCCAGGGTCATAATTTACTAATCTTTGTTTTACTTGTTAGGGAGAAGGCTTTAAAGTAGATAAAAATAAGACGGACCTAGTACACGGACAAAAAAAGAAAATCTCTTTTTATTTCTTTTTTTCTTCCTAAGAAGCCCAAAGTATGGGCGTTGAGTGGGTAGCCAACCACCCCACATGCATGGAAGAGATCTTGGTATAAGCCGTGGGCAAATGAAAGATGGTGTAAAAAAGAAAAGAACGATGATACCCAAGACTGTAAGTCCCCAGGAGGACGAGGCAGGATGCAACAGTGGTCATTTGCTGACTTAGGTAGAGGGCCACCATTTGGGCTTCTCTTAAATTAGTATTTCATGTTTTTTACATGAGTTTAAAGCAACTAGGTTCATGTTACATAGTATTTCCAAAAGCTATATTTAACTTCTGTTAGTATATTCATGTGTCTTGAGTATCTGCTTGGATCTTTGCTAATCCCAGAGTGTGGAGGAAAACAGGAGAGGCCGACCCAAACTGTATTTCCTGAAAATATTTTTGTAGTGGGTTTTTAAGAGGGTGCGGTACAGGTGCTTTATGTTTTGTGTGACTAGGTCCTCTGCAAGGTGATGCTTATTGTAAGAATAGGAAGCGTGACTTATTCAATGGTTTGTGTGTCATTTCTGTACTCTTAACAGCATTTAAGGTGGAGCGGGGGCTGCCTGGTTTTGGAGTTGAAACAGAAATTAAACTTTTCGTGTTTATAAAATTGTCTTTGAAGCAATATATACTAATCTTACTAGAACATATATTTATGATGTGTTTTTGTAGACAAGTACAGTACACTAATATTATTTTACCATCCACCAACTTTAGGGGGGTTAAGTTTTGACCCAAATCTTAAAGTTGTGATTGATAAAGCCAAATAAATACATCATTCATATAAATATATTACAGTATTTTTTTATTTGACTTGTTGGACTTTATTGAATGTGCCTGTTTAGCTTTTATAAAAAAAGAAGAAGCCATGTGTAGTACTTTAAAAAATCTTTTGCATCAGTATTGGAGGGCAATTTGAGTTATTTGTGAACATGATCCTTTGAGAATAATAAATATTCACCCTTCATTTTAGGGTCCTTTTTAGAGGATGTTAGTTTATGTCATTCATGGAAATAATAGGGCCAAAATTTGAATTTACGATCTTCAGATTTTCATTTTTACAAACAAGTTAGCTCCTGTGGAATGCAAGTTTTTTTTTTTTTTTTTAAATACAACTAAAACCTCCAAAAAACCAAAAAAACTGTCCTTTTTGGACTTCTTATTACTTAAAAAAAAAATTACACGAACATACTGTTTTTAAATTTAGGCTTTAAAAAAATGTCCTCATGCTGAGTTCCTGTTTGCCAAGTTTTAGTTTGGAGAGAATTTTTATAGCTTTTATAAACCCCTGAAAATAGAAAATTTTAAATGGAAATTCTTACATACCCTTTCAGAGGGCCACAAACCTTGCTATGATTTGAAAATGAAGGTAACTTTTCATTCTGTAGGGGCAGCAGCAGTGACCAGAGGTGGTGGTGATTTTCTGAAGCACAGAACTCTGGTTTATGTGAGCTGTATTTTATATTATTTTCATATACTAAGGCTTAGCTATATGCAGATATGTTTGTATATGATAATAGTATATTTGATTTTAAGTGTAGATCTCTTTAGTCAAGTGTAGTTTGTATGTCAGAGGTATCTTACCCATCTTTTAAATTTGTCCTATGATCTACTTGTGATTTGACCACTAGATACGGTTTTAGATTTACTCTAGAAATTTTTTTGTCGTGGAATGGATCATAGCTAGGTATCTTTGGAAGTCGGTGGTGTAGGCACCTGCCTGGCAAGCGCAAGGTTGTGAGTTCGATCCCTGGTACCAAAAAAAAAAGTAAGGTAGATACTCAGCTAGGTCTGTGGGTTATTATTGTGTGTGCCAAAAGAAAATTGGAGAAGTATTTCCCCAGAAAGTTTGGTGAAGTTCATAGGTAGCATTTTGGTTAGTTTGTTTCCTGAGAAAAAGATTTCCAGGTAAAAGTATATGTTTATTTTGAACAAAGTTAATATAATATTTGAATGAGCTAGAACATTTTATTCAAGTGGACAGTCTGCTTTGGGTTTTTTTGTTTTGTTTTATTTTATTGTTTGGGGTTTATTTATTATATAGTTTTTGAACGTTTGAGACAGCGTCTTCTATGTAGTACAGACTGGCCTTGAACTCACAGTGATCCTCCTGCCTCAGCTTCCTTGAGTGCTGGGATTACAGGCGTATGCAACTACACCTGGTGGACACTCTGCTTTGAAAAAGGCAAAAATCTTTGTTTTCCCTGGAGTCTGTCTGTGCCCCTTTACTTTCTCCGGGAAGACACTAAATTTGTATTTGGCAGGAGATATACTTTATGAAGGCTTGACATGTGTGCTGTCTGCAGAAGTGCACTCAAAAGGGAGACCAAACAGTTTGATGAAGGACAGCTCTACAGGAGGAAAAAGAAAGTAAACAGACTTCTATAAGACGGATAACTCGTCCTTGAAACAGGTGCATGAGTTAGTGATGGAATATTGCTTAACTACCTCCTGAAATCTTTTACGTTATTTCTTTAGTTGAATGAGGCTTTCTAACATCTGCATCCGGAACTAATTCTGATAACCTTGACATTCAGATTGGAGATAAAGGATAGATAGCTTTCCTGCCAGTGCTTATGGCAAGGGGAATTACCTAATATTGATAAATACGGCAACGTGACATCTGTGTTGAATTCTCAGTGGACTTGTTGAGCTGCATAAGAAAGGAAAAAGAAGGGATTTCTTCTCAAGATGTGAAACACTTTGGGAAAAGACAAGGTCAAAACTGAAGCATGACGTGATGCAAAATATTTTCAATCTTAATGAAAATATCTTTCAATAACAAATTGAGGGTTGAGGAGCACTGCCACTGTTGGAAGTTGGATGGCTTTCTAAGGGCGTAGGAGACCAAACTCAAGAAAACTGAATTGTATTCCTAACTGGCTTATAGTTTATAACTTTACAAGTTTATGGCTTAAGATTTATAACTTAGGAAGAACAGATACATAGTTTGGGGATGAAAGCCTGAATTATAGAGGGATGACCCGCATTCTGGCGTGAATATCAATCAGTTCAGTATCTGGAGCTGCACAGTTGTAAGATGCCTTAGAAGCTCTTTGTTTGACCACCGGAAATGTATAATGAAGATTAAAGTCCGTATCAAGCCCGCTTGGCTGTATGTGTTCGCGGTTCTGTGTGATTTATCAGGAGCCACGGACAGGTTCCTTTATTTCATGCAACTCGCTTCTTAAAGGGAATCAACCTCCTTCAGAGTTCCCTAGTGTAAATTATACTTCAGTTATTTTTCTTTTTCTGTGTAAAATTGCAGTGTTTTTTTCAAGGAAAAAGCAAAGGATACAGCACAGTCAGGTGAGCTTGGTTTATGATTCTTTGGATACGGATGAGGCTTCTTTTGGCTGTGGTGAAGTGGAGCTTTGGAGGATAGGAAAGATGTAAGTGGGATCAACTGGGTGCAGCGTGGATGCTGCAGGAAGAGCCACATGGTTTGAATGTAGTGATCTTCCTCTTGAGCAAGAAGATGGGAAGCTAGAAACCTAGAACATCAGGCTAAGAAATTCAATTTTGCTTGTTAGTTGGAGTATTGCCATTGAAATTTTCAAATGAGAGAGATGATTTTTGCAGATTAATTCCGTGACAGTGATCCGCTGGGAAGGTGGGGGTGGAGTAAGACAAGGAGGCCCTTGAAAAGCTGTGAAATAATAAATACTCTTAGGTCACAGCAGAGGCAAACAGGGCAGTTGAGTGGGGCTGGAGCACTGGGGAGAAAGGCGTCCACTGCAGAGAGAATTCTGAAGCACCCAGGAGACACTGGGTATGTTGCTGAAACTGCAGAGTAAAGAATCCCTAAGGTCCAGTTCGTCTTGTCAGGACATAAGCAGGTTCTTTCCTTTCACATATTTTAAAAATAACTCTTTTCTTGTGATGAATGAATCTCTTTGAAGCTTCTCTGTTGAAAATTCTATTTGGTTTATGGCTCTTGTTGTTTCTATACAATGACAAAAAATTTAGTTAGCCTACATACTATGTCACAGATAATAGAAATAATAATCATAACAAAAATTCAGTTGGGTTGATTAATATTTGGCCTAAACTGTCACTCGCTGTGTGTTGTATGTACTGTTAGATCCTGCAGTATTTAGGCAGCAGGTGGATTGTGAGGTCCAGCCCTTTCCTGGACGGCTTGTGTCCATGTTGCATTTGCCTCTGAACCCTCAGCTTTTGTTTTCCTGCCCAGTACCTAGGAAGTACTCCAGATATAATAAATGAACAAACAAATAAATGAATGATCATTATGGCTTTCATCATTGGTTGGTTTGTCCCAAGCATCTTCATGGAAAGAGGTCTTGTTCTTCTATTAAGAAGTCCTCTGCTTCTTTGAAGAGATGAAAAAACTAAGTTTAATTTTAAGGGAAATACCCCATAAGTTCATTTATCATGACTTTTCTAGAATGTTGTCATATGGAGAAAAATAAACATGGAAATGTTTGTTACTAACCCGTACACACTTACTTGGTCTAAGGAGCCACAGAGGATTTCAGGAGGAATATTAGATTGGCCAATGTTTTTAATTCAGGAATAAGGGCCCTCCCAAATGCTGCATAAATGTAAGTTCACATTTGGGATCTTTTCCAGAAATGCTCAGTGTCCGTTTTTCCCAGGATGTGTACCCTCTCAGGGTAGGCTAACGTTTGGAGACCATTTAGACTACTTTCCAATTGGATCTGGCCTCAGAGTTCTGCAGCAAATGAGCAAAAATTGTAGAAAATCCTGGGTTCAGCAACCATAGCAGAGTTATAAAGAAAAGGCTTTTTAGCTTCTGTTTCTTGTGCCATTCAACAAGATGTAGAAGGAAATGCAGCCAGATTGAATGGTCGTTACCTGATGAAAAACAGACATCCTTTGGATTATCCTTAAGCAGGACTGAACAGGACTAAATGCAATTAGAAGACTCCACAAAGGCCGAAATGGTGGAAGAAAACAAATGGTTACAAAATACAAGCTTAGGTAACCCATGTGTCTCCAAGTGGCATATAGGAAAAGTACCAGGGGAATTCGTATTAGATTCATCTGCTCAGACGGGTACTAAGGTGATGTTTTGTAGAGGAGGTTTGTGGAATTTTTATGTCAGCTGTCTCTAAAAAGAATGGAAGGATACTTGCACCTCTCTGCTGATTGTTCATATTTGACTGTGTCTAATATTTTTGGGGGGTTTTTTGGTGGATTTTTAGGCCCAGGGGGTTTGACCCCTGGGCCTTAGCACTGGGCTGTGCCCCTGGCTCTTCTTTTATTTTTTAATATGAGAGAAAGTCTCGCTAGGTTGCTGAGTTACCCAAGCTGGGCTCAAATTTGAAATCCTTCTACCATGTTTAATCTTTTTTTTTTTTTTTTTCTGTTTTTATCGGTACCAGGAATCGAACTCACGACTGCCTGCTTGCAAGGCAGGCGCTTATGCTGCTGAGCTAAATCCCCAGCCCCCTACCTACCATGTTTAATCTTTAAAATAACTTTTTTACCTACTAAAAAGATTCATACCTTGTGTACTGACTCCATTATAATGATGATATATAATATTTATTGTCTTCAAAATGAAACATGTTGCATACATCCTTGCAATAAACTCAAGTTTAATTCTCATTTGAAACCATGAAGTAATTTCTTCATGAAATAAAATACTGGACATGTCTGTTTCTTTGAAATGGTATGCTACAGTTGGATCTTACAGTTAGGAAATGGGATTTTTTTTTTCTTTCAGGATGGCAGATTATTTGCACAGTTTTCAAGGAAGAAAGCGTGACAATTATCCCGATAAAGACTTGTTTTTGAAAAAGCTAGATAAGCTCTTTTCTGCACACTCCTTTTAGACACTCAAGCAGGGCATCAGGATTCACGGCTAGCTGAGGCTTCACCCTCAGGCCAGACCTATAGGAGCTGTAGAAAATGATTTATGCATTGTAATAAATGTTACTTCTCAATCTGTTTGCTTGTTCAGTGGTTGAGGTCCCAGAAGAAAAGGTCTATCTCAAATTAGGACTGGCATGTATTATCTGTCAACTTTATATAGAACTGTAAAAGTCATTCAGCTGACAGTAATATTAGCGGGATGTTTTATGGATTTGGTACTTGCGTGCAGCTTTGCAGGGGTGAGGCGTGTGTGCGGGTCTGGGGTGCCGCGGCCCGGGATGGAGCTGCGTGTAGATGAGCTGTTTCTGCACTCCTCTGCGAATGAACATCTGGCTCCCATATTGATTCCATGTGTGAAAATGCGATCAGCCCATATAATGACCAGAATCAATCAGGCTTCAGCCAAGGAGTAATATACACTGGTCTTGATTTGTTAGACAACTAGAATTGGCGGCACCTTGCATAATTTGGCACCAATTGACAAAGATTAGCCTGTTTGGGGGCCTGGGATGGTTATTAATTTGAAACCCCCCTTAAATATTTTGCAGAGTAAAATCAGCTGTAACTTATTTGTCCTGGCCTCCTCCTCTTCCTACGACCTCTAATTGTTTTAGACAAACAAGTGAGCTCGCAGCCTGTTCGCTTTACACAGAAAGACATGAATTCTTTGATCCATACAATATTCTTTAGCTCAACCTTGGAGCTATTTACCGAGGAGATTTATTTGCAGACAGACAGTAGATCGGTTCCTCGTGAACAGGAATGAGTACAGCATCTTTGGGTTTTCAGCTCTAATTTCTGCTACTGACTGGACAGGGAGAGATAAAACAAAGCATTTTTAGCTTTTGTCCAAATCATGCTTTTTATGTACTTTTGAAAGCCAGAAATTAGGTAGACTTTCAAACCCGCCTGCTTGCTCCTCCCACTCCACGTTTATTAGAGCAGAGTGTGAACTCAGAAACTGACCAAATGCTGTTTCGTTTCTGTGCTTTGTAAAATCATGAAGAAATACGTGTGAGCTTTGAAACGGGACAGATGTTGGTTGTAAACATTTTACAGAGGTGTCTCATTCTTTAACTTGGTACAGATAAACTACTTACACAGTACAAAGAGTAGGTATAAGGGAAAAATAGCCGATAGCTGCCAAATATACTTTTAAAAACTGATTATTGCTATCAAGTTTTTTTTTAAAGATTCAGACAATTACTTTGAATTTAGGTAACTGTATTAAAAATCTAAACCAACACTTAATTTTTCCTCCAACTAAATGAGTTATTTGAGTGTTTTCTCTAAATGCTTTGAATATAATGATTTAGACAGTATAATAATAACAGTGAAAGATTGTTCCATAAATACATCTGTGAAATGTAAGATGTGAATGCCA
This sequence comes from Cavia porcellus, assembly GCF_034190915.1. Classification (NCBI taxonomy): domain Eukaryota; kingdom Metazoa; phylum Chordata; class Mammalia; order Rodentia; family Caviidae; genus Cavia; species Cavia porcellus. Next base: position 79,087,322 of record NW_026947493.1, on the reverse strand, counting down.
TTAAAGATTATTTGATTTCTACAAAGAGAAACAGTGAGTTTGACTCACAAAATCGGTTTTAGAAATAATCTTCAGTTGTAAATTGTGTCTGACAGTGACAACTACATTAATCTCAGAACTTAACTAACTTAACTTGTTAGGCCTGTGGATAACCAGAATATGAGAAGTAACCCTCCTTTTTTACCTTATGTGTTTCTATATTCTATACATTTTCTCCTACACATTTATAAATTATAGGGGTGGGGATATGGTTTGGCCCTACAGTGCCTGCCTGGCAAGTGTAAGGTCCTGAACTCGATTCTGGTAATATATATGTATATATTTATAAATGTTATATATATATTTTTTAACGTGTATTTTTGGGGAAAATCTTTCAAGATCTTCTGATTTGACCCTAATCATTTAGATCATTAACATCATTTATGGCGTTATTTTCTTCTTGTTTTGAATGATTTCATAAATAACTGTCAGAGGGCTGTGCATAGCATCATACAAATATTCACAGTTCAGAGAAACAGTCTTCATGGAAAAATTTGACTCATAAGGCAGTCTTTGTTGACAAATTATTGGAGGCTTTACAGTTTTAAAACTTTTCAGCCTTTCACTGGTATACAACTTTCTAAAATAAGAAATAAAGAAAAATACCCATTTAGAGGAAAGCATTTTGAAACGGTAGTCATACTTTTAATTGGGAAGCTTCTACGTCTAAACAAATTTTCAGTCTTTAAGTCTCTGTGTTTTAAAATCTTTCAGATTTCCCTCCACAGGCTTAAAACTCTGGTAGGTAAACAGGCTTCATGAAATTTTTGCCTGATGCCTTGTCAGATTACCTTGTGAGAACTGATTTAGAGACACTTTAAATAAATACATAGCTCTTAGAAGTAGGTAGATGATGTATTATTTGTAAAAGTAAGAAGATTCAGGAAAAAATTTTAGAGAATGAGAGTGTGTATGTGTACACACGCTCGCGTGTACATGTGTGGGTGTGTAGGATGGGTAGACCAAAAGGCTTCAGAATTTCAGACCATTCAGTGACAGAGCCACGCGTAATGTCTATTAAAGAAGCTATGCTCTCAAGGTGTCACTTGCAGTTGACATTTTAGAAAAAGTGGCAAAGCATGTGGTTGTGTCACACATTAAAACAGTTTCAGCACACATGGGTTTTCCTGTGTTTTATAACTAGCTTCAGGTAAGAATTCTTGTGTATTAAAAATATTACCACCATGATTTCAAAGGGAGCCCAGGGTGTGTTACTGGAATGTGTGATAATTTACCATCCTGTCTGCACTCTAAGTGAAACCATGCTCACAGCAACGGTACTTAAATATGGTTTAGGTTATATTTCAGATGTGTTGTGGACAGCTTTATATTTCATAAGGCACTTCTTCATCTTTTTGTGCACTGGTTGATTTGGTATAGTTCTGTCATTTAAATAACCACACATGCTAATTGAAGGTGACAATAACATTGGCAGCATTCCACAGATGCCATGGAACTGTCTTCTGTCTCACCCTTATTTACGTGAGTTTGTTTGATACAGAAGGACGTACATTTTCCACAATGATCAACAGTGTGGTTGTCTGTTTGGATATGAAGACATACAATCTGTCTTATAAATTTGCCAACCTCATCACCTCATGCAACATTATCCGGAGGTGGTCTCAGAGTCCGAGATTTCCTCACACCTGAGTAAAAGTTTCCTTTTTTAGTTCATTTGAAATTTATTTCTCAAGTAGTTTCAATGCATTTTAACTAGCTGGTTACAGAATGAATCCAGATGATGGGGGATCACATACTTCTGTCAAAAGCAGCACTCTTGGGCCATTTCAGAATAAATGGACTTCACTGATTACTATGCAAAGAGAAATAACTCAGTGTGATCAATGTAATTCAAGTCACATGGCCTAAGCTGTGGTAAACTTAGTATTTCTCTCAAATTTATTGAACATGCCTAGTGTACTTTTTCATTTGTTTCTTTTTTGTTTTGTATTGTTTTGTTATTTTTGTTAAACAGAAGTATGCAGAGGTAGAAGAAAGGATCAGTTCTTTGTTGGGTATCTTGGGATATATGTTTCAGAAATGGGTGTTCCTTACTAAAAATTAACTAAACTCCATTTATGGAGGAATCTTGAATACACAGAAATAATCTGGGCTTTATATTTTAGACAATCAGAATCATTTCTCCTGACCCCTTCCTCCTGTTTGTTATTCTTTATTTGATTTTTCAAAATTTTTTTTATACTCATAGTGGCAAATTCACATTCCTGTGGTCCTCGCATATATGGGGCTTTGTAACCCTTTTTTCAAATGAATGAATATATGCATATTCTCTGTGTAGGCTGTAATACGATTCTGAAATTGAAGCAGTTTTAGTGGATTTGGGTTCATTGAACTTTGGTAACCAGTTGCATGGCAGCAAGAAATGATAAGGGTTTGGGGTTTGACAAAAGAAGATGGAATTTGTCCTGCCTGAGATAAATAAATAAGTAACTTGGGTGGGAAAGATACAAATTTCAGTTGAACCACCTAGAGAAACATAGATCTGGAGGTTTTATCCCAAGTTGTCTGTAATTATAAGGACAAAATATTATCACCCTCAGTCACAATGATACCAAATAAGGAGAAAACATGAATTTTGGTGCTGTAATAAATTGGTGGCATAAATTACAGCATTACTATATTAGGAAAGCAGTGCTCACACTTCTCAGTCAATCCAGAAATAACTCCAGAATCAATCAAAATGATGACAAAATGCGTATTGTGCGTAGATTAGCATGTTGTCAATAGATGAGTCCTTAGTGTCTCTTTTCAAAATTATTTTTAACCTTTTCAACTTGGCAACATTAGTTGTAATTTTTTAGAGCTGAAGGAATTTTAAGAAATCTGACCCAGCCATCTAATTTTGTAAAATAAAACATAATTTTGTTCTCTATTTTGATTTGGCTTATGAGTTAAGAAAAACTATTTTTGTTCTGTGCCACATATTTAAATTTGTTTCTTTTCCTATGTTTTATTAAAAACATTTATTAAAATCTCAAAGAGCTCTTTTGTAAATGTAGGAAATACATCAAGAAACCCTTAACAAGTCCATCAGCAGTCAATATTTTTCTTTGGATTGCGGTGTATTCTTGCTTTTTTGATGAGTTTTTTGACAGCTGTTGAATTGTCTGACCATTTCTTGAACAGTCTACTTTGTAAGTCACCAATATTTTTGTGGTACATAATGATAAATCTTAAAATATTTTGAATACATAAAGGGAAATGCCAACACATAGGGTATTGTTTCTTGCATAGCAATGAATTTAGATTCTGATACTTACATTGAAGATTTATTATGAAAACAAATTAGCAAACAATCTTTATTATTGTAACCAGTAATGAATATGCATTACATGTTATATAAATGGTATGCTCTTTCAAAAATGTGTAAATATGTGCATATGTGTGTAAAGATTCCACGTATGATTATGTGACCTCTTTTTGACAGCTTCTCTGCCTCTTGATTGGCCCTAGCTAGCACTATTCACACAATACATATTTTTTGAGCACCTACTTAACTCTGGTTCAAAAGCTGTGAATTGAATGGAGGTACTTTATTTTAGCTAATTTTTGTATAAATGCCACCTAAGCTTTGGACTGGGCCTCCGTGTATTTTGATACCCACCATTTGGTAAATGTCCACATTGGTGGACTTGGGGCTTTTCTTTTGTATCCCTTAATTTTGCCTGGGTCCTGCCTCAGAGAGATAGGAGGAAGAGAGTTGGTAATTGGAGGTAATTAGCCTTTCATTATTCTAGTTTTTGAAGTTAAAGTCTATTAGTGCGCTCGCCTCAGGGGATTTATTATCTGTTATAATTTGCTATTTTATATTCTTTGTTGGGTTTCTCCATTTTTGATCCGTGTGAATAACAAAATTAAAACTAACTCAGAGACTGTTATGCCTTGGTTTATCTGTGACTGTGTTTGGTGCTATCATGGAAGAAATGGGCTCAATTCTGCTACTTTATCATTAGAGAACGATCTTTATTTTTTTCAGATAACTCCTTTCTGGCTCACTTAAGTCATATACATGGATGTGTTTCCCACATAATTAAGCATGAGATGACTTTGTAATGCGGGGAAGGTAGGCTTGATCGCCTTTGGTGAATAGCGAATCGTGGAGAATTTCAAGCCTGGGAGGACACCATCAGTTGTGAGTTTTAGAAGCTTATTCTGCTGACAGTGAGCAAGGTGGTTTGAAATGGTCAGTAGGGCATATCCAGATGTGAACAGACCCCTTAGAAGTTCTGAATAAAGCAATGGAGTAGATTTAGAAAAGGTTAATTTAAAAGGTTAAGGCACCTAGAGTTGGTGCATATTGCATTGCATGTGAGAAAAAAAAAAAAAAAAGGAAAATTACTGTCCATTTTGCCAGTTCAGAGGTAGAGAGAAAAGGAATGGCATGTTTTTGTTGTTTATTTTTGGAAGGGATCAATGTGACACAAATTGCAATTAAAGAATTTTTTAAATCAGCATGTTGAATTTCCCATGTGTGAGATCCAGGCTTTAAAAATGACTCCAGAAGATATTTTTGAGTTGGTTACAAAGATTTGAAAATTATAAGTAGAGTTATCTCTGGAGAAACAGCAGTAAAAAGATACTGCCCTAAAACAAGATCTGCATGCACATGTGTGCACACCACACACACACACACACACACACACACACACACACACACACACACACACGCAGTGAGTTTGTTTGGTTCATATGTGACATTTCAGCTTCCATAAAGTCAACCATATATACCAGAACTGATCTCTGTTGTCATTAAACTCAGTGTAATCAGAGTCATTTATGTAAACATTGGTTACCATTTTTGTTAATCACGTTGGTCAGATGAATAACAGACTATTCATGCTCTTTCTTCTACGTGTCATGGGATAAGCAGTGATTTTTAAAATTAATATTATTTCTGTCTTTGGATATTATTTGAAGGTATAGTTACTCAGCTCAAAGACGCTCAGAGTTTAGTGAGACTGTATCACAGCTTACCAAGCATTAATTATTTCTGTAATAATGGAGGCGGACAATGGAGAAAGTCTAATTCACTACCATTCTACCCTCACTGTTATCCTGCAATTGTCTAAGGATGACACTGAGATTTCTGTGATGTAAATGAGTCTCATGTTTCCATAGATACCCTCATCATTGCCCACCCTCACGAACAGCGTCCCAGTATGTGCCAGGGTGCTGTTTACTTTCTCTTTTGGGGACATACCTTTATATAGGATCCAAGTGCTTCATGGCTCAGACATAGTGATGATGTTCAGTCGTGTGTCTCGCTCTCGTTCTGTATTCATGAGAGGTTTTCTGATCCTGCAGAAACACGCCAGAGCCTCATTCCCTCTGCCTGCAGGAAACGGTGTGGAAATACAGTGCCTCCAACAGCTTGCCCCTTACTTCAGAAGCTGTTGTAAGAGCCACACCCGAGTTCTGATCATGACTAGGACTTCCCAAAGCTCCAGGACTTTCGCTTTCATCTTGTTGTTCAGAGGTGAAGCCTGGTCTTCAAAAGACCCCGCTTGGAAAATATGAACCAGTTTGAAAACAAGGTGAAGGCTTTGCCTTCAACAGATAAATCAACTATTTTCCTGATACTAAAATATTTATAAGAAAGAAAATGAAGAAATGATAAACCAGGCATTAGGTCACTGGAAAGATATTGGTTATGGGCAATCTTCATTCTTGTGCATAGTTATGAAAATAACTGAAAATTGTTTGGTGCAGAGAAGCGTAACAGATTTAGCCATAGTAGGTGCTTATTGCTAAACTAGCACCTTTCACTTTCTGGGAAGTTTTCCTGAAGAATTTTAAACATTTGACACCCAACCAGGAAGCATTTTAATAATGGATAATTGCAATAAACTTGGATTATGGTTTGGAAAATATACCTGGTCTCTCGGCTTACAGAATCATGCATCACCAAACTTGTTAACCATGTCTTTGTTTACTTCGTTTATTTTTCATAAAAATGGGAATAATAGTTACCTTTCAAGTTCTGTTTGAAACATTATTTGTATGATGTATCCGAGCATTATAAAATTTCTGACAGCTTTTGTCTTTTTTAAAAATTTAGACATACTTCATTCCTCGAAAGATTGCATTTAATAGCATAATAGGTAGGTTTAAAAGGTGAGCACTGTGGGACTAGCTTAGTGGTAGAGCTTGTGCTTAGACTAACCAAGGCCTTGGGCTTAATCCCTGCCAAGGAAAGGAAAGGGAGGAGGAGAGAAGAGAGGGAAGGGAAGGGAGGGAAAAAAGTGGGGGGTTTCAATGAATACTTCTAGTTTCGGATGTCTGCCAAGCCTTCCAGGTAATAATTGCTCATGATAGAAATATTTTGGTCCGGTTAAAACTTCAGTGAACAACCAGGATTACTGGCGGCATGTTTGTTTTCTTTTAGTGACAAAGAAGTGTCTAACGGTGAATTGTGTTTCTTCAGAGAAAAAAATGGCATAACATTTCTTTCGTCATTTCAGACAAAGTTTGACTTTCTTTGGGAACCATGAACCTCTTATTTCAAATGTGTTAAACTCCATATCTACAGGGTTTATGTTTCTACTCTACTATATCGGTATTGGTTCATATTGGTAAATTTTCCAAATTGTGAAATTATTCACCAAGTCCCAAGCTAAGATTAAAAATCAGCACTGCTGGAAATGATCCTAACGCATGCAGTGGAGATGCTTTTGTCAAGTCCACAAATCTGCTGTTGTTTGTTTGTGACTTTGGTGCTTGGGGTAACATTGGGTAGTTGTGTCCATTTCTCTGAGCTGTACCAGATCATCAGGCATTGTGAGCTCTTCGTTTGTTACCTAGTATTATACAACGCACTTCTTCAATATCTGGCTAATATTTGTTAATTTCTAGCCTGAGTAACTGTGCTGCCTGCTTCTTATGATTTTCTTTTTTGATATTTCTAATCTGTTAAAGCTTTCAAAGTTGGCAAGAATCCCATCAAAGATATGGTCAGTTTTGTTCTTAAATAAGGATGTTACATTCAGTGCATAAATTTCCTTTCATGCTTTTGACTGAGCATCTTGATTGTTATCCCTTTGGAAACATGAATCTATTTAATTTAATTTTAGTTTAATTTTTGAAAGATGAATTTATTTGCATGCACAGGATTTTTCTTACAGAGAATAGTACAGTACTGGAAAGCCAATATAACTTTGGAATTCTCTACTCACAACAGTAGTCCTAGCTTTCAGAGACAAAGAGCATCAGTTAAGACATCTTCCTTACTGGCATCATAATAATCTACTAAATTTGTCTGTAGTTTTGCAACATTGTTTGTAAAATATCTTAGCAGAGGTTGGATTCAGGAAAGATGCTTTCCCTGGAATCATGAGTTCTTATTCTACTCTTATATCTAAGAAAATCTTTGACTTCCATCTGAGTCTGTCCTAGGTAGATCCTGGGGACATAGTAAATTAAAAAATTGTCGCTTTTCTGTGTTCTGTGAGATCACTGATACTATAAATTCTTCTGACTCTTGTTTACGTCACAAGCATACAATTACTGAATGAACGATATTAATATTAATCGTAATGACATCTTTTTTCTTTGATATCTAAATTGTTTTTGTCTTAATCACATAGCAAACTGATATTTTCTTGATTTTAAGCTACTTGTGGGCAGTACCTGGCTTTTTTTCAAACGTTCCATATTTCCTGTAGAATTTTATGTGTGGGGATAGACTCAGAAGTTAATTGTACTCATCGAAGCACATGGTTTCCTGATAGCTTTAGAGCATCCCTTCCTTTTAATGCCCCGAGCACTCGTAGACCCTCAATAAGTAATTAATTGGATTTGTGTTTAATATTTGAATAGCATAAGACTACATCTTGGTATGTGCCCACACTCCAAACTCAGGTATACAATGGATGTTGCCTACTGGGACTTGTTAATGTAGCATCATTTTAAATGAGGTGTTTCTTGTATCATATGTAAGGTCAGCAACTGAGCAAGCAGATGGTCTCTGCTCTTCAAAACTAAAGAACATAAAGCTGGAGAGGAGATGCCCAGGCAGCTTGCTTGTTTCCAAAAAAGAATCTGTAGAATTATCCTCCTCCCTTCAGTCACTTTCGCTGCATTTTTAAAATGTAATTGCCTGTTTATTCAGAAAAGTCAAAACTCATGGACATGGAGGCCCATTTCTGGAATTGACCTAGGCCCCGAACACAATGACTGGGCAGAGGGGACGGAAGTGTGACACCTGTAAATACTGATGTGGGGTACTCTGTTCACTTCACACAGCACCTACATGAGCAAAGTGATGCTTACATCACACCTGGAGCTTTTTATTTCATTCTAGTATATTACCAGTTTTATTCTCTTGCTTTGGACTAGTGAAAATGTTATTTGAGACAGTGTATTTTTACAGTTGATAAATGGTAGTTGCTAGCATGGGAAATTTAGGCAACAAACCTTGGGATAGAAATGTGTACAGAGTAAAACTAGATGTTAAATGTAACATAAATATGTATTAGGAAGTTTGATCTGAAGTTGTAGGACAAAGGTTGGAAACTGCCAACCTCTATAACATACGACCTCATCGTATATGCTACTGCTCACCTTCAAAACATCAAAATCGAGTGGTTTTTGTTGCTATGCAATGTTACGTTCCTTTTTCACAACATTTGGAAATTTCACTCAAACTTATATTTTTCATAAACACTGAAATAATCAACAAAATTGCTGACGGCAAAGTTTAACTTGCTAGATTTGTTTTCTCCCCAAACTCTTCATCGTAATGATACGTATTAGGTTTCAGAATGTAAACACAAAACATTTAGATCTGTTTAAGCAGATAAACTTGTTAGAGGATATTAATTGCCACTTAAATCTTTCCCTTCTTTCTCCCTAGAATGATTTATTTTTCTGTCTTTGGTACTGCTAATTGTGCTGCGGAATAGTTACCTGTTTGCAAAGCTAAGAAAGCTGCTCCAGAGGTAGGCAGGCTTCTCACGTTCACCAGGTGCTGTAACAGATGATGTCACTTCCCGTCCTAAGAAAGAGCTGGACTGTCTTGTGTCAAAAAACAACCCGCGGATCTCAACGTGATTAGACTTTGGAGACCAAGGAAATGAGTTCAAATTGGAATTCTGCCAGCAAGCACTGGGTCCTGCTGATAGTTTGTGAGGCTTTCTTATTGGTAATTTTATTATTCAACATAGTAAAAATAGCACCTGCTATCGCTTAGTTACTGTAAGGATTAGAGCTAATAGATCTTCAGATGCAACCCCACGGTTGGACAAGCTGAAGTTAGTTCCCTAACGGATGTTGCTATTGATTTACTCTGTGTGGCTTGAGAAGTTGGGAAGAAAATCTCAAATCGTGGCTTTTATTACAACCCGACAGTTAGAACTGATCATCCGTGAAAGGATCTAAGCGACACCCTTATAAGGAAGGGGTCAGATAATTCAAGAAGTAGTAGTAGGCTCAATTCAAGCAAACATTTGGACACTCTAGAGCTTTGTTGAAACAGCAATTACTTCAGTATCGTCCATTGCTTGGGTTTAACCAGCTCCTCTTCATTAGGTGTGTTTCTCCACAGCCCTTTAGTTCTGCCAATGAAAGGGCTTGGAAAGACTTCCATTTCCAAATTGCAAATGGTGATGCTCAAAGACATTTAGTAGCTGGCAAGGTCGCCCAATCCTATTTTGCATGAGCAGTCATCCTGTAGTATACAGGAGTACTCTCCATTCTTCAAATGGAAAACATTACAATTCCAGATTCTTTAGGAGTAAGGAAAAAGGTCTCACTCCGTACAAGGCTAATGTAGGCATATTTTCCCTCCAATTTCCGCCATAATTTGGCTTTTGTTTTTTTCGACGTAGCTCTATTACACGATCTAGTACAGGTTGCATCATAGAAGTAAATAACAGTATGTTTCCTTGGGAGCAACTGAACAACAGAATGAAACAGTGCTTACTGTTTTTTGAAAGTTGTGTCAGATTGCCATGGTAATACAGAGTTACATCATGTTGTCATAGCAACCCAGGATTGTAAAATGAATTTAAAGAGGATGAAGAGTTACTCTAGGAGTATGATTTAACTTTAAAGAGTTCATTCCTTCTCTCCTTTGTATTTCATTTTATTCCAATGAAATGAGAAAGAGAAAGATGGCTAGAGAGGGAATTCATACTTCTACCCAAAGAAGAGTAGCAACCGAATCATTGTCCCAGCCAGGTAAAATTCAAGGTCTGGAACTGGGAATCAGATACACCGTGGTGAAGCCAGGCCAACTTCAGCAGGAGGAAGTTCCACTCCCAGTGGGTTGAAAAGGTATTTCATCTTGCTTTATGATTATTCATGGCTTTCCTTTCAAGCAGAAACATCCTAGTCTTCCTCTGGAGGAAAAAAAAAAAAAAAAAAAAAAAAAAAAAAAAAAAAAAAAAGGCACTATTGAGCTTTGGGAGATGATTCATCAAACTTTATCAGGCTTTTGGGGAAGGTTGCTTTTTCTCCGTAATTAGAATGATTTAAGTCATTATAGTTGCTCAAGAGGTTCAACTTTGACCCTGGAGGTGAAAAACTAATTTCAATGCTAAACCATTTCTATTATTCTGCAGTGGTGGTGGGGGGCGCCATATGAGGCATTTGAGACTTTCCTCGCGGGAATACTTGGGCTGGGGGAGTCTAAAAATAATAAGGACTGAAGCAAAATAGATCTGTTAACTTTGAAGGTCTGCTACAAATGCCATTGTTTTCCTCAGGCCTCTCTGCTCTCCCCCCCTTGGTCTGAGCAGTCTGCTTTTGTGCTTTTTGTTGCTACACAGCCTCTTCTCCACTCGCTTTTTAACAAACTCTTGAAGAGCTCTGCAAGTTGTGGCAAGTTTGAGGCATTCCTAGTGGCCAGGTAGTATAATACTATTTTTAATGAATGTCTGTTTTCTATTCTTCACTGTGCTTTCTTTGGAAAGAGGCCCATGAAACAAAGTATTAAGAAAACACACTGGTGCCCTGGAATGTGTGTATTAGCTACAGATTATTTCCTATTAGCAGATTAGCTGCAAGGCTATTGGCTTAGAAAGGTCTTTGAGAGTATTTTGTTTTGTAACTGATTCAAGCCATGAGAGAGAATTGCCACCATGATTGGAAAGAAGAATTAGCTACTGTTGCCATGGACACTGAGGTTCACAGCCTCATTGTTAAATCTAGTGCTTCAGCATGAGATGCCCCAGCGTGAGTTCAAGCTTTGTTAATGCAATGATCGAATATTCTTTTGCAGACCTGTGACAGAATCTTGTGAAAGATAGGTGAAATGCATTTTTGCTAGTGTTCAGTTTTCTTTGTGAATCTGTGCATTCTACAGAAATAAAATGATTCTGTGCTTTAGATCTCCATGAAAACTAACGGAAACATCAATTTATCAATTTAAGTACCCTTGTAATATATTCCCATTTATAGTGTTTCTTTTAAAATTATTTATATATATATATATATATATATATATATATATATATTATTTTTTAAAGAAAAGCATAAAATTGCAAATCACCTTCTTCTAACACCTTTGCCAGGATGACTCTGACAGTATAAATTCATGCTGGTGTCTTCTGCTGGATATCCCTTCATTAAAATGCATTCTAGATGCAAAGTGCAGATTAGAGTACTCAGTGTGGTTTAAGGGTGGGCTGTATGCCATGTAACCTACATAGGTTCTAAATTTAAAACCAGAAAGGAATAGTGGAAGTTAAATGACAACTGGTGTATGCTGGTGACAAGGGTGAAAACTTGTCAAGTTCAAAGGGAAAGTGACAAAACCTTGTCACTACCAGATTGCTGCTACTACTCCAGTCTACAGATATTTAAGTGCAGGCTCAAAGCCAAGCATAATATTCTGCACTTCAAAGAGAACTTGTAGTCTTGACTGGGCTTTCTTTCTTTTTTTTTTTTTTTTTTGTATCTTAACATCTATTCATCAAAAACACTTTTGTTCTATTACCCCACTGACAATACTGTTTTGTTCATTTACTTTGAGAGAGACTTAGATTAAGTCATGTTTCTGCCACTAGCTGATCCCTAGCTTTGGGCCATTTCCTTGCGTGTCTCAGTTTCCTCATCTATAAAACAGAATGAGAGTAGCACTCACCTCATAGAGTTCATCTTGGGGATGTGTAGAGAGGGTGTGCTAAGCCCAGTAAACACCGTGGTTATGTTCCCAAATTTCCCGTCACTGATTTGCTGACTAATCCAAGCCTTCCCCCTCCCGCTCCAATGTTTTCTACTTCGCCAAGTTTTTTTCTTCATACTGTAAAATATATATTGAAAGTCAGTGAGACCTGTTGTGAGATTAAAAGACCCTTAGCTCATCATACTCATCAAGCCCTCTTGTATATATTTCTTTTATAAAAGTGTGCAGTAACCATATCTCAAGTATGTCAGCTTTCCATGCATTTTATTTATCCAAAAAAAATTAAATTAACTAGTTGGGTGTCATAGTTGGTTCGCTTGTCATCTTGCTGTTTACCGCTGTATATTGGTGATGCATAATTATTCCAGTGGTCTTTCTGGTACTGGGTTCTCACCAGTCAGGAAGGGCAGGGGGCCATTATCAGGTTTCCTGTGGATCCTTTTTGTTAGCCTTACGACAGAGAAGACTGTCTTACTTAAAACAGCATGAGAAAGACAAAGCAAGTCAGTTGTACTTCAGGATGAAGTGGGTAGTGGGTTCCTAGCCTGCACCTATCACCATTCCTCTCAAACATCTTGGAATTTAAATTCCATGAGATAAATGTAAATAATTCCCTTGCTGGAAAAGAAAATCTGAGAAGCAACGGTCTTACCAAAGACCATAGTAATAAAGCTGCACAGAGGGACATTGGAACCATCTTTGGAAAGAACTAATTACTCCACAGTAAAGGACTCCAGGGCCACCTTGTTTATTTCCCAGTCAGCACTTCAGGAGTGGGGACGAGGATTGCTCCCACAAACTGAGGTCCTGTTGAAAAGATTGAAGGATTTTCTGAAAACTTAGAATTCAGAATGTGTATATTGTGCTGTTGGTTGTTTTCCTTTGTATGTTGTATGTTTAGATGATGGTAGAATTAGATTATTGTGGATCAAAGGGTCACTCCAGTTTTGTACTTCAAGTGCTGTATTTTATTCTGCTGTTAATCTGAAATGCAGCAGAAGTTGCTTTCTATTTACAAAATAATCAAACCTCACGTATTCTGGAAAAATTTTTTCTAGTCTTTAATATTAACTTAAAGCAGAGCGTTTTAAGAATGTAATCATAGTTGCCAGTACCATGCGATGCATTTTGTCATCTTGGACAATGGAATGATTTGAGCAGACAAACAGTTGATGGCAACAGGAATAATAGAAAAAAAAATAGCCAAAATTTAGTCACGATTTTGAAGGAACAAAAGATAGAGACATACTGGTAACTGCACAAACTTTGCATTTGTTTGTATTAGATTCTTCATATTGTAGAACGATAAATAGAATAAATTGAATATTATTCTTTAGCCCTCTGAGGAATAGTTAGGTTCACATGCACATAAGAGTACATGTATTAACTAATATGCATGGGTGTATACGGTAAACTTCTTATGGATTTTAAGGGTAGATCACAATTTGAAAAGAATGTTAATGCATATAATGGCATAATTAACTATACCTTTCTCGGCTTCCTCTTGCAACAAAGGTACTCTAAATTCACTTTAAGGAAAAGTTAAGATGGAGAGAGTTATTTCACAGTTTCACTATCTTGGTTTCGTAATATCTGGATTTCATGAGGATTGAGACATTTAAGAATTCCCTGTAAAACTGTTCTTGCCCCAGTAAAATACCCTTGCCCCAGTGAGATAGAAAGTTTGTTTGACAGAACCATTTATGTCCCTTGCACTGATAGCTGTATAAAAATACAACTGTAAAACAAAATGGAATAAAATATAGAGATAGCCATCAGCTGAGTTCCACAGACATTATTTTATCCTTGTTTTCTTTTACACTAAGTAAAAAAAGAAACTGGAAGATGAGTAATTTTCCCCCTATCAAGGAATGAAAAGACTGGACAGTTATTTAGCAAGACCATCCCAAAAGGTCTTGCTAAAACAAACAAATAAAAGTTTTAAAAGGGCTAGGATCTAGCTCAGTGCAAAGGCCTTTAGTTTTACCCAGCCAAGCAACCTGAACCACTTCCCCCAAAAAGGAAAAAAAAAAAAAAAAAATCAGCTTTAGATGGATCAAGAAATTTCTAGTCGAATCCTCCCAGAGTTAGAAAAGAGTAGGAAAAGAATATGCAGTTTCTTTGAAAGTTTTTACAAAAATCATTTGACTGTGTTTTACCAAGCTGTAACATTTGCTCTTTTAAGAAGCCAAGTTTGTGCTAATGGGGAGTCTAATAAAGTGTCTTTCTGATAACATTTACTGTCCTCTGCAATGTCCTAGGCATACTTTTTCATTCTGCCTCAAGTCACTCTTTGAAATTAGAACATAATGTGGTCTCGAGAGCATCAATTCTTGATCTTTTGATACAAATAGAAACAAAATGTACGCTCTTTAATTAATGCTTAAAAGCCCAACTCTTTATGAGTAAACCAAGACATATGTGATTGTGGAACCAAATTCTGTCAGACAATGGGATGCTATAAAACTTTTTAACTAGAAGGAATCGAGTACTCCAGGAAGAGCTGTGTGTTTCTACGAAGTAGAATTTAAAAAACAAATCCAAACCTTTCTTCTTAAAAGCTTTTTGCATTTTAAGTCTGGGGTTCAACCAGAATATAATGCGAGCAATTGGGCAGTGTGGCTGGACAGCAGTTAAACAAGAAAATATGTTTTCTACATGCAGCGATGAAAGACACTACCATGTTAGTAATACCCCATTCCACTCACGTGCTTCTAACTGAAAATGTGTGCACTGTAGCTCACTAAAGCCAGGTGTGCACCCATGTTTGCCAAGAAAGGGGACCTGATACAGAGCGTGAGAAGGCCACACTAAATCTTGTAGGTTATTGGTAGATAAAGGATAAAATCCCAATGAAATAAAGGGTATAAAGTCATTAGAGTCATATTTCTAGAGGACAGAATGCTGTCAGTATTAAAAACAAGTAGAAGTGATTTAGTCTACTGATAATAGTATGCTTTTATGAGAATATTATAAGCATTAAAATGGATAACTACCCTCAATTATAATAATCATCAGTTATTCTCATATGTGATGATTATTTTAATTCCAAATTACCCAGGCGTATGTCTCTGGGTTAAATATGCATTTTCTGCCATTCAACATAAATTCTCCAAAGTTATCTGAAGTAGGAAGGGAGAATCTAGTGTGCAGAGGAAGTCTTTTCCAAATGGTTGTTTTACTGGTTATTTTTATATACTATCATTAAAAACGATTGATCACCATGACCCCCCCCCAGGCCATAACAATTAACAAACAGAACAATAGCAATTAGCAAAAAACAAAGCTGACAAAAATTATGCTCTGTGATTCCCTGTGTGACTGACTTGGTGTTACTTTTCTAAAAAGACAGTAGTGCCTGGCTAGGTTTTAACTTTTAATTATGACTGTAACCCCTCTGCTGAATTTCTCTCTTCTATTGCAATTCAGAGATATCTTTCATTTGTGTAAATCCCCTTTCATTTAAATCCTCAACTGTGGCACCCACTGTAGCTTTATTTTTATGAGAAAATGTGATGTTAATTGATGATCGCTTGGCCTATCTCAGTTACACACACGACACGCTATCACAGATTGGGGGTGATGTTGTGTGGCTTTCTGAATTGTATTAAACCATGTATTAGTGTGTCGTGAAGGATTTAAAGCGTAAACCTTTGTCACTAGTGTTACCAGGAACTGATGTGTGATTTCACCATTTCTTATTTTTTGAGCCAGTTTTTGTAACAGCGAGCCTGGCTTTCTCAGCCTATGTATACTTAAGGAGTTTTGAAACTGACAACTGTTGGACAAATTTGTGTTAGTACGAAAGCTTGAGTCTTGGATTTCCAAACTTCAGTTCATGTAAGCTGTTCACAGAGAAAACCAAGTTAAATTAGAAAATGTCTCTCATGTGCATATAATTTTAAGTAAATACATGAGTGAATCTTGGAATTAATTCCGATTTTCTTTCCTGTTTGACGAACCAGTGTTGAGGTGTAATTTAAAAACCAGTGAACAGTGCTGCTGTTGCTGAGGGTTAGACAAGCAGGCTCCTGATGATCTGGGGGACCCATCCGTCCACCTTATTCCCTCTGGCATACCTACTGACAGCTGGCTCTTGCGTCAAGTCAAGATGACCATTAAAGATGAATGTTTTGACTTGATTCAGGTCATCGGGTAACCCTAGACAAGCAACTGAAGACAGTCACAAAAGGAACTTCCAGACTGCTTCAGAAAGTGGCAAGAGTGATGCGTCAGTGCGTTGGAATGGCAGGAGGCGGATGCCGTGACAATATGCCTCTCACTGGAATACGTTTGAAAAACAGAATCTCCACATTGACCATACTTATTGATCACCCCTCCTAGAGAGGTCACAGTCAATTCTTAGAAAGAGCAATTGTGCTTATGTAATGATTAAGGGCTGTGCTTTATGCCCGCGAGCGCTCTGAGGTCAGGTGCTTATTTATCAGTGAGAAAACGGAAGCACCAAGGAGTTCGTTCCCAGTTTGTTTTCAGAGTCTGACACAAAAAATTCAAAGGTGCGCTTGTCCTCTGTTCCTTTCCTTCTGCCGTACCCCTCCTAGGTCACCTTTCATGTTTGTTCATTCCTCCACGTTGGGCTTTGAGGATGTGGAGACAAGTAATACTCACTGACTGCTTTCTGGGTCACCTTACTTGTGTCCTTGTTTATTTCCTGCTTCCTTAGGAGGGAAGCTCCTAAAGGCTGGCCTTTGCCTTTCTCCTGCTGTTTTTCTGGCATCTACAGCACTGCCTGACATATAGGATACTTATTGCATGAGTGAATCACAAAGATGTAGCTGTCCCTAAAGCCAGAATGAGCATAGAGTGCGGAGATGATGCTTCTGTCCAGTCCCCCTTCAGATGCATCCAGGCTGGTTCCTTCTGTCTCATCTCCATTGGCCAGTGGGAACCGTCTTTCCTTTTCTTCTGATCGTGCCTCTTCTATTCCCTGGTCATCCTTTTTTTTGAATTTTGTCTTTCCTTTTCATCCTGCAGTTTCTGCTGGGATACACTCCCCAAATCATATCACGTATAGTTCAAAAATGTCCAATTTGTGTTTTTAATGAACTTTTCCTTATATCTCTTTTGCTGTCTGAATTCCACTAACACTGGCAGCAGTTGTGCAGAGTTCTTCACTGTTCCCTCTCGGAGTGGCTGTAAATAGCATTGACAATATACTTGGTGATATAGTAAATACATTAACTATGGCATAGGAGGCATCTAGGACACATTGAGAAACCCAGGATGCATATATTCTGTGCTGTAGAATAATTAGTCTCAATTTAGCAGCTTAAAGTGGCACACTTGTAATATCTCAAGAGTCCTTAGGTCAGAAGACAGGGCAGCATGGCCATGGCTTGATGATCTGCTTGGGATCTCACTGGACTCAGACGACGTGTTAGCAAGGCCTGTGGTGCTCATCTGGTTCCAGAGTCCTGTCCCTCACTTGCTAGTTGGCAGACTTTATTTCCGTGCAGCTGTAAGACTGAGGTCCCTGTGTTCTTGGCCAGGGATCACTGTCCGCACCCACAGACAGTTTCTTGCCTTATAATCCCAAAAACATGCTTACTTCTTTCTAGGCTCTGTGAGGCACATATCATATGTCCTCTTCTGAGACCAGCTTCAGGTTCTTAAGGAGATCGAGCCCTTAGGGAAACTCTCTTAATTATAAAGTCAACTGATTTGAGATGTTAATTCCTTCTAAAATACAGTGGCTCCCAGATCAGCATTGTGGGATAACAGATACAGTGCACGTTCATAAGACCTAAGTATCTCAAAGGCTAGAAGTGCTCTGAATTGTACTCACTACAGAGTTCAGAGTCCATCAACGCGGAAGGAAATGACTCTGGAGATGAGGCTTCAGGACATCAACTGTTTTGTCAGGATCAGTGGTAGAAGAATATTGTGCTCCTCATTCAGCTGCTTTTTCCTGGAAGAGGTCTTGGAATGCACCAGTGCTATTTCGGGAGTTTTTGCATGTCTATCTGTGAGATCAACTTGGAAGGTAATCCAGCGTCTTTCCTCAAGTACCAAATTTCAAAGATGGCACTGTAGACTGTCACGTTCTCTAGTGTTATTTCTAGAAAGAACTAATTTGTAAAGGAATTTTAGTTGCAACTGAGCTTCTTTAAAGAGTATTTTCATAATACATTACCAAGTAAGCCATACACACGGGAAGGACACAGGACAAAGGTCTGCTGACTGACTACTTGTTTTTATTTGCCTCTTACAGTCTGCAGTCAGCATACCTTTAAAATCTTGGAGCTAGAGGTTCTTCCGTTATATGGGGACATGATAGTTGACTGACTTCTTCTATATTTGTATCATAAGACTGAATTTTACGTGTGTATACAAAACATTGAATATTTAAACTTTTAAAAATCTTTAAAATCTGCTTATAAATTCACCATAGTCACATCATAATTACAGGCTCACCTACATTTCCTTTTCTAGAGCTTTCTCACACTAGCCTTATGTTACTGAAAACATGTCATTAATGGGTGTACCAAAAACGAGAGAAATTCTTAGATTTCCTAGTTTGGAGTTGATCTGCCTTGTTTTTGAATTAGATCAATGTTGGTTAATTTTAATGAAAAAAAGGAGACTTGTCTAAAATAGGTGATTTATGATTATTTCATTCTGGTCTCAAGTAAGAATTAGATCGCTACATTTCTTTCCAGAAATTATGATACCATAGTGGTCCAGGGAGGAGAGTGCTTCTCCTGTCTCATTCCCTGTGGCATCCTGGGTGGAGGAGATGTATTTTGGGTCTCATCTTGTCCCGCAGGTACTCACTCATCTCTGTAGAGGTTAGAGTGAGCTGCCTGTGTTGTAGTCTCTTTGTAATAAATAGTATGTGGATCAAGTTTACAACCTGATGTGTGCATGTACCTCTAGCTTGCTAATACTTTCAGGAAAAAGTAGGGAGTGACTTTTCATGTTTGTCTGCAGCGTCTGTCTGCAGGGGTTTGGGAGTCGGGCAGAATTCAAATATTAACCCAGCTACTTACTGACCATGTGATCTTGGGCAATTTAATGTTTCTGAGCTTGAATCGCATCTGTAAAACCTAGGTGATCAAGGATACTTAGAATGAAATAGGAGTCTTTACTAAAAGTACTGAACAAGGTAAATTCTAATATTGATAATTGCAGCTTCCCATCTCCTCTCTCACTAACTCCATTGGGCAGAAGCTGAGCTAGGATCTATGCTGGAATCTGTGTCAGGTGCTAAGAAAAAATAAATGGGCAAAGCACACATTCCGTCCCCATTGAGGGCCAGACCTCCATCCAGAGAACATCAGTATTTATGCACTCACAATGCAAGATAGGTAAACAGCCTATGAAGATATCCTCTGCTGGTACAGAGGATAGAAGGTTACATAACCAGTTATCTTAATCACATGGAAATAATTACGTTAATCTTTCTGGGTTTTCCCATGGCTTTCTGCGCATTTTGGTTTTAGTTAAGGTGGGCTTCTTTGATTGGAAATGCCCACAGGATATGAATCCTGGCTATTGAAGTTATATTCTTGTTTCCTTTGCTGCTGTAACCATGTTGATGGTCAGCTGGACCTGTTTTCGTATTCTCTCTAGATTTGATCTTTGATGAAAGGAGCCAAAAAGAATTCAAAGGAGTTACCTTGCCTTAGGGACTTCCTTCTTCTATTAAACTGATGTATCCTAACTTTGCTGGGGTTTAGGGAACACTAAAAAGCCCATGTTGATTCAGTTTTGACTTGAAAGGGTTGTGTCGTCCTACTGTTGCGATGTTTGCAAGAGGAATAGAGCTCTTGCTCAAGATTTTAATACATGGTTCTTGCACAGTGTTTATTTTAGATATTCTCAGAAGCTGAAGCAAAGAAAACCACTTTCGTAAAGTGCCATAATTCATCCACTTGTACAAGATTTTACAAAGCCAAATTTGACCTTACAGTTATTCAGTGGAATGAATTTTTATGTATGTTAGTTTTCATGTACATGAGCAGAACATGGCAAGCTGGGACTTTAAATGTCTAACCATACATACATTTTGCTTCATTTAATCATGTAGCTTTACCCTCTTGAATAAGCTTGGCTGTCATCAAAAGCCATTATTCAAAGAGCAGAGCAGAGCAGATGCCCTGATTTGGGGAAAGCCAGGAGAGATGTATCAGTTTCAAGTCTTGACCAGAGCCTTACTTTAAACTACTGTCCACTTCACCCCAGAAACCTTAACCTCTGATATTCTCTCTTAGCATTTTTCAATATGAAAGAACTGTGCTATCATCCTGACATCTTCTACGGATGCTTTTCATCTTAGTATTCTTCGAGATATCTTTTGCAGCCTCCTCTGGCGTGGTACTCAGACTTGTTCTTAATGGAAGACTCAGGCCGTCAGTTTGACAGTTGAACTCTACCAAAACAGTTTTTTGAAAAACTCAGAGGAAAGAAAAGAGAAAAAAAAGCACTTTCTTGGTATATAGGCTTATCCAGGTTTCCACTGCGTTCCTGAAAGCAGTTCTAAACATAGCCGAGCTCTGTTCCACAAATAGTTCGGCTCATTTGTAATGAGCTGACAGGGTGCTCCTTCAAACACTGGAAGTGGCTGCTCAGATTCTGGAGCGAACAGAGTTTTCGTAATAGTTTTTATGCTCTACTTTTTTGATGATCTAATACAGTGAGATGAGGCTCTCTAGTGTTTGAATTATGGAACAATATCATATGCATCTCTCCCAGTGTATTCTGCACCTTTGTGATTTTTAAGGATTGATGATTGTTAGGTATCGGAGTTGCTGCAGAAAAATGGTGAAGTTGATTGACATCAGAGGGCTGTTGGTGGCACCATGAACAATCGGAGACAAATTCAGATTTAAACTCTGTATATCTGTATACATACTACTTGCACAGCCAATAGTTCGTTTTCTTGATGGGGTCAGCTTTTTGAAGAGCTATTTATAAACCAAAACTTTCTGATCAAAAAGTGATCTATGTAAATGTCTTTCTTGCCAGTTACTTTTTTTTGCATCTGTTTCACCGTTTGGTACTTGAAAAGAGAGTTGATACTTGCAAATAGAAAATATTTTTAAAAATTATGAAAGATTAATGGTTTGTATCTATCATGATAAAATATTTTAATCTAAAATGTATTCATATATTTTATAGTAAATTTTCAACCAATGTTAGAAAATTCATTTAATTGCTGATTCTTTTAACTCACTTTGATAACTCAAATGCAGATAAATTTAGTGTTCATATCACTGCTGATCATTAGCATTAAAAATTACACGGCAACAAGTCCTGTTAACTAATTATGCTAGATTGACAAGTCAGAAGAGGATCATCACATGCAAATAACATCTTTTAAAGAAAAGAACCTTAAAATAATTCTATTTTAAAACTTGTTCATGAATATTAAAAAATTAAGATAC
The DNA here is from genome assembly GCF_034190915.1 of Cavia porcellus. Taxonomy (NCBI): domain Eukaryota; kingdom Metazoa; phylum Chordata; class Mammalia; order Rodentia; family Caviidae; genus Cavia; species Cavia porcellus. The sequence continues at coordinate 79,065,731 of NW_026947493.1, read as the reverse complement.
TGTAAGAATTTGTTCCTACGTCTCATATATGCATCCTTCAATGCGTAGGTATTTTATGAGATGTTGTATATTAAATCAGTGTTTGTCAGTTTGATATGACCTTCCACACAGATTTGTGATCTGTGATGGCATTATTTGGAATAAAGGGATAAATAAAAGAGAAAGCAATCCAGATCTTTCCAGGTGAAAGCTCAACCTCCTTAGGAATGCACACAAGCTTTTCCCATGCCTTGTTAATACTGACTCTTCTTACTAAAGGTAGGCATCTCACATCGTAATCCTTAAAATGAGATTTCCTGTTTAAAATCCATAGCAAATATGGATAATCATAATATAGACCTTATTGCCTATGCTTAAGTTTCTGAATGATCATTCCTAGCATTTCTCTTGCTGTTTGTTCAACATATATTAGTGTTTCCTTCACATGAGGCATGCTGCTGAGTGCTTTGTATAGTATTATATTTAATCTGTCTCTTAAAAAGTATAAACAGCCCATTGGGGTGGTGCACAACTATAAGCCTAGCACTCTGGCGGGTGAGGCAGGAGGATCGTTGCAAGTTCGAGGCCTGCCTCAGCTACAAAGTGAATTCAAGACCAGCCTGAACTTCATAGTAAGAACCTGTCTCAAAAAGACAAAAATAAATATATAGTGAAATTCAATGAAAGCTACAAAGAGAAACTCAGGGAAGTACAGCAAATTTCCCAAGATCACGTGACACTAAATGGAACTGGAATTTGTGTTCAGTTGTCTGATACCCAAGATCATCTTCAATATGAAGAAAGACAATCCCCTGACACTTTGGAATTGTGCTGTGTCCTTAAGCACCTACCACGCATTCTGAGTATAAGAATCTAGGCATAAACATAGCCCTGTGGACTCCGTTCTGTCTTCTCTCACACAGACCTGGCTGCGCTTCCTTAAGCAGTGAAAAGCACTCAGAGTACTGTGCGGGACCTGTCCAGCTATCTGGCAGTTCTTGCAGGTAACACTATTTCAGGGCTTTTTCTGATGCTGCGAGAAAGTGCTTGGGGAGGGCTTTCTAAGACGGGCTTTTGGGCTTGATGCAATTTGTCACTGCCCATAGCTTCAGTTATTTGTTAATAGCAAAATCTCTGAGGGACTGAGGATATGGCCTTGTGGGGGAGCTGTCCTCTGATACGGGAGGAAAAAAGGTTTTCTTTTTCTGTATTTTATTTTTCACCATATGAACGCCCGTGTACCCCTTGTATCACGTTTGAGTCAGATAGCTTCCCAGCTAAGCACCCTGGTAGGCTATGGGTACCCTTGGATAGGGGTCTGATTATTTTGTGCCCAGAAAACACATTCCCTGATGCTCATACCACTCTCCATGATGTATTTATTATAAACACACACTCTAGCAAGTTGCATGCGCTCCCACAATAAGTACTTATTTTCTAATTTCATATCTAGATGTAAAAAAGACAGCACACTAGCATTGCTGTCCATTCTTTCTTAATCCATTTAATTACCTTTTCTCTCTTTTAACCTGTGATAGAAACTGGAGATATTCTAGCTCTTATCACTACTGTGTTTGTGATATGAAAAGTTTAAAATTAACTTGTAAATTTATAATGGCTGTCATCATGTATCTGTGAAATGCAGACATTAAGAAAATACTATATTTTCAATATATGTATTAGCTGGTGTATAAGCACATACATGTGTCTTTTTTTCGTTCTTTTTTTGTTGTTGTTGTTGTTAGTACTAAGGATTGAACTGCATCCCCAGCCCATTTGCATTTTTTATTGTGACAAAGGATCATGCTAAGCTACTAGGTTTCCCAGGCTGGGCTTGAATTTGAAGTCCTCCTGCTTCAGCCTCTTCATGCTGGGTTCATAGACGTGCACCACCACACCTTGAGTAAAATGTTATTTAACTTAATTTTGATCCCTTGTTAAGCACCTTGAGTAAAATGTTATTTAACTTAATTTTGATCCCTTGTTAAACCTTTGGATGGAAACCAAGGCCATCATTGTATCACACATGGATCCACTTTTTGCCTGATTACCATTAATCTGAGCAAATATTGGGGATCTAAAATTGCAAAGTCTAGATAAAACCAAGAACCGCTTGCAGGTTAGGCAGAGACTGAATTTTCTCCTGGCCTTTCCTACAGTTTCAATGAGAATTCCTTGTTTGTCACAATCTGATTCTCTTCAAAAATAGATACTTCAGGAGAAAATGGAGCCGCAGACTCCGCGTTGAATAGAAAGTTGATTGCTTGGTGTGCTTCAGCAGTGGGTGCCTGTCCCACTACCTAGGGAATTATTTCTCATATTTCACGGCACTCATGACCAGTCCCAGTCTGAGGTCACTGTTACCAACAATTGTGTAGTAGTTACTTACAAATCAGGTTCAGCATTTTAGGTATAACTTGTTTCTATCTCAACAAGTAGGAATATTTTTCTCAGCATCTCCTTTTGGTAAAGTATGTTTTATATTTTAAAATTACAGCTTTGTTTTGTCATTTTCCTTTGTTCTTTGCTCTCACTTCCCCAAATTTGTTTAACTGGGATCTGGACCCGGTCATCACTGGCAAACGTGAAAAGGCATGACGTTACTCCTCCCGTGCAGGAATAAAATGCTGAGTTTTGTATACAGTGCTTCATAATGTAAAGAATTATGTGCAACGTTGTCATATGCTTTCTTTGCAAAGCATAGTCCAAGTATTAAATTCTAATTGTTGAGATAGCAATGCTAAAGTGTATACCGTGAATCAACATATTTGTTTTACTGTATATAATAATACAGTAAAACAATTAAACTAGGAATAACAGAATCTTGGGGTAATGTTTCCTGTTTTTAAAAATGCCTGTATTCATCGTATTTCTGTGCATTTAGTGAGACTGAACCCCTTTCTTTTCACTCTACCTGAGACTAAGCGTCCTTCTGGGTTTTGTGCAGTTAATTAAAGGTGCTTGTGTAGTTATGATAGTTTTCAAAAAGAATTTCAGATTGGCACCAACTAATTGTAAAAGCAAAGTAATCCAGTTTTTACAGGGAAGGAAGGTACAATGTGTGTGTGTGTGTGTGTGTGTCTGTGTGGTATATTTGTGCATACACATGCAGACGGCTAATTCTATTTATTGTAAAAAAATTATGTAATAATACTAGAGTGCAAAAACATAATAAATCACCTTCCAGCAGTTCTAGCTATTACTCATCTCCATGCTAACTTTAAAACCAGTGAATAGCTAAAATTTATTTTGTGACCAAAAGAAGTTCATAAAATAATCTTTCGTTATGATACTCTTAAATACTGTTTATGCAGTTTTTCAGAACTCGGGGTGTTTGTTTGTTTTTCTTAATCCTGTTTTATGCACTTAGAATTTTAAAGGTTAGTTCTCTATATTTTACTTCAAGAGGAAAGCAAGTTCATTCTCCACTTAATTTCTTTCTGGAAAGCCATTGTGTTTTTCTCTTTTCTCTGTGACCAGAGAGGTTTATGCCATCCTACTTTGCTGTTTTGATCACGTGGTAAGTAGATGGAATATCTATCACGCTAATCTTTGATGTAGAGTACTAAATCCACATGCACGGCTTTTGAACCGTTCTCCTCCTCCTCCTTTTGCCCCATTTCTCTTTTTATTTATTTAAATCAAAACAAAGCTATATTTTTCCTCTTCTTGAAATTGAAAATTTGCCTTGACTTTTCATGTTCCATCAACAGAAATACTTTCTCGTGATATTTCAGTAAGTGTAGCACAGAGGCTGAAAAGTTACAGTGACATTGTACTTTGGATGACTCATGCTCTGGAGTGGAACACTTTTTAAGGACAGGAACGTTTACTACCCTAACGGGAAGCAAATTGTTTCTCATTTCACTGATACCTAGAACAAAAACAATTTAAACAGCAGTATGAGAGAAGAAAAACCAAGTGTCTGATAGCACACTTGCTAGGAAGCACTTCTGGGGAGAGCTGTGACTTTCCCTTTGTCCTGTCCCCAGTCCACCTGTCCCGGCGTGCACTTTCATGGCCTTATTTAGGATTCTAAGCCAAGTCAAGATTTTCTAAAGTTCCATCATTATGATTAAATATTGACTGGAATAAATTCCATCCTCTTAGAGGATTTTTGAATACATTCTTAAGGGAAAAACTTTTTACAGATTTTCATTTCTTCCCCCTACCCCTCAGCATAAGGGGAAAGTTGTATTCAATTCTCCAAATGACCTAGATTTTTTTATAGTCATTTACAGAAAATCTTGTAATATTTAACTGTTGGCAATCCAAAGTGAGCGATTGTCAGCGAATGTTACAGAAAACTTTGATATTTATAGCAGTCCTCATGACCAAGCCACGTGAAATAATTTAAGAGTATTTATTTAAGTGTTAACAGAAGAAAACATCACTTGGTTCTCTGAATCTCAGAAATATCCCCCCTCCCCAAAAAAAGGATGTCACTTGCATTCTAGGTTATGTAATTTATGGAACAAAGTATTTCACCTAAACATGGAGTCTGTTGTTGTTGTTTGAATATGCTACTATATAGCTTTCAAATTTCTATAGCAGAAACTTCTTTACCACTCCTAGAAAGACTTTGTCTCATGTTCAAAATTAAATCTACTCCTTGGGGCCCGAAGTCAGGCACGTTAGGCCACTCCTGAAAATGTTAACACAGCGTACATGATTCACAGATAACATATATTACCCTCTTGCGCTAGCAAATGCCATGCTTTTTATGATGGCTCCTATACAGCTGGGCTAATAGGAACCAAAGCCATAAAACAGTAATTAATATACTTTAGAAGGGAGCTGTTTTATTGGTAGATGCTAATTAAGGATGATAGATGTCAGTGATGGAAATGAGCTTTAACCATTTGGTCAACACAAGTGAAAGGTCAGCTATCATCTTGGGTGATTTAACTCGGGATGTTTTCCTTTGAGCATTTTCTTCCTTACTTTTCTAAAAATATAAAGAAAAGATCCACAGCAAGTGGGAGGGAAGTGACGCATAGTGTGAGGATGAGATAGATAAATGTTAAAAACGCTGACCTGGTGCCCTATGCAGTTGCTTCGTGTGGTGCAAAGCAATGTTCTCATGCTTTTGGAGCCCCAAACAGTGGCTCAAATCAGCCACATCTTTAGGTGACATTCGCATTTCTCGCAGGAACCGAGTCTTGAGTTGCAGAGACAACTCAAGTTACGAGGAAATCCTCGTGCCAGGAGATAAACTCTGGAGAGTTAGAAACTGGGCTGAATATCAACATCCTCTAAAGGGCCCATGAGCCAGCAGCCACTATGAGCGGGGAGGAGAATCAGGGAGCCAACTGATGCCTTCCTGTGAGCCAGCAGCAGCCATGAATCCTCATTGTATCTGAAATCATCTTTAGTACAATCTGAAAAGAAATTCCCCAGACCACAGACTAACCAAATCAACTCTATTTAAATGTCGTGCAGCTAGGAGAAGATGAATTATAGATAAGTTGATGATCCACTTTAGCTGTTCAGGTACCTGTTGCCCATTTGATTATTTTTTGGTTTCCTTAAGTAATATATAATGCTGTCATATTTAATGGTTCGTGCATTTCAGTGGATAATGTTAAAATAAAGGACTGACTTGTGATAAAAGAATTTTAATCAGACAAAACAATTTCTCTAAGTGGAATGACTGTCTGATTGTAATTACATATAAGTACTTTTTAATTCTGACACAAATAAATGTATATATGCATACGTTATTCTGATATGCATGTATTTCACAGATAAGCCTCTCTCAATGGTCAGTTATGTATTTATACTCTTAGTAAAACCTTCAGCATTTAAATGTTTGCACAAGTGGAAACACAAGAATAAGCACACAAAACACATTTACAAATTAAGATAACTATAAGATCTTGCATTGTGTATTTTATTGTGCTTAGTGTTATTTCTCATTTCCATGTCTTAAAGATTTGCGAGAAGGTTTAATTAAAGATACATATACTTTAAGCTCCTCGGTTCATAAAACATTCCACTCTAAGAGCAGAGAGGCAATGATGCTGCCAGAAAAACGGGCAGGAAAAGGCACGAGTGAGGAGCCCTGGGGGTGTGGGGTTAGTATTCCTGTGGCCGCAGAAGCCAGGGGTAAGAAGATGTCGTCCTTTAACATCCGGTCGCCATTGGAGTTGGCGGAGCTGTCAGCGGCCAAACCATATGGGTGGACTTGGAACCACTCAGTCTGGTTTCAGTAATGGCTTTCTATGAAATTAATTTGTATCTGTGCCTCCAGCAGCCTTCAAAGGACTAGAGCTTTTCCCAAGGAGCACCATTGATGTGGCATAGTGGTTAACTTAGAAAACAAAGCACAATAAACAAAGACCCGAGAATAACTCTGTGATATTCTTCGGTAAAGGGAACGATGATGTGATTGTATCTAGACTCACTTGGACAGTTTGGGGAAAGCCATAGCTTGAAAAATGTTATCCCCGTGTAGCCAATTTACCGAGACAAGACCCGACCCGGTCTTCCTAGCCCCGGTTAATGATGTCGTTGTTAATTTATGACTTGCACAATATCTGTTCATGCTATTAGTGCCAAATATACTTCACATCAAGGAGCCTGTTATGCAATTGTGAAGAAGCAGCCTGGGCCATGGTAGGCTGTTTCATCTTGTCAACTGGGACTGCTGTTTGGTTCAAGGTGTGTATGTGTGTGTGTGTGTGTGTGTGTGTGTGTGTGTGTGTGTGTGTCTGAAATGTAAACTGTTCTCAAAATTATTTATATCTGACTTTGAAAGGGAATTTTATTATTCAGGGGAGGCTATTTCTAACCTGCATACATTATTCTGACACGGATAACCGACACGGTTCCCGACACTGAACATGGGCCTCACACGGCTGGACCTGCCTGGGTTTCACAGCCTGCTTCCCTGCATTCCGGGAGTTGCTTTTACCAGCACTCACGTGGAGATCCTCTTTGCTTCTTCAAATTGTGCAAAGGAAAATTTGTTTTATTCCTACATCTTTTCTCCCTCCTAAAATCCTGGATTAGATTAAGCAAATATCCTATTTATGTAAATAAACTATTTAACTAAGCAGAGGCAGTAAGGACGTCAGAAACAATAAAATGGATGATTTGTCAGAAATAAACTGCAGGGGATCTGATCCTTTGAAGATAATTGAAAGTTGAGCATTTAAAAACGTGAATTTAAAAAAATCTGTGTATGCATCTTGATGAGTTGCAGTTATATAAATTACTGTGCCATTAGTATTTTGGAAATTTAAACTCAAAAACAAAAGCAGTGCTCCAGATTGTTGCTCCTCGCCGGTGTGGTACAGCCAGGAGCCCCAGAAGCTTCGGGGTGAGTTTTCTGTGAGCCCCAAACAGCTTGCGCAGACAGAGCCTCACTCAGCCTCTCCGGTCAGAGTGGGACCTCTTTGTGATGGTGTCACTGCAAGAAATGCAAGTTTTCTTTCAAAGGAAGGAGCTCAGTCTCGGGAAGAAAGGATTAACCATCTTACCTAGACAGCAGAGAAATTTTAGGTGTGCTGTAAATGTGGGGTTCTGTGTACAGTGAGCTAAGAATAGTGAGAAGAAAATCCGTGTTGAAGACTCCTTTCTAATTGCATTGAAGGCCGACCTTGTTCATCTTGGAAACTTTAGAACCAATTGGTTGACACGTTCTGTAGTCTGTTTGTTACCTCTTCACAGCCTGATCATTGCCCATCTCTAGGTTTTTTTCCCCTTTTATTTTTAATGTCTCCTCATCTCTGTTGTGGCTGTAGGACAGTCACATATCAATCCTGTATAAACTACACAGGAGCCCATATGGTAGATTCCCACACCCTGGAAGGCTGAGTCAGGAAGGTTCTCAAGTTCAAACCCAGTGTCAGAAATCTGGTGAATTAGCAAGATCCTTTATCAAGAAAACAAAATAAACAGCTCAGTGCAAAAAGAGAACTGGATGGATCGGTAGAAACTAAAACCAGAGAAAACTTCAGACTGGATAGCTATTAGTTGTATGAAAAAAAAAAACAAAACTTATTTTTCCCACCAAATGCCAAATTTCTTACTGTAAAGAGCGTTTATTCCTGAAAACCGTGATAATCGCAGCATTCCTGGCTCAGGTTTTGTCTTAGACCAGGGTTGCTGTGACTGTTCTACTTGTCATAAGCTGTTTTTTTTAAAGAAGAAGGCTAAAAGAACAATTGCCTCCCTATATGAAGTAATCCAGAATGTGATTGGTCATTTTCTTCCCTCCCTCAAATTTTAAATATATTGGTTTTTCTTGTGTCCTTTCAGAAATGATTTTTAAAGGACCTGTTATGAGAATATCATTCAAAAAATCTCACAAACCTGGCTTCCCAGACAGGTCTATGGGGATAAGATTACAATGGGAAAATTACTTTTGTTCCATTCTAAGGGGATGTCTATTAAAGTCGTGCATAATTTCAGAGCAGTTCTCCAGAGATTCACTTTTTTTTTAACGGCAAAGTGAAACCACGTAACATAATGCAAGTCATACTACCATTGCAAAAAGGAAATTAAAGTTGGAAGAATCTGTCATAATATTATGAAAGTTGAGGAATTAAAGTTTATGACTTTATTTTTAGAATTCGCGAAGAAATGCTTCTGGGTATTTGTAAAACCAGGAGGGAAATGAGCAGTAACTACCGCAGAGCGAGTGTTAACGCAGCCCCTGGCCCCGCTCTTCACCCTGCTCCTTCCCTTCCACCCTGGCTGCTGTGGCTCCAGCCGCCTAGACTCTCAGCCCGTCTGTCTTGGAAGCTTGTGATTTCGGACTTTCCCTGCTACCCAAACTCCTCTGCATACTGATTGCTTCTCATGGTGAAGCTAGATAGTGTTTCAAAGTCTTCCAGGACTTTGTGGAAGAGTTTGTATTAAGGTTTCAGAAATAAAGCACTCTCCTACATTACATTTGCCAACAATTTCCTCTTCCAAATAGACGAGGGCAGAGTTTATAATATGACAGAATTGTGATTTTTTCCCCCTTTAAACTATCAAGCAAACTAAAGGCATGATTGTCTTTTAAAATCTAATAAAATCATTTCTGTCCGTCACCTCGTCTGTGCGTTTGTCGTGCCTGTTGAATTATGGAGCTTGAGTGAATCCATTAAGAATTTTTTATTTAAGTCAAGTGGAAAATTTTTCTTTGCTGTCCTGCACTGCTCTCGGGATCAAGCTCAGGGCTTCATGCGTGCTAGGCAAGAAGAGGTCCACGGCTCAGCTCCCAAAGCCTGAAGGGGAAATTCTCTGAGCTCCCACTTCTCTCTCTAGCCCATCTTGACTGCTGGAAATAGATTATAAGTTCTGGGTTTCTAAAATAATGGAAAAATAACACATAAAGAGTTTATAGTTTTAGCAGTCTGTGAGCTCCGCAGTGAATTTCATGCTGAAGCGAAGTTTGTGGTTCCAACTCCTTACGTTGCATAGGAAGCCTTGGTGACATGGGGTCACAGACAGTGAACCCCCACACTTGAGTGCTATGCACTTCTCAATTATGGTTGTGGTTTTTAAATGTGTATTTAATTTAAAAGTTCATGACAGATACAAGAGTCCAGTTAATTTGCTAAGTGACTGCTGTTTCATAACAAGACTGTAACAGAGGAGAACCTTTAAGATAAAATCACTCCTCTTCTTGAAGTAGATCTTTAAAATACGTTTTTATTAATGTATGCTTGTGATGCGGAGTGGTACCTTCATTTTGAGGGCTCGAATGAGGAACCTTGATCAGTTTTGATGTCCTTCCCTCTCGATCTTGTGCTCTTCCTGTTCTCCTAGAATCCTTTCCCCATCTCCTCAGAGTCAGCTTCCAGTTTCCTACCATCTCTACTTTATTTTTTCTTTAACTTATTTGTAGTATGGGCTTTCTATAATGTAAATCATCTATGTCTGATTTATTTCTCTTAGCGTTATGGTTTCATAGTCCATCAGTTTGCCTACAGTATAGCCTTCTTTATGGCCGCATAGTATTTCACTGTGCATACATACCACATTCTATTTATTCATTCTTCTCTTGATGGGCATCTGGACTATTTCTGTGTTTAGCTTTGGTGAGTTGCACTTCTGTAAACAAAAACGTGCATATACCATAGATGTATGATGACTTTTATTCTTTTAGGAAGGTACTCAAGAAGGTATAGCTAAGTTAAATAGAATTTCTACTTTTAGTTTTCTGATGAATTTTTATACTGATGTCTGTAGTGGTTGTAGTAGTAAGAATGGGCATCATCAAGGGTTCAAAAAAGAAATCCTGGAGAGGATGTGGGAGAAAAAGAACGCTTCGACATTGTTGGTGGGAATGTAAACTGGAATAACCACTGTGGAAATCGGTATGATGATTCCATTACGTAGATTCTGTGAGAACGCAAAGCTAGTAGGTGGTGTCCAGTTCTGGCTACTGTAAAATTCATGCCCTTGCACAAACATTGAATGCTCTGCTCCTAAATGGTTTTGTAATCAGCCACTTTGCATTACTCCCTTCACATTATTTAGGATTGTGTCTTTGCTCTAGCTGCATTGAGATTGTTACTTATAAATGGGGCTGCATAGGGAAACACAACAGCAACTTTTAAAAATAATTTTAAAGCTGAAGAACTTTGAGTATTTACAATGCAAAGTTTGTTCCTATCCCCTAGAGCTTAAAAATTACTGTTTACTAGCTAACATGCCCGTTTTGATACTTTGTGTTGCCCCCCCAAAAGAGCTAACAGATTATAAATCTTTACATTAAAATGTTTTAATATTCTATTTAAGAACACATTTTTGATGTTGGAGTTATGTTGCATTGATTTCCAAAGTAATTAAAATTGTTCTTAAGCCCTGGAGAAATGCCTTTTGAAATAGTACCCTGATGTACCAACAAAACATAGCAATTATAATATGATACATTATAAAGATTTTTAATTTTTCCACTTGTGTTTTTATGTTCTTTGGTGGTTTAGTATTTAAAATAGCAACTCTAAAGCGAAAAGTCTTTCTGAAGAGAACCCCGTGACTGTGGAGGCTGGAGTGGGAGAGACTAATTACCATAACTTTTTGATAGACAGCCCAAATCGTGTTTCAAAGGACAGATGTGGCCTTAATAATCTGAAGCATTTGCATTTTTAGATTAAACTTTGCTTGATTGCATTGTACTTGATATGTGTACTCAAATCTATATGTTAAATGTTATACTTTGATATAGCACATCTTGTTCGACTTTGTTCCTATGATCTGACAAGCTTCATTATATAATAAACTAGTTTAAATAAATCTTAAAGACATAAAAGTGTTCCTGACAGTAAGAAAAAAACCTTAAAGCACACCCTGATATATCGGTTAGATGTTCCAGAGAGAGTCAGAGTTTTTTCATTCAAATCTTTGAACATGTGTTTTGAATAAAGTTGTAAGGCTTTTTCCAGTAACCAGTGTTGTATTACAAAAATGAGCGAAGTAAAACAAAAGGAAAACATGTTTCAACATTTTATTTAGTATTGTCACATACTGTTGCACATTTCCTGCTGGAAGTGAGTGTGACATTTGTAATACGAATTTTTCAAACCTAACCTTTTATATTCTATAAAATCACTTAGGATCTTGGGCCCCTGTGAGACAAACACAAATCATGAACCAGTCTGTCACCCGCCAATGGCTTCCCCAAAGTTAGAGCGTGATTTCCATGCAGCTGCCATGCAAATCCACTATCGTAGTTTTTACATTTTTGCTCCTGGAATCTATCCAGAAATAACGAATGATAAGCGGGTTGCAGAACACTTGACCCGGGAGTCTAGTATTTTTATAAAGTCAAAAGTAGGAAATAATATCACTGTAATTAGGTTGATTGCCATGGATAAAATAATATTTTGGTGTAATGAAATGCAAGATACTCCTAAAAGCAGGAAAATCTGCGTTCTATTACTAGACTTTTATTGTGTTATTAATTGGAAATTAAGGAATTACCTGACTCTGAAGTGCATAATTTGTATCAAGACAGCTATTTAGTTACTTTGTTTTCTGTAATAAACAGGTGCAGGCGCTGAATGCACAGGCTAAGGAGCCACGGGTGGAGACACAGCTTCAAATTGGGGAGAGAGGAAGCTCAATGGTAGCTTATGGAAGGCTGGCAAGCTGTAGTGTATTTATTTTATCATGCTGCATTTTGTGAAATCCCTAGCTTTGAACCCAAATCTGAAACATGTAGGTCATGAAGTACCCTTGAGATGCCGTTTCTACTGAAGAGGAGTACTTCCTCTGAAATAAGGAAAACAGACATACAACGTACAGACTGGGGACATTCTCTTTTAAAATATTAATTTATTTTACAATTTTTGATTGTTGCCTAATTGACAGAGTCTGAAATCCACGAAATGCTTGCACAGTTCTAAAGAGAATCTCCATGCTGGCCAGCGAGGGGATGGATATTTGGTTTCTTCCACTGTGAGTGTGGTCAGCAGCTGTCTCAGCTCCCCTGCACCCCTCTACGAGGCCCCCAGATCTGACCTCTAGGGTGAGGAGTATTTACGTGAATTCCGTCATTGTTGTGTCTAGGAATTTGGACAGAATTTATGAGGAGGGTAGCAAAAGACATTGCATTTCACTTTCCTCCTCTTCTGGCGATTCGGAAGCTGAATTTATCAGAAAAAAGGGATCCTTTCTTTTCTTCAGTTTTCAAGTTGTTTGTAGTAAACTTATTTTACTTTTTATTTTACACAGCCTTGTTTTTAGGAGCCTGTGTTCGATACTTGTGAGAGAAAGGTAGTCACTAAATAGGTTGCCACCTACGGCTTGTGACCCAGAGCTTCTGGGACCATTCCCTCCTCTGGTGATTGGTTGGGAGCGATCAAACCCCCGCAGCCAGGTGGGAGTCTTAATGTCATGAACACATGTATTCCGATGTTGCAGCTTTGCAAAATTTTGTTACAGAGACTTTATTTCATCTCATAGCAGCATAAGGCAGAAAGGAAAGGTGTTAGTGCCCTGACGCCACACAGATGACAGAGCTGTGACTCAGAGCAATTAAAAGTTTTGTGGTAGTGAATGAGGGGACCTGTGGTTACCTCCCACTTTGTGCCATCGTGAGTTCAGGGAAGCCTGTCTTGCAAATGTGTTTGCTGGCCTCCTTATGCTGTGTCTCTGGGGTTTACCACATAGAGCGGTGTTTTATTAGACGTCCGTGAGGGCATCAGTGAAAGAACAAAGTCTAGAAATGGGGTTCCCCAGCCTTTGGTCTTTTAACCCCACTCCCCAAGACTTCTGTAAAATACAGATCTCTTGCCATTGGAAGCCTCTGCAAGGTGCTACTTTTCCTCAGCTCCTGCCTCTGCTCTCTTTTTGGAGATGAGAAGAAAATACCACTTTGTTTCCTAGTGTTTGTTTGCACACCTAGAATTTAAGAAAATTGGACTCTCCTCTAAGGATCGTATTTGTGTGGATTCCCTTAACCTGTTCCTCTCCGTGGGGTAGATAGCATGGTCATCTCCATTTACAGAAGACTGATAGATGGAACAAGACGTTAAACGATGTCACAAACAGTGGATCTAAGCCCCAATTAAAAGTGACTGCATTATGGTGACCTTTGCCACACCGCAAGGTGTCATTCATTTGGTTTAAACTCTCTATGAGGGCGTGATGACTGTCACCATAATTTCTCTGCCTCAGTCACTGACGATTGATTCATCAGCAAAGGTTTCTCCAGTCTCTGGCTGTGGGAGTTGTATGTTACCTTGTTCCTTGGGTGTCAGTTTTTATCCTGGGACATTGTGGTGTCTCAGACTGAGGTCCTATGTGCTCAGATAACCTCATTGTTGGCTTCATTCCCTTGGCTTAGCTCTTAAGGGCATAGGAAAGATACATTAAATTTTAGATGATAGTAGAAAGGTATATTGGAAATGGGTATTTTAGTATTTGTTCGATTTGACTTTGTTATCTACATTTGAGTGTCCAGAATAATTCCTAGTTATAAAATTTTGAGGAAAATGAAATAGATTGGAACCTAAGGGATATCAAAGAGCATTTTGTGACTCTGGAGCCAATGATTTCGAGTGAAGAGTCGGCAGGTATGGTGTAATCATAACCGGAAGTAACTTGAGCTCTAATCATCAATCTAAAACAAGTCAAGAGGAATTTGCACCACTTTCACTGAGGGACGTAGAAACCAGTTACTTAGAATGGAACTAAGGGGCCGCTTTGTAATGTTTCTCATCATGGGAGGTCCTTGGAGATCAACCAACTGGAAAAGATCAGAAGCATGCAGATTTTGACTTCGAGATGCCACACAAAGACAATTGGCCCAGGTGTTCATTGGTCCAGAAAACCATCAGTGCTGAATGTGGAGAGAGAGCATTGTTGCTGGAGATGTGTAGATCAGTAAGACAGCATCCATGAGGGCTGGATGGTCTTCAGAGGGAAGACCGGGGGTAAACAAGGAACTTTACTGCAAAGTATTGATTGCCCTTGCAGAAAACAAAAATGATCTTATCTATTGTCTATCTATCTATCTATCTATCTATCTATCTACTGTCTACCATCTCTAGCACCTAGCTAGCCATGTGCACATATATTTGTATCTGTTATATAAACTTACCACATAGAAAGCATTTTGTAACTCTCAGGATGTGCTGTTAATCACTATGCTATTATGAGATACTGTAAATACTTGCGTAACTATCGGTATTTGGCCATTTTTTTAAAAAAGCATTTGTTATATTATTTGGCTTCAAGTACAAGACAAACTCATTCCTATCTGGTGTGAATGTTCAAGCCTTAGAAGAGAATGGGTTACCAAAAACTGGTATGCTGCTGCTAGTATGAATGGATGTTACACAGATTTTGTCAGGGTGAAGTTAGTTTTCCTAACTGCTTCTTAGGGCTTTCTCTGAAGAAAAGCAGTTTTGAGACTTACAAAAACTGAATAATATAGTCTTGGTTATAGTCTTAATTCTAAGGGGGAAAAAAAAACAACTCAATTTTTTAAAATGAGTTGAGTGTCTCCTTTGATGCTTCCCCTTGCAGGTGTGATTCCACTGAAACCTCATAGCAAAATTCTGCTCTAAAGTAATTCTCTTTGTTGCATGTAACACGAAAATAAAGAGAAAATATTCGTATTTTGAATTTGCTATGGATGGTAGCACGCATGCATGCATACTGGTGTGTGTGTGTGTGTGTGTGTAAGCACACACCGTGCTGGATAAGCACGGTAGTAAGATTTCACAGAAGTAAATTATCATCTTAATCTGCAGTCTGGTGGATGGTGAGTTTGTCTGAGCATGTGATTATATTGAAGGATCATTAATGGGTGTATCAGTCAGCTTTTCATTACTAAGACACAACCCTTAACAATCACAGGTTCATGAAGATGTTGCATGAATAGGGCTCACGGTTCCAGGCGCTCCAGTCCATGGCCCGCTGACTCCAAAGCGAGAATAGCACCGCTGAGGACTCGGCAGGGGAAATCTGCTCACTCTCAGTGACGGGAAATAGAGCAGAGGCGCGGTGCTGGGAAGGAAGGGGCAGGAGGCCTGGTACACTCTGCAGTGTCACACATGCATGCCCCACACAGACATGCCCGGGAGTGTGATTCATTAATCTCCTAGCATTTTCCTACTTGATGTATCATCATTAATGGCCACAGTTGGCAATTATTTCACGTATTTGTAAAATACGAACACAACTATGTGTTTCTCAATGTTCACTGAGCTAAGTGATCAAGAGATAAAAATCCCCCTGTAGTGACAGGTTTCTTGTAATTTGACATTAAACCCAAAGAAAAGTTAATCACTCATGAATAATTGTTGAATTGCACTAATACATTACATATGTAATTCCACGTGTTATTTTATAAATACCTGTGTGTGACAGCCATATTTTTTGACAATGTTAATTCACTGGTCTGCAGAAAAGATATAAATATATGCAGTGTGCTGACCATCTGAGCTCTAGAGACTAGTTGCTGATGTCAGTGATCTAAATTTGAGTATGCTCTACATATGGAGAATAATCAAAGTCTTTTGCAGGAATTTTGTAGTGTAACTACAGTAAATTCAGTGAGAGCTCTTCACACCTAACACCTTTTCACGATTTCAAAAAGTCAGGCAGGCACTGCCACGTGAAAATGTGCTAGTATAGCCATATAATCGTTTCTTGGGATCAGCTTTATATCTAGTACTGTCACTCTATGGACAGTATTATGGGTGCGAAACTTCTTCTTTATGGGATTGTGGAGGTGTCATTCTTAAGTGGCCAACTACTTAGATAAATAAGGAGGTACCTTCTCTTAGAAATGTCCCCAGTTTGGACTTTAGTAAATGTAAGATGATGCCCAGCAAGCAGTCTTTAAAAAGTGTAATGTGAATAACCTTAAAGACTGTGAACAAAAGCACATTTTAAAGCTATGAATCAATACCTTTAATGACTGAGTGCTATTTTGACTAATGGCTTTACAATGGCTTCAAATGCATCTGAAGGGCCAGTTTGAACAAATTAATATGGTGTCACTCACGGTGACATTTTAAGGCTCTGACCATCCTGCAGATAAAATTTTAGGCCAGAAACAGGAAAACTAAATGATACCAAACACAAATATTCACATGCCTTTGGACTTTGTTTTTCCTTTGATTATCAAGTTTCAAAAGATAAGAGGCTACATAGAAAATCTAATGTCATTTGCAAAGGTTTGACCTGATTTTTTCATGTAAGAAGACCTCTGTATGATCCGTGATTGGTGCACTGTGGGTAGTCTTAACTTCTGTACTTTCTTGTGCAGTATTTATATCCTGTTGTTATAATACTCCTTATAAACAACATACAATAACATAACACTTTGTCCGGGTAAGTTGGTGTCTTTGCTAGCAGTTTTTGTGTTTTTCATAAACATAGTTAACTTACTCTTTGGGTTCTGTTGATAGAATTTTAATTATTTTGTAATGCACCATGAAGATCTCTATATACTCATGTTGCGTTATATAACCTTTCGTTTCTTTTTCTGGTAATAAATCTACATTTCTGAAAATTAGTAAGGCTTTCTTGAACTGCATGTAACTCCTAGAGTGTTTTATTTTACTAACTTTTCAGAATTTAGATATTTTGACATAAAACTTTGCTCTAAAATTTTACTTTTTATGAAGGAAGTTGATAAGGCCATGATATAAATCAATAGATGAGCATTTAAAGAGTTTTTAAGATCTTACCCTGTTAACTGTGTGCTTCCTATAAATTAATCCAACCCACTCATTCTGTAATATCATTACCCAATCTGTTTTGCAAGTATGTTTTGAATAGTCAGCTCATACTAATGTTTGAATCTCAAAAGTTCAACTCTGCCTTGACAACTCAAAACTTTTTCAAAAACTGGTGTTTTTGAGGACTGTTGGTTTTAACATTTACTGTATTTAGCTGGGCATGGTGGCTGACACCTATAATCCCAACACTCAGAAGGCTGAGGTGGGAGGATTGTTGAGAGTTTGAGACCAGTCTGGGCCACAAAGTGAGCTCAAGGCCAGCCTGAACTGCATATCGAGACCCCATCTCAAAAAAAAAAAAAAAAAAAAAAAACCATTTACTGTATTATAAAGGTAAGGTTTTAAAGTAATTTTAAAAGGATTTGTTTCCTTTTTAATGAACATTTTTTAATTCTTCATGAATGACTTTGAATTTAAAACAGAATGATAAAGGTCTGCCATAGTTTATCAATAATCTATCTTTTTAAAAGTTTCTCAATAGTATTTTCTTGCGTTTATTCTTTACTTTAAAAGTAATAATTTTGAGGTACATATTTGCATGCTTGAAAATAAGAGAATTTCTTTCTTCTATTTTTGAAGAAGCATGTAGACTTTCCAGTTTATGTAGTTCATAGTTGAAACTGTAAAACCACTTATAAGAAATTCTGAGAATCCTTGACTCCTCAATATCATGAACTAATGAAAGATTTTTAGAAAATTGATACCGAAGTTTTGACATAGTTACCATGGAAAAATGAAACGAGTCTTTGATCATCCACGGGACAATTTTTTAAGACATTACAAATTTTCAAACTCTTCTGCACAGTATTAACTTGCATCTAAGGGAATGGAAGCTAATCATAACCAATGTATCGTGTTGTATTCCTACTGAAATACAACAGTGAAAGAGCCCATAGTGAACATGCTCCGTGGAAATAATGGGACCCAGCGGTTGGTGGAAGACGGACGCTGCCATATTGGCGTTAGGTTTTGTATTTCCTCCATTTCCCTTACTGCCTTTATGCTGAGTGAAGAAATCATTGGTGCTGTTCTCAGCCACATCTGACTGGCCTTCTGCAAGTGTACAGTGTAAAATATGGCAGAGTCACTCCCTGGAGTCACAGCCTTTTGGGAAGGGCGGGGAGAGATGCTTCCAACCCTATTTCTGGACAACAAGACTCAGAGGAGTGGCCCACAGCCACTGGCCCCTGGGCTTGCACTTTGCCCACTGAATTCAGCTGGTCACTTCACATTGTTAATATTCGGGATATTTCTGCGTTTGAGGAAAGCTAACTCCATGACACCTCCTTTAAATGAAACTAAATATTCATTTAAGAGAGATCTAGCTGTGAACATACATACACCACTTATGAAGGAGTTTTTTCGGAGCAACTCAATATTGCTTCTATTTTGGGAGCGCTGTAAACAATGTGAGAACACAGCCTCCTCTGACTCACTCTGTTATCTACCGAATCAGGTCCCCAGGGAATCTCATCTCTTGACTGTTCCCTTCCATTTCCTGCACGCAGCCGCTGGACGTCAGGGTTGACAAGGAGCTTTGGAATCATCTGACTTCACTGAGCGCAAAAGTCTCGCATGCATTTAACCCCTTCTTTCAGTCCTGTCACCGTCCTTGTCGCTGCCTAATCACCAGATCCCCGGCACTGTCTAAAGAGACTGCAGTTTGTCCTCCTCCTCCGTTTCCTACTCCACACTTCACGCAGGTGGGTACCCCCTCCCCATGCAGAGGAGACCTCCGGAGCAGACCCGTCTCTTAATTGTTCTGCCCGCTTCAAGAGCCAGTGCCAGCTCCCCTCCACGTCCTTCAGTGCCCGCCTTCCTGTCCCCAGATGTGCCAAGCTGCTCTCCTCCCAGCTTCTTGTCACGACTCTTCCCTTGCTGGGCAATACAAACACTACTCCCTGCTTTTACCTTTAGTCAGGCTACTTTATTTTAAAATTGTGTTATTTTTATCATGATAGTATACACAGAACACTTAGCGACTTAACCGAAGTTTTGAAGTGTGCAGGTTGGTGGTGCTGGCCGATCCATGTGTTGTACAAGGATAGTTGGCATTTCCATGGTAACTGTTTTTACATTGTTGACCTGGAACTCTGTTGCCTAAGCAAGAACTCTCTGGTAGCCTTTGTTTTCTCTGTCCCTGTGCCTTTGCTACTCTCTCTGCCTCCTAGGAGAAGAACTGTAAACAGTTTCCTTTTGAGACTGCCTCATAACATAATATTCTCAAAGTACACTTATTGTGATGTATGTCAAAATTCCCTTTCTGTTTTCAAGCTAATGATCATTTTGCGTTCGTATACCACAGTTCACTTACCTAGTCATCTGTGGCTGGACCGAGTTACCTATATTTTAACCTAGTAAGTCTATGTTAACCCTTCTTCTCTTTGCACGTCAAAACTGTGCTTATTGGGTGCCCAACATATTTCCTATCTTCGTGACTGTTTTTAAGAAAAGTGGTGTTTTGTGACTTTGCTTTTCTCTACAGCATTTCAGTGGTGCGTTTCCCTGTAACTAGAATGTAAGCAAAAAGTTTTGTCCCACATATTCCATGTCCGTTCCTACATCTGACTCAGTTTGGAGGACTTCTGTGAATACATAGTGTTTTCAGAATGAGTGGTTCATTTTCTTTCTCAGTAGGATGGAGGCAAAATACTTTGTCGAATTTGTTTCCTTCTTTCCTTAGCTGATCGTGCTATGGGTTTGCTCCGTATATTGATTTGAGTAGAAGTCATACATATATCTGTTTACTTTCTAATTGATTTTATAGTCATTTGTTTAACAACTTTCTTAATAAATTTAGACCTAGGCAATTTAAAGTAATAAGCATTCTGTTATATCAAAGAAAAAAGTGCACCTGTGTGTGTTCCTTTGTATTTTCTAGGAGGGATAAAATTGAGAATCTATATATTTTCTTACTAATTTTTATGTATTACTTCATTATTTACTTCTTCCTTAATAAACTGTTAAATGTTCTACACAACTTCTCAATGTGCAAATCTTAAGAGTGACCTTTGCTAGCATAACTAGCATGGTAAAGATATTAAATCCACTGCAGTACTAAAATACTTAGATTTTTAATCAGTGCCTCACTATCACTCATCTGAACTTGTGCAGTGTTTAGAAAACAAACTCAAAAAGTTTAACATCTTATTGGTCAATTAATTCTTTTTTATTTTTATTTTTTTTTTTGGTATCGGGGATTGAACTCATGACCTTGTGCTTGCCAGGCAGATGCTTATGGCACTGAGCTAAATCCCAGCCTGGTCTATTTCAAAGCGGAACTGAGTTCATACCACCTAGTAAAGTGTGTGAACAGTATGTCGATACTCAGCCTGGACTCTCCAAAATTGTCCCACTTGCAAGAGTCTGCAGAGCCCTGAAACCTTTATCAGACCCTTTCCTCTCTCACTTTCAGTTGTATGTAATTGTAAATGTTGGACTCCATGCAAAATTTGATAAAATAGTTTTGCTGGCGTCAAAAGTTTCAGAACCAACAATAATGAAGATAGAAATGGGCATGCATTCATAAATTACTGTTTCTGTGCACGCTGAACCTAGCTAGTGCTAGAAATGAGATGTTCCCCTCACTATGTGGAAGCCTCCTGGGTACCCTAGACAAGTGTCTTACAGAGGTGACAACTTATGAGGGACTAAGGCACACCCCTCCTTAAGGTTTTACACAGTAAAATGCATTCTGCTTTTTCTGACAACATTCCCTATTAAGTTAGAGAATGGTGGAACTGAGTCATGATAACTGCCCATACCAATACCTGTGTTAACGCATAAGACTGTAGCAGATACTTTAAATTACTTAAGTAGCAAAGGAATTTTCAAGACCTTTTAAATACAAAGCTACTTGAGCAGCAAGTAATA
This sequence comes from Cavia porcellus, assembly GCF_034190915.1. Lineage (NCBI taxonomy): Eukaryota > Metazoa > Chordata > Mammalia > Rodentia > Caviidae > Cavia > Cavia porcellus. The sequence goes on along the minus strand of NW_026947493.1, from coordinate 79,044,678 downwards.
GTGTTCTTAAAAAGGAAAATAATCTACACAGTAGCTGAAAGCCCAAGGTTACTGAGACCTCACTAAATCTACAGCAGCAGTCTATTAATCAGTTATTATGAAAATCTGGGCTACTAGGCGTACATTTATAAAGCATGTGGCACTTTAAGGTGAAATGTTTGTACTTTGAAAGATTTACCTTTCATGTGTGGTGACCAGTTTTGGAGAGGAGGATCTTTTAATGACCTTGCATCGTGCTAGATAGAACTCTTCACTGAAGGAATTTTGCACTGCAGGAAAATTCTACGGATGTCATGAAAATGACAAAATTTAAATAAGCAACTTTCCAACTTTCTACCAACAATTTAGTTCATCAAGTTAATGACAGTAGTGTCGTGGTTGTCTGGGGGTTAGTGAAACTTCAGTGTCATGGGCTCTAAGACACACTAAGTGATTGCAATAGTGTCAGGGCTGCAGTGATTCTCTTGTGGAATTAAATACGTCAAAACAACTTCCATACATGATGGGTTACTTCATATAAAAGCCAAAAACTTGAAAATCTTAAAAGACAAACAACCAAAGCATGGAAACGTAGTAATAGAAATGGATAATTTAAAGCATTATGAGAAAATGATTTGAATTTTCTTAGACCAGCCAATTTAAATGGCTGTTTCCAGGGTGATATTCAAATATTGAGCAGCCAGCGTGGTGAACACTGCCCAGGCCCCCAGGATGTGCTGTGTCACACATCACTGACCAGCGTACACACACATGCTGCAGAGCTGTGGGGCACAGTGAAAAGGTAGGTGAGGGGACCCACCACCCCAAATGTTCTGAGGATGTTCTCGTAGAGCAGCTAATCTGGAGATGGAGCACAGGCATCTGTTTACTTTTTAAAAGCAACAGACTGATAGCAGTGAACAGATGGGTGGAAATCACTGGATTAGATACCCTGTTTCAGTTTAACTTCTGAGGACCGCTTAAGGGTAAATTCCTTCTAAATGAAGGTTTCTCTCATCCAAAGACTTCTGTGTCCACTTGAGAAAAGCCAAATATTTACATCACAATAACAAGTATCCCTGTGTAAGCAGCCATATGTTGGTATTACCTAGTCAAATTAATCCCATCCATCACCTCTTGGCGGTTTAGTACTTGGACAGTATTTCACAATGGATGTTGCAGTAGACATGCCGCCCTGTGCAGGTGTTTTGAAAGCCATCTTTAGTTGAATATGTCTTTACTGGTGGATGTTAACACAATGTGACTTTCCAGGATGCCACGCCAACACTGTGTTTCACACTTGGAACAAGCTTTGCTCTTTATCTGAAACACATGATGGCTTGTCTGGAAGCAGGTGTAAAACAGGCGTATTGGGATTCCTACGCTTGCATACTCACGCGTGCCTGTGCCCATGTTAAAGCACTCGCATGAAAATGTAGATGTTTCTATTGGTAAAATATGGCTCAGAGGTGTGGAGGAAACCTTTGCTCAGTTGTGTCTGTGTGGACAGTGAACAATGAGCTTGATAGGGACGTACACAACATTAGGTTCAAGAACTGGTGGTGGACAGGTGAAGCTATGTCATCGCTCATTCTGTTTTGTACACACCCCCTGAGCTTCGTTGGTTTCCTCCAGTCTGATGTTAACCTGTGTTTGTTAAACATCTATTTCCAAACTGCTGTATCTACAGCATTATGAATGGTGATGGGACATTCCATATGTCGGGCTCTTGAAAAGATTTAGGTAAATGAGACGCTAGTTTCCTCATTTTCAGCTCAAATGATAAATTCCTGTGTTACATCTCACCAATGTCGTCTCATTTCTATAAATACTTGTCATGTGACTGTTTAATTTTGCAGGCATCTGAGTTTTACCCAAGAATCCCAAGGCTATGGTACTTGGAAATTCTTTTGGATTTCAGTCTGTGACATCAAACAAGCTCCCCCTGCCACCCAATGCCAAAAAAAAGGGGCAAAGTTTGAATCACATCAAAGGGAGAGATACCATTGTAGCAGGCTTAGATCTGTTGGCATAAATCAATTATGGGGCAGAGTTAATTTGATATAGCATTTCTTCCAAAAGAGATCCTCCTACCTCAGTTCCTTCTGTGATACAGACAGATGATAGATTGTTGTATGTATAAATATATACACAGATATTTGTATTTTACATACATATCGCTCGGTGAGAAGATACCAGCAAAATGATAACATCTGGCTGGAGCAAAGGCTGCCAGCTAAGGAATGGTTTCCTTTCTGCGGCTCTGACCATCGTCTGATGCTGTGCAGATGTGCAGCCAGGCCTGACTGTAAAAGTTATAAACATTGTCATAACATTGTTCGACTTCTCTAGTATTTCCTGTCTTCTGCTTAGCACTTTATTACTAAGTCTGGCCAGCCGCCAAGTGAAATGTAGGGAGTTTAGGGCCTCTGGCTTGAAATTTAAAACAAGTCCAGAATTCATTGGGTTTAATTTGATATGCGAACTCTGATAACTCACACTTGTTAAAATAAAGCCGCTTACCATTCAAGTTAGATTTACACCGCTTCGAGAGAGAACACGGGAGGAGAAGGGGGAAACACGTTTGCCCCCAACTTTTCCTATTGGCTCTCCCAGTTTAGGGTTTGGAGGAGGGTGGGGAGGGGGAGCCGCTCGTTCAGAAGCTGGACAGCTTACAGCAAACTTGTGTTCATTTCCTGTATTAGATGCAGTTCCCTGGGCAGAGAGTGGGCCTTTCTTTCAACACTTCGGAGCACGTTCTTTCTCTTGGCTGATGTTCAGCTCGGGAAGGCCACCCGAGGCCCATTGCCTATACATCATAACAAAATGGCGAGGTGCAAACAAACCAGGTGGTCACCACCGGCTGGCGTGGCTTGCTTTCTGCACAGGGTGGGAGAGACCATCGTTGATGCACCAGCTCGGAGGAGACATGCTAACCCCATTTTTCCTGTAATGTATACGTGATTGATTGGCAATTTTTGGACCACGGGGCTGTGGTTAGGATTACATCAATCAGGAAGCAGTCACTCTTGAGGGACTTCCCTTCAGTGATCTAGCGTTCATTGGCGAAAGTGGTTGCGTTTTTCTGCTGTCTGTTTCTTTCATGTGTTCATCAGTCCCATTCTGGTTTGAAGCATGGTTATCAGTGCATGAGCTTGGCCTCCTCCTGTGTTCCCTGTATCTGTCTTAGTCCTGTAAAATGTGAACGGATGTAAGTGGCGTGGTGTCTGGTCCATAGACTGTACTAAGGAAAAGAGAAGAATTAGTGGTGAATGAATACGGAAGGAAGCATGAACAAGACTACATGCCGTGGGTGGGCTGGGGGATGGAGCTCCGTGGCACAGGTGCCTGCCCGGCAAGCATCGGGTTGTGAGTTCGATGCTCAGCACCAAAAAAAAAAAAAAGAGTTTGATCCTCTGCACCAGAGAGCGGGGGGGGGAGAGAGAGAGAGAGAGAGAGAGAGAGAGAGAGAGAACATGCTGATACACATGCAAAAGTGAGCAGATCACCTTTTTCTTTACCAGCCTCCTGGACACTTGACATTTATTTCTATAGCATTATTTTCTGCAGTACAACACTACATGTACATCAGCTAGCATCTGTATGCAGATACATTTTTTGCAGTGCTGTGCCCTAACCCTGGGGCTCCCTCAGCTGATAGGCGTGTGATGTGCTCCACCCCTGAGCTACAGCCCCCACCCAGTTTGCATATTTTAACGTCTTTGCATCATTCCATTCCATCATGCCCTTATTTTAAATAATAGTAAAGTTGCAAAAAAGAACATGCCAGGGGAGGAATTTGCTTAATGCTTGGAGTCCTCGATTGTTCCCCAAAACCCCACTTTTTTACACTTGTGGGGGGAGAGGAAACTTGGCACCTGCAAGGTGCCACCAGAATGCTGATTGCTCTCTTTGTTGTTTTGTGGGTTTTCATGGTGCTCTCCAACTTATATAACTGTTACATTCCCAAAAGGATGTGTTATGGATCTATGAAATTTTTGTAAGGTGTGAACACTAAAAAGCTGTCCCAAGGCTCTGCTGTTAATTTGTTTTTATTGAGGCGAAGGCAAGAATGAGCCACACGTGTGTGCACACACGGTGCTTTTCACTGCTCTGTGTTTTCATGTGCACTGGGTGTTCAGAAGTGCACGGGTGCCTCATGAATTGCAGTTCATAACTCTGGAGAAGAGAGAAACCCCTGACAGCCGATCTTCCCCAGCCATGAGATTTTGAACTTTTGTAAAAAGGGGAGGTAGAAAAAGAAAAATAAAACAAAAATTTGCGCTGTTCCTTCCAGTTTGGGGTTAAAAGTTTTTGTTTTTTTTTTTTTTTTTTCCTATTAAAAGAGACCATTAGTGAGTGATTTTGTTTAAATGATCCTTGTAAAATCATTGGTGCTTAATTGTATTATCTAATTTTTGGAGATGGAATGTAAGGCATTTGAAAGCTAAATAGCGTAAAGAATGAAAAGCATGTTCAAAGCCCTGAAGATGGTAGGCAAGGCCCGTGCTGCCATGCAGATCCATTCCCGCGGAACAGAGGGACCCGGAATACTCTTCAGCTAGTCTCCTTGGGCTTAGAATTCTCTCGCTGGCTTCACGTGATCAGGATAGTTGTGTCCTAGGCTGCATAGGTGGGTGCAAGAAATAGATTTCAGGTGATCTGTTTCGCTTACACTTTTGATCAGATGTGCACGGGGAAACTTTGGAATTGTACTGCTCGGAATGCTCCATTGCAGAGCTTCTGGGACATGCCTGCGTCTGGTTACATCACAGGCCTCCTTACTCTCGCTTTTTTTTTTTTTTTTTTTTTTTTTCCTTGCAAGGAATGCCCTCGGTTTTTTTTTGTTTTTGTTTTTGTTTTTTTTACTTTTCTAAATAAGGATGAATGGGTGAGTAAGCGTGTGTGTGTGTGTGTGTGTGTGTGTGTGTGTGTGTTCTTTAAATCACGTATGGCTTTGGCATCTCCCAAAAAAAAAAAAACAGCATGCATTTTAAAGTGTTATGTGTGAAGCTCAAAGCATTTCCTGCGATTTGGGAATGCTGCTGCCCATGAGTATTTTTCTTTAAGCTCTGATGGGAATCCAGCATTAATTATGTATGTATGCCTTTAATGCACTGATCAAGTTAAACAGCTAGTTGGTGTTTAAACGGGCTGATAAGAAAACCTCAGCTTCATATTGTGCTTCTTCCTCTCTGGTATATTGTTACAACAGGAATATGTGGCGAAGAATCCAAAGGAGAAATCATGAAATCTTGGTGTGGGGCCAGCAGACCGCTAGCTGGCTACTGGATTAGTAAGAAAGCAGCTTTCTACTGTCAGAATCAACAGAACTCAGACAGTGGCAGAAGCTGCGAAGCCTTCGGATTTGCTTGCAATGAGAGATTTGTTGTGGATTTTTAACAAGGCTCCTGTGTGTGTGCCATGCTCAGTAAATATTGGCCTTCAGGGTATTTTGCAGTCACGCTGAATGGACTGTTAGTTTCCCCAAACTGCAAAGTAAAGAAAATCCATTTCCCTGATTTGGTTGCCAGTAGGATTGCATCATAGGTTTTTGCAGTACAAAAAGCAAAATACAAATCTAGCAAAAATCCTTTTTTTAGAGGGCTGGAATAGCGATCAGGAAAAAGAAGGATTCCTGTGATTGTATAAGCAAATGGGCCCAGAAAGGACCTAGAGAGGCAGTTAATAGCTAAGTCGTTTAAAAGAAAGTAACTGAAGCATTTTTGTCATGTTTAGAAATGAGGAAAATTAGTCATATCATATTTATGACTAATATAATCAAATAACTCCCTTTCCAGTATAAGTTGAATGTGTCTCTTATATTGTGTCCAGTTTATTTTTAAAAAACAATCAGAAAGAAGATGTATTGTGAGGCTTCCAGAAATAAAAGAACCTCAGCCCAGACTCCAGATGCTGTCTTTGTTTTGTATGTTGCATGAAGTTTTTTGCACAGCCAGTGAGTCTGCATCAACAGTTTTGCTGTAAGCAGGGATTACATGGTAGGTGTTTAAGTTAGTATATAAAATTTAACTTGAAAGGGTAATTGATAAAAATCCTTATGTTCGTCCTCCAAGAAGGAATTTCAGGAGACCTCAGATTAATGAATGAGCACATTAATAACGTGACGTGATCAAGTGTTAAGGGTTTCATTATACTGCAGTTGTTTAATGGCGAAGAGGTACAGAAATTGTCTGGTAGAAGTAATGTGCTGACTGTACTTTTACAGTTCTTCAGCATAATTGCTACAGGAGCGCTTGTAATGCATGACCTCAAGTCTTGAGGATGCGCTGGGGTAGTTAGTGAGAGAAGCAATTGAAGGGCAGCCCTGCAACTCTGATTTACGGACACCTCACTCAGCTTGGTGTTGAGGGGACTTTCAGGCCCGCATGCTCTGCAAAAGGCCTAGAGCGGGAGGGATGGCTGGAAAGAGGGTCCGGCCCAGATGTTGTCCATTTAGCTGTCAGCACTCGCGCTGAAGGAAAAGAACAGGTCCTGAGTGACTGCTGGTCTGTCTTAAAGTATGGTAATGAGGCTAATTAGGAGAGATGGGCCTGGAGTGCATTCTGGGAGGCAATTACCCATCCAGCTTTTGTGCCATGCTGTATCTTTATCAGATTCCTCGTCTCTAATTTTGTCATTTCTCAGGCATCATGAGAATAATGAGAATGTCTGAAGCCATATGAGCCATGTGGTTGGTAGGAAAGAATAAAATAGACGAAGGAAACCCTGGGAACCAGCTTTCTGTGTGGACTCTTCCTAGGCGGCTGTGGTTCAGGTGGTTCTTACTAGTATTGTTGCTGCTCAGTTTACATAAATGAAAATTAATTGCGCTTTGTTGTAATGAGTCTGCGTATCTTGGCTAAGTGTTTTGCGTGGTCCTTTAATGTTACTCATCATGGCAAGCCTGTAATATAGCATACTTGAAAGGGAAAGACATCAGAGGCCTGCAAAGCAAGCATAAAATGTATTCTCTTTTATGTGATTTAGAAAGTTGAGACATTTTCGTTTCTGTTTGCAAAAATTTGGTGCATTTTACCGTTGACAGCAATTATGAAAGCAAACGAATGGTCTCAGATCTCTATACAGTAAGTTCATCCTTGGGGACAGTGAGCATAAATTTGTTTTTTTCTGCATAGTCAGAAAAGTTAATAATGAAAATGCATTTTTTTGACATTTGAATTCTTTTTAAAGATGCACTGTTTCTGATGTATATATGATACGTGATGTATGTATGCTATATTTACATCAAATATATGATGTATGTTTGAGGACTTTTAAGAACATCAAACTATTTCCACGGACAACTATAATTTTGTCCCTTAAAAGGAAATCTAGAACTATTTAATATTAAAATAAAGGTGGAGCTATGTAAGTATATTCCAGCAGGACCCCCAGGTGTGTTAACAACTGAACTATTTGTGCTCACATTTACACTTAGATACAATGTTTTATTGCTTTCTTGAGTATGTGACAATTTTCATTTTGTGTCTTGTATTCAACAGTGTATTAGGCTGTGGGCTTCTAAAAGGCATAAAGCGGTCACTTGGTTCTTTTTTTCCTTTTGTAGAGTAATGAAAAAAGCCAACTAAACTAAAACCAACACAGAGGCAGAAAATCTGTCTAAATTGCTAAGTGGTGTTTTTTTCATAGGAAATTTCATTAGTTTCAAATACATTTGGTAGCAAGGCTGAGAACTATTTCCGCTCATGTTTTCATTACAGGATAAAATTCTTGGGAGCAGGAATGGAGTGAGGTGTGGTCAGTGTACCTGGCAAAGAACTTGTCACAGAGTCCAGACTGTCGTAGTCCAACTGAAACTACAAGATTAGAAGTGACGTTCAAACCTTAGTGTACCTGAGCCTCGCTGTAGGGAACTATGGTGAAAAATACAGATTCCTAGAAATCAAATCTAGTGATTCCAATCCATTAGGGATTGAATACGGTGAAATGAAACTACGTTTTTAAACACATACTCCTGGGTGGGTCTGATGAGGGTGGTGTGTGGATCACACTTAGAGAAACATTTTGTAGATTAAGAAATTTGCCATACATGGTATCAAAATACCAGACCAAGGCAAGCAGGCGGGGAGATGAAACTTGTGGCACAGACAGACAACAGAATAGAGCAGAAAGGAACTCTTGAGTTGTGACTTCACAAACTGGATTAGGAGAAGGTTGAACAGATAAAATTCACCAAGATTGGCACATGCCTGCGGCCAGCTGTATCTGTGCTGTCAGAATGAGAGTCTGTAATCTTCATAGCTCTTCTGGGCTTGTGCTTACCTTCCATAAATTCTGCAGTTCAAAAATGCATGGATTGCGGAGCAGCGTGGGTCTGGAGAGCGGCATGCACAGTAGGTCTGAAGTGGGAAAGATGAAACCATCAAGCCGGAGAATTTCGAGTGATCAGAAGCCAGGCCAAGAGGGGGCGACCAGGGCTTTCAGAGGAATAGCAAACAGGAAAGTAAACGGGTGCACGATGCCTGCTCCCGACCGAAGCAGCCGTCCGCCCCAGGCTGGGTCAACATTTGTGTTGTTTTTGTAACAAGACCCCTTCTCTGCAGCTCTACGAGATCCTGCAGGTGGACACAGGCTATTGGAAGCAGGTGGTGCAGGTGAAAAGTGTGAGGTGAAGGAGAAACAACCATGTTTTGGTCTGATAATAATGAAAATACTTTCTTATGTCGAAAGCAAAGTGATAAACATAGACAAGTAATGTATACACAGCGCATTCCTTTAACCTACCGGAGGCTTTGAATATAGCTTGAAAACAGTTATCAGAGTGTTCCAAACTTTCCTGCACAGCCCATCCCTACATTCTGAACATGATAAGCAGTTTTCAAAGTCAAGACAAACTCAGACTGGTACAAACCCTTTGCATGCCGAAATGGTACATTTCACAGAGCTTTTATCCAGCCTCAGAATTTAAAGAGCGAGCAGTGTAAGAAAGAAGAAAAGTGATATTTCTGCAGAAAAGAATTGTATTTGTTTAAAGAAGCGCTTCTTTTTTTTGCTGGGGTGAGGGTACCAGGAACCAAACTCAGGACCTCACACTTGCCAGGCAGGCACTGCACCATTGAGCTAAATGCCCAGCCCCTTATTAGAAGATTTATGAGAAATATAATAATCATATATATGCATCCTTTTATAATATATCTATGCATGAAATTATGGCTAGTACAAGGTTGCATTTTATGTTGAAAACTCTTAGGCATTGAGATTTACATTTGAAATTTGATCGCAAGAAGAAATTAAAATGGGCTCAGAACTAATGGTGTCTGACACAAGTAGGGAACTATTGAGAGGCTGAGGCAGGAGACTCACTGCGTTTGAGGCCAGACTGAATTACATGGAGTTCAGAACTAGCCAGAATTAAAAAATGAAAAATAAAAAGTAGGATAGTAGTTCAGCAGGACTTGCAGAAAACAGGATTGGGGAACGTTACTGAAAAGGGTTAGTAGTAAGAAAAATAAGAGAATAAAGTGTTACTAAGCTGATGAGAGAGGCGTGGCCAGCATGGTAGGTTGAGGTAAGTTATCTAGCACTTCTTCAGAGGGAGCCCAAGTTTAGAGTTCAAAGCTTTGCAGTTTCTTTCTTGAGCTGGCCTACAAGGAGAGATGGGCCTCCAGCTGTGGAGAGGAGAGGCGAGAACAGGACATGAAATGCATAAGGTTCAGGGAAGATTATGGATATGATAGGTTATGAGGTGCCTTGTGAACATGAGACAAAAGATTGTGGAAGTTATCCTCTGGGCTCTAAAAAGATAAAAATCTATGGGCGTGGACGTGGTACCGGTAAAATTCTTTTTAGAAATTTAAGCTAGAAATGGAGGGACTGTGGATGGCTGTTACACAAAGATACATATGCAGGGAGCTCTCCCTAGTGGAAAGAAAACCTTGAATCTAGGAACTGTCGCAGGACTTGCTGAGTGGCGATGGTGAAGGAAGTCATCAGAGTGGTTGCCAATTTCAGATCAGTGGACTCGCACTGAATCATGAAACCATGGATGGGGAAAAGATGATGTTCTGTAGCCAGCTGTTGAGTTTTGAGATAGCACAGCATCACTCGGCTGAGTGATTGAACCCTAGTGATTCGCAAAGCATTTTGAAAAATGACAAAAGCAAATAAGCAAACCCCGCCCCCCAAAAACAACAAAAGCAAACAAGCAAATGTGTACTCTCTGCTATAGGGGAGCACGTCATTTTGTGGGAGATCGTCCATGTCACAAACACCGTAGAAAAGGTCTGCTGTGAAGATAGAACTCCTTCCCCCCCAAAATAAGAAATAGGGGCTATAAGACAGACAGATGTTGTAGAAGGAGAGAGAGAGAAGAAATGATTTGGGATGAGCCTCAAAAATCCGTAAGAAGGAATTAAATCAGTTGGTTTTCCTATTCTCACCCTATAACGATGTCCCGAGTCCCTGCCCTATTGCACGTAGCATGCTGGGTCCTGGACTGGTGCTAAGAGGTCCATTTCTCGGTGAGAGACTATAACTTTATTATCTTTTTCAGTGGCTTTTGTCCCCAAGTGGGTGGAACAAAGGAGTGGGAGTGGGATGGTCATGGTCATGACAAACTGGGCCAAACTGGGAAGATGTAAGAGCACTCGCCCAAATCATCCTGTAAGTGATCGGGAGCTTTAACTGCTTGGGGAGGTGGCAGCTCAGTACTTTAAATTCCTGTCAAAGCCATCATAAAGCTATATTTAGGAATACAAAGCATCCGATTGTAAACGCTTCTTTCTAGATATGGCAGACGTGGAAATGCCTCCCAGATCACCATCGCTGTGTTCGTGTCACCCAGTCACGGGAGGGCTGAGTCACGCTGAGCCTCAGTCTGAGAAAGGGTGAAGCTGGAACTGTGGTAACTCAGATTTATTGAGTACTTAGTGCCAGCCAGCAAACGCTCCTCTGTCTCCTCTCCAGCCTGTCACCTAGGTGCTGTCATTTTATCTACATTTTCAGGTGGAGACATTGTGTTGATGACAGTATCAGGAGCTTGGCCAAGGTTACAGAGCTAGTTTGGGAGAAGGATTTGAACCCAGGCAAGTGGGCTCTAGGACCTCCAGATCAGCAAGGCATTACAACCAGAAAAGCCCTAGCATGAGTAGCATCAAAGCATTCAAAAGTTATCACGACAAAATTCAGTGTCCACAGAAGCCACGCAGGCTAAAATGTCAAGGCCAAGAGATCTGGAATTGGCAAGTTCTAAGGGGAGCAATCTTGCTGTTGGATACAATGTACTATTAATGCTAGATAGCACACTGAACATAAAACATAGTATGCAGGTGTGCAGAGATCACCTACTAGTCAAATGTTGACAACTAATTTAGGGGTTTTTTTTGTACTATCTTCTATAGCCCTTATGCCACCAAACAAACACACCCGCTCACACCTAATGTCACCTAACGGAACTCTACATTAACCAGGAAGGTAATTCTAATTTACAGTGAGAAAAAGCTTCTTATCCACACTGCATATGTATTAGTGGTGTCCTCTACTTAATACGGTAGACAAAACTAAAAAACTTTCTGATGTCAGATTTTTGGTGAAGATTTGTACTTAGTGTACTCTTACATTTCTATAGCAAAAATAGGTAGATGTATCTTTTTCCTCCTGAAAAAAATCAATAGATAAAAATGTTTGTTGCCACTGGCGCCGTGCCATCTATTCATAGGATTTGATTGTTTAGGTAACACCAGTGGATCTGAATATGATATTTGAAGTTAGTCCTCCATGTGTTTCCAAATATCCACATGCACTGCATCGTGTAGACAGTTGAAATATTAATTGTCATACGTGTTCTTGCTTAAGCGCTGTGAACCTCTGTGTGTGCGAAGGTTTATAATTACAAAGAGCTATGAACTCGGGTTCGTGCTTCAAAGGGAAATAACATCAAAAACTTGTGGAGAAAAAGCCATGGGCCACCGTCCACCTCAAACACACGCATGCACGCACACACACGCGTGCACGCACACACACACATGCATGCATACACACACTCACTTTGTTGGGAGTCCTGTCATGGTAGAATAAAGCCTGGCTCACCCAAAAACAGGATAATGAGGCCATTTTTCATTATTTTCCCTGTGGATTTTAAAATAGTTACCTCATAAAATAAATAGTTTAAGTTTCCACATTACTTTTTGCCTTTAATCTGTACCTGTGATAGGAATAAATGGATGGGGACTTTTAGGCTCCCAGAGCTTTACTTAGAGGGACCTATATTCACGCAGGGACACCGAGTTAAGTGCAGTTTCCCCATGAGCAGCGTCTTATGGAATGCTAGGCTGATGGATGGGAACACTCTATTAAAAGGAATTTACAAGTAGATTCATTTATATAGTCACTGTTCAAATATATGCTGCCCTGTCCCATCTTGTCTGCCCAGTGATTGGCTTTTTCACTAGAAATTAACAGAAAAGGCAAACTTTCAATATGGAACTGAGGTTGGCCAAGTCCAAAAATATACTTTTTTTGGATATGGGCTCCCGTAGAAAGGCCACATCTATTAGTATGAGTAGCAGCTAGAACCCTAAGGTCTTAGAAGGCAGCTCTGAGCATTTATAAAGTTAAAAACCCATGTGCTAAAATTAGAGATAAATTTATTGTCCCTGTTTAAGTGGTAACCGAATTAACCTCACTATCTAGCTAATAAACAGACACAGTCTACCTTGGTGAAGCACTGATTACAGCTCTGAATCTTTCGGTAATTTTACAGCTTAAAACATCTGAGCGAGTCTGCCTTTTGAAAGCCATGTGAAGCTAGAAAGGCGGCCTAATTAAAACAAATCTTGGATAAACCACTTCATGGAGATAGAAGTTTGATGGTTGGATATATCAAAAATTGTTCCCAGATGTTGTTCAGAGGCCTTCACAGTTTAAAGATCAGGAGGGTTTTTTTTTTTAATTTTTTTTTAACAAAGCAAAAATATTCTAATTGAAGTTGTCAGCAGGAGTGAGACTAATATGTCTGTATTTGATTAAATAATAGTTTATTTAACATTCAGTGTGGCCCAAAATTGGCCAAGACAAGTCAGAAAACATTTTAGCCAGAAGATTTAAAAAGAAAAACACAAGAGACTGACAATGCTATCTCACGCGCAGGCCCTGCGAGTTGGTAATCTCAGTTTCTATCCGCCTCGCCCGTTCCTTCGTGTGCCTTACCCTAAACACGGGAATGTCTCGGCAGCTTTCTTTAATGTATCCCCACCACCACCCCCCAAAAAGGCGAGCAGTACGAGCTTATTAGAAGACTTACTGCTGAAACCTTGGAACGCAAAGTACCATGTCTTTTTCCATTATAAAAATGTAAACATCTATATTTTTAGGAGTCGTGTACTTTATGGAGGCTGCCGTTCCCTCTCTCCCTGGGAGAGGAGGAGTTTGGCTGTGTAAAATACAAGAATGTGAGCGAGCTTCACATGGTCCCGTTACAACTCGCAGGCACCTTTTCCTGATTACATGATAGGCGTACATAACTACTTCCTTCCCCTGGCTGCACAGCTGTGTGCTGCTTTGCCCTGAAGTGCAGCCGCTCCTTTTGCAGGCTGGGAGCCTCGCCCCGGCCAGCCAGTCTTTCCACGGTAGGCAGCCCCCCTGCCTTGTGCCTCTTTGGCTTCTCAGGCACACCTACCCCTGCCCCACGGAACGGTGTGCCCGTACCCCGAGCCTGCCACAGTATGAAACTCCTGATTGGATGTGTGTCAAAAGTGTCAACAACTGCCCCAGTGAGGAAGCAGAGAATGTATGCATTTGCAAACAAAAAAAAGAAAGAACTTCTCAGTGTCCTTGCCAATGCCCAAGCCTCCATCGTATACAGAGGTCTGGATTTTAAAGTAAATTGCAGCTTGGCCTGGCAATTATGGGAAGACAACTGTACTGCAGCGTCATTAATCATTTAAACATTCAAATAAAACTAAATGTTTCTTTTGAGATCTAAAGTGCAGCCCATAACACAATTGAAATAACATTAATAGGAGCAGGGAATGAAAAGACAGAAAACAGCTGTTCCCCTGCGTGCCAGTGCTCCACGGGGCTCTAATCAGAGCGGGATGCTGTGTACGCCAGGGCAGACCCGCGTGGCTTCGCTCCTCCGCTGTCCCCAGCTCTCTAGGTCTAAAGGAAGCCAGGGTGATGTTCCTGCAATGTCATAACACTGCCTTTGTGGACATTTCGCAGAAGGGATGCACGGCTGGGGCCAGGCGTCTAGTTTTACAGCGGCTGCGGAGAAGTGTTTAAACGTTTGCTTGTGAGCTGCAAAGAAAAGGAAAAAAAAAAAACCCCGCTAATAATAACATAAACAGGGCACAGAATGTACCCCCGTAGCTAATCAGGGAAAATGGCGCTCTTTTTTCCGTGCAACTTGGTCACTATTAAAGTTCAGATTTACCCAGGATATACTTTCAAAACAACCTTGGGAGAAAACCTGAAGACCATGACATAGTTAACTGGATCTCTCCCAGAGTGCAGAAAAAAACTCCTAGGCCGATTGAAAAGCTAATGACTCCATCCTGGCGGTGCTGGATTCCCCTCTGCCGTGTTAACTAGTTTGGTTCCTGATCATTTCATCCTCTTTGTAATCTCTTGACTTTGTAATGTGAGTTTTACTCCCGAGACTATTTCATGCATTCTAATTTGTGTTGTCCTGTTAGCATCACCGTGTGGAGGGTGGTCTAGACATCACGCCTCCTTTCCTTGTCAGTGAGGAAGTGAAAGAACAAATTAACCGTGCCTTCGTGCAGTCAAACAGTCTTAGATAGGAAAGACCATGATAGATTCCAAGTCCCTCAGCCCCCAGGGTCCTGCACGTCCCACTCTGTCATTCGAGGAAATGAGAACCACAACGTCACAGTAGTTCTGCAGAAGCCATCACCCCTCTCCTGGGTCCCAGGGACAGAACAGGTGAGCAGCCCCTTTCCTACTTTATAGGAAATGCAGGGTTGAAGCCAACAGCGTACTCTTCCTCTCCAGCTGCAGCTCTGGGGCTTTGTTGGCTGTGAAACTTAGCAAAAGGAGCAGATCTAACACTCTTTGCATGTGTAACAGAAGTCACTTGGTTATCTGTCTTAACAAAAGACAACCCAGGAAGAAGGACCGACGTGCATCAAATGTATCTGTTGAAAGAGTGAAATGATCATGATCATTAGGTCACCCCCCATCCCGTCACAGGTAGGATGCAGGCGGATCAGCCACTGGGTCACACGTTTGGATCGGGTTTCAGTATCTGCAAATGCAGAGAATCTCAGAACCACTGCTGTATTGTGAGCTTATGCACAGTTTTCTTCAGAATTCCCAGTGACTCGCGACTGGAATTTGGATTGTTTCAAAATGCTAAAAAACACTGAGTCAAGGAGGCACAGAGGGATGGAAAAAGAAAGGAGGCTAGAACGGGGTAGGGGAGATCACGCAAGGCTAAAGTCGATGAGATTACGCTAGACGATCTAGAAAAAAGTAGAACTATTCTGGGGGAACATTAGAGCTAGAAGAGACCTTAGAGGTGGTGAGTTGTTGAGATTCACTGTTCCCTTCCCACCATATATAAATAAGTATGAAGAGGAGGAAGAGGAAAATAAGTTACTGGACACCTACTGCTTAACTGGCGTAGCTGAGCAATGCCGTTTGGTTTGTATCACACAGGGGTGTCTTTCAGATAATTGGCCATTGGCTCTTTGTTTTCGCTTCTGTTTTTAACTGTAGTAAAAACTAGTAAATGCCCGGCTTCGTAAGAATGTCTCTCTGGTCTTTGCTTATAGGACTTGTTGATAATTACTGAGTGGCTTGATTGTTTATAGCACATCTGGCTGGCTTTAACACTTACGGTGTCCGGCATTGCACTGGTCACGGAGCAAATAATTAAGAGAGGGGTATTAAAATGAGTGAATGGACTGCAGATCAGTATCACACTGGATGTGCATAGTCTTGATGCTTAAAACAGTCCTGTGCACAGAGGCTACTGTAGTACCAGAGTGACATTCTCTGGGGAGTAGGGGAACCTTGTACTGTTTTCAGTCTGTTTATTTGACTTTCATACTTTTTTTTTACATGACATTGGCTTTCTCTCATTTAGATATAGAAAAATATACCATATCTTACTATGTTAGCCTTAATAAATGCACAGAGCCCTTGCAAAATCCACTTGCCAAATTAAAAGATGCTTTTAGTTCATAGAGGAAAACAGAACTTACAGCTTTTCTTTGCCTTGGAAAGCACAGAGAAAGTAGTCTTATGCTTTCTTGGACTCTGATCTGTAACACAGACAAACTAGACGGATGGGTCAGAGCTGCAGAGGTCAAACAAGAGAGTGTACCAGCTCCTTAAGGATACGGAGAGATCCAAAAGTTGAAATTGCTGGAACTAATCTAAAGTGTGCAGTATAAATACCAGCTTGGGCTAGACATAGTACTGGAAAAGGTATGTGTTTTCCTCCTGTCTTATTTTGATACCTCATGTGAAAGAAATCAAACCTTCCTTTTTTTCTCTGTAAATATTCAGTCTGAAAGACAAGGATATTTTGTCAATTATTTTTGTAACACATGTTCCAGTGGGAACAGTTTTTGGCCCATGAAACACTTTTTGATATTTAACAGAGAATAGTAAATACACTCATTCAGAAAAAAAAATTTTTTTTATGTTCTCTTTGTCATCTTTGTGACCACTGAAAAGCTCTCAGTATTTCAAGTGCAGATAACCCTTTAGGAGAGTTCTCGTGTGGGCTGACCACAGGGCTTCCATTGTGAACCTTCCAAAGGGATCCTGTGCGTTCATTGATAACTAAGGAAATGGCACTGATTGGCTCTCAAGAGCTGACCATGGCACCTGTCCTGGGGGTGTCCCTGCTTTTCTGTGCTAGTGGGATTTTGCCAAGTTCTTCTCAACAGACTCTTGAGGGGGATAATGACCATTATCCATTACCTCACCCCAGGAAAGAGAAAATGGCAGGATGGATTTGGTCAAAACAGTTACAGGAGAAGTGGATAAGGTGGACTCTTTCAAGGATTATGCACACTGAAAAATAAAAAGCACCATATGGAAGGGCTGGCTTGGATGGGCTACTCGGATTGATAGACAGCAGTATCATGTTTTCAACCTTTTAAGAGAATCCTCTTTGGGATGGAAAACATGTATGCACCTTTGTGAATACATATCTATGTGTATATATATATATATATATATATATATATATATTTTAGTTTTTTGATGTTCTACTTCAGATAATGGTTTTTAATTCATATAATCTTTACTTTTTTTTCTTTTCCTTCTGTTTTTGGTTCCAGGGATCAAACTCACGATCACATGCTTGCCCGGCAGGCACTTACTAAGCTAAATCCACGGTCCAATCTTTACTTTTTTATTTCTCTGTTTAAGTTAAACTGATTTTGCCCTAGATTCTGGGCTGAAATCCTGCCTCAAAATTACACAAACTGGAAACTGATTAGAAACCCTGACCCTCAGATCTTACCCCTGACCTACTACATAAAAATTCTCATTTTGATAAGATCATTAGAGACTTCCTCGTATACTTTAAAATCTGAGAAACTGCTATAGTTCCAAGTCAATCCAGGCCCAGGTTTGGCCCAAAAAGTCCCTAACAGGTTCAGGAAAGTGACTCAGAACACACCCCTCTTGTTCAGTACTGTAGATGGTACTAGATGTTACAAGCATCCTGCTCCCCAAGGTTCTGTTGGAGATGGAATGGATCCTCCAAACTGGAAGAATATTCCAGAGAGGGAGAAACTGATCTCGGGACACTCTGTATATCCCAGTACGATAAAGTCCCTGTTTTTCTCAGATTTTCAATTGCATGAGTCAAAAGATTTTTTGGCTGGTCATCCAGTTTGGGGTGTGTTTTTTGCCACAAGTAAACCCCCCAAATGTACTGAAAGGTATGTTGATGGAGAATCATTAATTGTTTATCCCAAGTCTCACAATCTCCTCACCAAACCTCCTTCAGCTGAATCTGGGAGCGTGTGTTTCCCATTTCTCATTTATTACAGCATTCAGAAACATAAGAATCAAAAATCTTAGGATCAAGATAAGTCTGCTTTCTTGCATCATTCTCTTAATTGCTTCATGTATATTTACCCTACCTCCCCTCAAAATTACAAACACTTCAAAGACCCTGGACTTTCCTCACATGAGGCGATAATTTAAAGTAATAAGATGTTTATAAATAAACACACCAGAACTTACACCAAGTGAGGGTAGACTTGCAAAACCACCACCTGAGGAAGCCGCCAATTTATTCGAATTCTGCTGACTTGGGAGAGAACACTCACTGTTGGAGCTCTTCAGAGGAAGGATTAGCACCAGTGTTAGAGTCCTGAGATAGCACCAGTGTTTTGTTTCTTCTGATTTTTATTGAAAGTGACACTCCTAAGAATTATTATTCAGCCCACTCAGAACTCTGGAGCTCCTGCTGCCTGACTTCCGTTCCTAAAAGCTCCAAGTGGCCCTGTTGGTTCTCCAGGCTCCAGCACCACTGCTGCCTTTTAGGAATGAAGCGGTAGCACCTGCCCTGCTTCACCCCTCCTAGAGTCCTGGTCCTATGCTGCAGCCACTGCGGGTTCCAGTTGTGACCAGACCAGACTGTAGTGGCGAATGTTCCCTCACCTGATTCATCAACTTTAAATGCATTTTGTGTCTCTAAGAAATGAGATTGGCTCTCCAGGAAAGTAGTGTTCATTATCACTGAGGGAACCAATGTAATAAGTACTTTTAATATCTTCCTCTGCAAAACTCTGCAAGTAAGAATATGAGTTTAAATCCAGAAGCCTGTTCATTGTACTAGAAACTGAGCAGCAACCATATTAAAGTATGCAGGCTGATAACTTGATAAAATGATACATAAGAGCATGTTTCTTATGTCCTGCAGTGGGATGTAAAGACTTGGAGTGTTTTATTTTGTGGGAAGTGGTCTTTGCATTTTTCCTAGAAAATAAAAAAAAGAAATATTTATAGGGCAGTGAATTCTGAAAGGATAAAAATCCTTTGCTTATTGATTAAGTATCAGGCAGTTCAGCTGTAAGTTTATTGCACTGTTTTCTTGTCCTGTACTTCTGTGAGCCAAGAAGATTTCAACAGGTAATAAACATTCAAAGAGAAGCCTGTGCGTTGGTTGCTAGGGAAAAATCTAAATCAACTTAGAAAGCAGGAAAAAAGAAAACCAATGTTTATGGCTAGGGCCAAAATGTATTTTAATTATAGTTCTAATGGAAAATTGCACTAATATTGCCAAGTTAAAAATTGCATTTTTTTCTAAAAAGAGAGGCACGTCTAATCACTGAAACTCTGAACTGAAAATATATCGAAATACTGATTTTGGTTAATGTTAAGGACCTTACTTATGTGAAAAACACTTATAGAACATTGATATTGCTTGTGTTATCATGGCTTGGTATAAATGGTTTTTTCAGGCTATTAAAACACAGACCTTTTTAGTGATTGTATTACAGTAGCCTATTGTATAGCAAACTAAAGGAAAAAGTAGTGGATTCTGCCTCCAAAAATCAAAATAAACAATTTTTGCAAAGTTTCTCTCAAATGTATAAATGTCACATCAATAAGGTCAAATATTTTAATAATTGTGTTATGTCTCAGGCTCTCCACATTATATACCTCATAAAACATTCGTGCAGCCATTTCTCTCACGTCGAAATAAACCATTTAGAATCACCCAAGTGAAGAGTATGTTACACTTGTTTGCCCGCATTAGTGATCACTCTCTGTACGCACAGGAACAGCAGGAGAAAACTGCGCAGAATACAATAATCATTTTAAAAGAACACTAAATCTACTTAGGTTAAAAAGATTCTGACAGCAGGAACTTCAAATGACTGCCCTGAGCAAAAGAGACACTGCTTGCTTTTCAAGTTGAAAAGGAGGAAGGTAACAATTATCCCTGAGACACGGGAAACAGAGTTGTCTGAATTTTTTTTTCCCCTCAAAAGCTTTCACCTCTTGTAAAAAGAACAGTGTGCTTGTGGTGTCGGACAATGGGAGGTCTATCAGAAGTAGTTATCAGATAAACAGATAATTAGTGTACGAAAAGTATAATTCAAATGAAGAATAGCTTTCGGACGTGCTTTTAGTTCTGTGGTGCAATTTATTACTTGTTGAAGTATTTCTGTGAATTTCAAGATACCTATAGAAGCCAACGTAGAAAAAGAACAGTTAAATATAACCACCTCTACAAGATTAAACTTGATGCTGAATTCAATAGGGATAGAGACCGTGACTATTAAACATTTGTTTCCTTCCTTCGCCCTGTATCTATAAATCCAGCACTGGTTTTTATCAGTAAGAGAGCTCTAACTAAAACCAGAAGCTTACTTATTATTTTGATGCTACATTATCTCCTGTCTATTACAAGGCATTTTTTAGCGTATGTTAAAATCCCCAGCAGGCCTACAAGTTACTGGGTCCTTCAAGAAACTTCGAATTATTTTTCTCTTGTAATTTTCTAACTGAATCCTGGAAACTATCCTAGAGAGGGCCTCTCTAACTAGCCTGCAGAAACCCAGCAGTTTGCAGTGAACACGTAGTAACACTCATCCAGAGCTTTGGGAGTTTGAAGATCAGAACATTTTGATTTCCAAAGATAATAAGCGTTGGTCTTTATAGTCATGAGCTCGATTTGTAGTGATATTTTGAGGTTCTTTCTACGTAATTTCTTTACCTGGTGACAGTGTTTGAAAGACTTGTGTCTTCCCTGAGTTTCCAAATCATCTGCTTAGATGGGAGTTCATACTGTTTTCCGTTTCTGAGCTCTCCCTTCCCCCATGGTTATCCATGAGTCCACATGCTGCAGTAAAATCCAGGCTCCTTTCCTTCTTAAAAAAAAAAAAAAAGTCAAGTTCAAGAAAGAATAGCACAGCTGTGTACGATGTCATATCTTATAAAGTAAATCTATTAGGAAGGTCAGAACTTGGAAGGGGTCAAGTTAATGATATAAGTGGAATAATCTGGTCATTTTCTGAAATTCGTCAACTCACACATAAAAAGCACTCCATGAGATCAGCTAATTAGCTAAACTTTTGCTAATGGTAATTTTTTTTCTTTGTGAAAGTTATAATTTTTTTTTTTATGTTTAAGGAATATTTTTCTGTACCTGTGTTTTAAAGGTGAATTGCTTGAATTTTAGTTTGGTACCCATCAACTTATGTTAATTTTTAAGTAATTGCCTCATTTGGACTGGAGTAAAGGAAGATAATTTTGTTCCTGTTTTTTAAAATTTTTTTCCAAAGAAATATACACATGGAAAACGTGTGTGTATGTACATATACATATATGACTTAATTAAGTTAACTATTCAGAACAGACTAAATATATGCATATGTACGTATACACATGCAATTTAATTTAAAATTAAATAAGATGTTACTTAAAGCTCAAAGTTAAATAAACTTTTGCACAAACGTGGCAAGAGGATGATGCGGTGCGGGTCTGACCTTTTCACTGTTGCTTCACAGAGTAGGCAACCGTTTTAAGAATGTAGTAGCCATAATTTTTTTAATCATCTATGCATTAATTCCTCATTAAATACATCCTGCTGCTTTCTTCAATTTCATTGCTTCACTGATTCTACAATCACATTTTTCCATCTTCTTTTTCATCAAAGAGATACTTTATCTTATAAATCAGATGCAGCTCCTTAATTTTGCTAAGAAATATAATCACATTTTAAGTTGGTATTTTTAAATATAAAACTATCAACCCTGATTTTTTTAGATGTATTAAATTCAAAGACCTTGAAGCCACAGTTTTTTAAAAAGGAAATGTATACATATGCATATTTTAAATGTATAGGTGTATTTAAATACATTTCAGTTATAGAATACTTAAATATATTTAAGTATGAAATAGAATTTTAAGTATAAAATAGACTCTCAGATTCCAAGTGGAATAAAATTTGTAGCTAGAACTCCGGTAATTTTTTTGTGTGAAATTTTATGAGTCTAGATCTATTGAAACCAAAGGGAATCCACTTTACCTGTAATCTTATGAATTCAGTGTAGACTCTTATTTTCTGTGTATAATTGTGTGAGTACATTGCATGAAAAAAGAAACCTGCATCTAGAAATGAGTAGTGTGATATGCGTAAAAGGATGTGACCCACAAAGCACCCCTTTATGTTCGAGAAAATTTCAAAGAACAAAGATTCCTTCCCAAAATTTCCACTTAGCTTTTGGATCTCATGAATCTCATGAAAGCAAACTAGGCTGCCAAATAAGATTTATGCATTGAAATCCTTAGAGATTGAAAACACTCGTAACAGGATAGGGAGAGGGACAGAAAAGAGGAGAGAGGTGTTCATAATACTTTCAAATGCATGATATGATAAATTGTCACTTATGTGTTAGCATCACTATCCATGTATTTTTATACGTGGTAAAAATAAACGATAAATTTGAAGCTTTTTGTATAACTTTTTTGCATATGGGCTCAAACATAGCTATAGGGACTAAGCTGTATAATATGTGTGTGGGTATACAGTACAGTATACACACGTCAAAAGAGTTTTAAGAATTCAGTATATTCTAAAATCTAGTATCTATTCAAATACATAACAGCTTCTGAAATTCAGAAAAAAAAATTTAATGGTTTATATTTATGCTAATTGTGTATGTACATGAATTGAGAGAACTCTAACATAGTAATAAAAATAAATTGGTAATAAAAAAGAATCAGTATATCGGTAGGTTATTTTCCATCTATTCAATTATTATTAAGCTGATATAGAAGGCATATTCCTAGCTTTATCATTTTTTTCAGTCTTTCATATAAAATTTTGCAGTGTAGCTAATCACTAAAATTTTTGAAGCTAATTATATTTATTTCCAACTCTGCAGGAAATGCATGGAATTTCATAAGAATATCAGTATTTTATCCACTTATATATTAGCACTTTAATGAAAAAAATCACCCTAAAATGCTAAAATGTGTCAGTCAGTGGACTCATGTGAGTGCATGTGTGTGTGTCTATCACACATACTTGTGTGTGCAAGTACAAATCCCTGCCCCAGCATGTACCATTTCGCCAAGTTTTGCACATTGTTCAGAAGCTCAAGCTAACAAGGCCTGCTCTTTTTCTCTTCTTATAAAATATGTACCCTGCGGATGGTCCAAAATTTATTTTGTTTTGCATCTCACAAAAGTGAAACTGTTTTCAGTTTAAGTTCTACTTTCTGTAAGGATGACAGCCTTTTTATAGTTCATGAAGAAAGCTGCACATAGTCGAATCTTTGATTTACAACATGTCTGTATGTGTACACACATACGTATTTTCAGGGAGTGGCTGTTTATTGAAGGCAGTAGTATCTCTTCTGATAGTCAATTTGGTTAAGCTGTCATTAATTAAATGCCTCCCGTGTGCAGTACACTGCGAATCTAAAAGATTAAAGGAAAAATAGGGCCTTCCAATCCAGCACTGTCTCTAACTCCTAAATGCGAGAGAGTACAGCTATTTGGTGATTTAAAAAAATTAATATGTGAAAAGCTAAGGCAGAATTGACACTTCAGTATTCCAAAAGCTGACTCTCCTCCCCCAAAGTACCTTTTACAGTGAAGGATAACTGTATTTGGGATGAATTTGTACATGTGTGGGATAGTGCCAGATGAACCGTAACTAAGCACTTTTTGTTTCTTTAATTTTTGTTTCTGTGACACATTTCAGCCTCTCTGTGCATCTTTCTTCCCATCATTCTTTTAAGGGCTTGGTAACTTTTTTTTCTTCCCTTTTCTTTTTATAATCTCTGTTATTTCACAATAGAAATATTTTTTCTTTAGGAAGGATCACTTTAAAAATTAATTCTAAATGACTCCTTGCTATACACACACACACACACACACACACACACACACACACGCACGCACATATATTAACATGTTTGACTGAGACTGAGCAGTTGTTTGAAAAATAATGTGTTTGAAAAATAATGCCAACAGAAAAAGGCTAGAAGCATAAAGCAGGGGAAATAAAGTCTTTGAGAAGTTAGTGCATTCTGTTTTCAGAGCCCCTCTCCTGAAATAAAATCTCACTCAGCAGGAGTTTGGGTCTCCATTTGTTCTGCCAGGTCTCCGTATTGGTTTCCTGATCCTCTGCTCTGAGCACCAAATGTCAAAGCACAAGTTGATTTTAACTGTTCCTTTTGGTTGACCGGGGGTGCCTTGAGAGTGCTGGATGCCATGAGGCAGTTCTTGCTTTGGTATGTGATACAGTGCTATTAACAAACTCCAGATCACAGAGAGATGGGGTGCGAGTGAGGCAGGGAGCAAAGTTTCCTCTCTAGGACAGCGTCCTACTTGGAGCTCTTACGTGGGACTGGAGGGAGAATATGTGTGTGTGTGTGTGCATATATATATAGACAGTCATTGCTTTCTTCTGGAGCAGCTGCAGCCAGTCCCACTAATGGACGTGCAAAAGCAGAACCTGGCAGCAGCGTAAGGTATGTGTTCGTTTTTACAGATGGTACAGCAGACAAGTTGCTAATTGAAAAGGAAGTCATGTACGTGAGCTATTTGACGGGCGGGGAGGGGGCGACAACCTATTACAGGACTTTCCTGTGTAATTGACTGGGTGAGTTATTGAAGAAGCAGCTTTCCCATGAAAGATTTCAGTTATTACAAAATGACATCATTATTGTTAAGGAAATTCCAAGTAGTCTTATAAAAATCATCATATTAAAACCTTAAAAATCAGCTTCGATTTCCTTGTCTACGCAGTACCTGGCTAATGAAATTATCTCCGCAGGTTCTGTTTTACTTACAGCAGTTTCGGAGCTCTTATTAAAAACACAAGTTTCCATTTGTACCACACGACATACTAGGCACTTGTTTCAACCGTTGGAAACATGGTTTTAGATATCTGTAGCATCTTGAGGAATGATGAAATTTAAATAAAGATGCGATAACATTAAAATGTTTTATAGATTCAAAAATTAAATAAACAAAATGCAAATTCATTTTCCCAAGTTGTTCCCCCTCCCCACTTGAATATTCAAAAATCATACAGAATGAAACATTTCATGAATTAATTCCCAGTGCGGTCAGCCAAGTATTTAATCTTAGTTGGGTTTGTGGTGTCGGCGTTTTTATTGACAGACACATTTTTAATATCATGTATAATTATTTTGAATCTTTTATTAATGATTTTATTTGTGTAGTTTTAAAAATTTTTTTGCTATTTAGATGGACCAGCAGTTATCATCTGTCTTTTTGCTGCACAGAATAAATACTGTTTCAGTGTCTGATTTGTACTATATCTTAATTTGAGAGCTTATATCACTTGTGTAGAGTTGAGTGTGTCTGCTTCCCCGACTTCTGTGGAAGTCATCTCACCTGTGCATGGGGCATATTCCATAGGACGATGAAGAACATGCACTCGTGTTTAATAATGGGGGAAGTGTTTAACACAAATAGCAATATTTTCATGTTATTGGAACCCTGAAAACTTTGGAAGAATACACTATATCTTTCAAACTTGGCATGTTTTCTCTTGAAAACATTGCAAAAGCTCTCTGCCTAGAACTAAGCAACTTTATACAGTCAATCTAGAAACTGTTACCTGAACGTGTGTGTTTATGGAATATACCAGAACTCCACCATGTTTTTTTGTTTGTTTCTTTGTTTTGTTTTTATACTTGTTGCATCTCTAGCTAAGTTGGATGCGAAAGCAAACAGAAACCCAAGTTTACAGTGGTCCTCCCATGTCGCAGGCAGGATGAGGGTCTGTGCTTGTAGGCACAGGCTTAGTTCACAGAGACTTTTTTTTTGTCACAGCAACAGCAAAAGGCTTGTGCTGCCCCCACCCCTTCCCCACTGCTGCCCGCCCTGGGCCAGATGTTCTGTTCCTCTGGCTGTGACTGACTGTCCACCCAGGAGCAGCCCCTTGCCGTATCTGATCACGGATGACTCATTCCTTTCTGCTACCTCAAAACTTGCATAATTTCAATCAGCTGTTATAGGGTGGTGTGGAGAGATAAGGATGCCTCAAGCCAGGTGATGAAATGATTTTGATAAAATTTCCCCAGTTTCCTCCTTAGTAACAAGACCTGGAACACAGTTAAGAACTTACTCTGAGGTAAGGGCAGCCTTGATTTGTATCGTAGCCTGTTCTTTGGCAACTGGACGTATTTCTAAGTCTCGGGTTTCTCATCCTGAAAGTAGAAACTGGTCTCTTAGGATCATTTTAAAGATAGGAGACTTGATGTACTATGGTGATCATCAGGGAAGGCATAAAAAGTGTCACACAAGATGATTGTGTCAGATAATTGATTCATAAATGCTTCCTAAAATTGGATCCTGCCTTTTTGTCTGAAGATAGAGACCAACTTTTTAGTTGACTTTTTAAAAATAGAGAAAGTTTTTAACTTTTTTATGTTTTATACACTAAAACATAAAAGCTGTACATATTAATGGGGTACCATGTAATGTTGGATATATGTGTACGTTGTATAGTGTTTAAATCAGGTTTTTGATACTAGATAAGGCAAAGAACTACTCTCAGGTCTAAATAAAAACAGAGTCATAATATCTAATTATTTACTTTCAATTTAAACCAGGAACATGTATACCCAGAGATCTTAACCTGAGATCTAGGAGATTCATAGGAAATTTTTGAATTTATTTTGCAAGGGACCTTCTTTTGAACCTCTTGAAATTATTTGTAAAATATTTTACACATTTCCCCCCCTGGGGAAGGCATCACAAAGTTTTCAAAAGAATGTATGGCTCCTACTAATGTTGGAGGGATTACTGATGTATGCATAACTGCCTGCAAGACAATAACATTTCTCCGGCCAGTTATCAATAAATAGGAAAAAGTTGTGGATTTTTTTCCTTTGCACTTTCAAAATCATCATCATTGTGTATGACCAAGGCAGTGCTGCACAAATAATACATAAAATATCTCTTTTTGTCTCTCCAGTTAAAAGCTTATTAGCTGAGAACATTGCACTTGAGGCTTTTTCTATGCTTGATCTCGATCATTGAGATTTTTACTTTGGTAATGTGAAGTATCCCATGCTGTATTTATTAAGTATATTTTGTAATAAGTGTGTTAAAGAATCAGTTATTTTATTCTCCAGTTCAAGTTTGCTTAGGAGGTGCTAAAATTGTTCAACAGTGCCTCCCCTAAAAAATCTTTTAATATATTTTTTTCCTCTTTCGGTGTCAGATTTTGGCACTGGCATAGAAGAAAAAGTCTCTGTAGAGCGACTTTGCAACCATTGTTGTAGCCGAAGGAAAGGTGAAAACAGATCCATGGTGGCAGAAATAGAAGCCGTGAGAGAGCCTTGAGTGGTGCTTTTCACAATAATGACTTTCACGTGGAATGAGAAAAGACGGTGCAGACATAAATTTTCAACCGTATTTTTAGCTGTCCAAATGCATGCTTGCTGTACGGCAGCACATTATTACATGTGTTAGAACTCCCCGGATCTGCCTCTTTCCTGTCCCGAGCCTGTGGAGTAATTTGTGTGTGATGCTGGTTGGCTCATTTACCTAGTCTAGTAGGCAGAGGGGGCGGGAGGTCTCAGGTTTGTGCCCTAGGGCTAAATATATGTGTTATAAATTACTAATTCCTTCCCAATTGAAGACTGTGTATAAAGTGGGGGGTGGACATTGGGAAATCTTGATTTCTGCCGTCTCATCCAAGAGTCACCAGTTGCCCACCAGAAAAGGTGGAGATAATGCATTTAACAGTTTAGCGTGACCCGTGGTCCCTCCAGGGTAAGGTGTGGGCTAAATCCCAGGTACCTCGGCACCCAGGCACGGTGTATCATTCCTGGGCTGTGCATTGCCTCGTGTTTTGGAAGAAGAGTTGCTCCTTCGCCTCTAGCCCAGAAGCGTCATTTTGCTCTGGTCTCCTTCATCAGTGTGGATGTATTGAGGAAGTGAGCCGAATAAGCAGGGTAAACAGGTTTTCTTTCCACGCTCAGAGGAGGTGGTTATAAGATGGTGCTTGAACCATCTGAACCCTTCAGAGTCCCTTGCGTTATCTGGCAAGGAACTGGAGGGCAAAGAGGGCTGGCTGTTATAAAGCGGCATAGACTCGTCACACAGCCCATGTTAGCTGATTCTTCATGATTTTATTTGGAACAAAAGTCAGCCAGGGACTGGGAACTGTTGCTTTCTGCTGGTACAGCACTTCCCCTGCTCCTGCTAAACTATTGGCCTGCTTGCGCTTCTGGTAAAACTCTGCCTGTTATCTCAGGCTGCTCATTGCAAGCCACTGTCTGTGTTTAAGTTGTTCTCGCTGCAGGATTCTCTGTATGGGGAGGCCAATATACAGCCTGTTTTAGGGGAAAATGGGTGCAGATGAGATAAGAAAGCCTCTCTCCCAGTGGTGAATAATGATGATGAGGAGGACTAAAATAATATTGATCATTTATTCAACCGTTATTGATGTGGAGTACATATCTGATAGTCACGAACACATTATTAATTCAAGTCAGTGTCAACTCTTGCCAATGAGGGCAGTGTTACTGATCGGCCACTACTACTAATGGAACCAAAACACAGAAAAACAATAAGTGTTTGTTATTTTTGGAAAAAGTCAGACTATTTCACATGTTATAAATGCATGTAGAAAGTGGATCTTCCCAGTTAGATGGCTTTCAGCCTTTCAGTGAGATTTGTGGAAAATACACTGGTTTCTTCAGAAAAGTTTCCGTATCATTTACATGGCTCAGACTGTCAGCGTTCAGGAGCTGTCTCGGTTTGCTTTCCTGTCACTCCGTGTTTTCCCTGCTGGAAACTCTGCAGGTCACTGCATGGCTGTGCTGCCAGACCCCAGGGAGGACACTCAATGACTATTCCCATATCGGAACTGAATTCAGTTCCCCTCTAAGATTTTAGGGCTGCAAAATTGTACCAGAAGTTTCTATCGTAGCCATCTGTGCATTTCTCTAAAATGAAATTTGCAGAGAATTCTTGATATAATCAAATAAACACAGAAAATATTTAAAGAGTTAAAAATATTTGAGGTAAATCCAGACTAACAGCACATATATCAAATTTCAGATTGATTTGATTTAAAATGGCTAAGATATAAAACCATAAAAAATGTGAGTAAATACTGTGCCTATCAAGGGTTGTTATGTAATTACATGGTTTCAGTATGGTTCTTATTCATAGAAAACTATTATAAAAGATCGTTTCTACACAAATTCCTTCACCACTGGAGACTTAATATCTTAGAGATGAATATCCATGTCTATAAATGCTAAGCCACTTGAGTGAATAATTCAATCAAATTTACTTTTTATTAATCAGATGAAATCAGCTCTTTGTTAATAATGAAATTTGAAAACCTTAAAATCTTTGTTTTTGGCTGATCTTCAAATAATAAAATAAAACAAGCAGTAAAACAGATGAATCAATTTAAGACTATTTTTTTTCATTTTCTTCCTTTAAGTCATATCTCGATTTACCAACGTATGTGCTAAGACTGAACCAGAATGTTATATAAGTAACTGAGGAATTAAGGCCTCCCCCCAGCAAATCTTGAATCAGATACTTTGAAAGAAAATTATCTATAGTGATACTTACATAGTGTTTCACTGCAAACTTACAGACCAAAGCTGTTTTGTTTTAAAGTATTAAATTTCTTGATATAGTACAATATAGTTATTTTAGACTTAAAATTTAGTTATATTAGAAAAATAGATGTACATTTTCTGTTTCAAATTCTGGCCTGCACAATTATGCAAAGCATACATCCAATGCTGTTGTAAAAACTCACCATTATTTTAAAAAAAAATCACCCTCGTGGTTGTAATATATTTGAAATACAGAAAACTTGACTAACACTATCTCGGCCGTTACTGAAAAGACCATTCACACTTGGTTTACAAACTCTCAAACACAAATAACATGGAGATAATACACAAATGCCACCTTCCTGTAACTGGTCACACTACTAATGCTAGATGTTACATTTCATAACAGCCATTTCCTTAAATTGCTGATAGTAGAGTTTTAGGGGTTTTTTGTTTGTTCATTTTTTCCTGTAGAAATTTGCAGTTTTGTTTGCTTTCAAGTTGGTTCAAGTTTGGGGATAACTTTCCTTCATTCGAGTACCATCTGGACCCCATAGAAGTAGAAGAGGTACTTAGAGAAGCTCAGGGGCAGGGAATGCAATGTGTATTTGACTTTAAAAGTGCAAGTTGACCACTATAAAAAGGTCCCTCAGCAATGCCAACTGTAATTACTTATTGCTACCATTTTCTTACCCACCAATGATATTATCCATTGGATTCCTAATCTTTCCCTCTTATACAAGGTCAGACAGGTGCAAATTATTACTACTTCTTAAAAGCAGCTTAGAGGAAAAGAGAAAGATTTTAAACTTACACATGCACAGACCGACTCTCTAGCCACTGGGAATGACTGTAAGGGTCACGGTAACGGAGACTTGTTCTCCTGCCTGACCTAGCAAGACCCTCGTCACACTCTGTCTCAGAAATTGTGTGGAATGTAGGATCCAATGATGCACTTTCTTGATTATTCTCAAACCTTGTTAGTATTTGGCCACCCATGACAGAGCAGGTCCTCAGTGTACCGTAGCGTATTTGCACCTCTTAGGAAACCTGATTTCTGTCTTTAACAAGCTTAGTGTGAAAGAAAAGAACAGAATAAGTTAAAACTCTGCCATGCAACATAAACCATGGATACTATAAGGGCTTTAGAGCTTTTCCTTTTTTTTAAGTGGAGGAGAGGTGATTTTTTTTCCTAAGTACAAAGGGGAGGCGCGCCACTTGGCAGCCTTAACAGACTGTTCGTTCATAGCTGACTTTCTCTGCATTTGCCCCCCATCATGTTGAGACAGGGTTTCACTGTGCAGTTCAGGCTGACCTTAAACTCACTTTGTAGACAAAGCTGTCCAGGAACTCACAGTGATCTTCCCGCCTCAGCCTCCTCAGTGCTGGGATTGCCACCACGCCTGTCACTTTCTCTGGGTGCCCTTGATTGGGCTCAAGGTATAGATGGCATCTGTCAAGGGCCTCCCACATCCAACCAGGTGACACTGTTACATGGTGTGACTCAGCCAGGGATCTCACCTACCTGTGCTATGGTGTAGACAGTCGGCTGTGTGGTCAGATTTTTTTTCAGAAATTTTAGTGCACCAAAAATACAGTTCTGTTAAGCTTACCAAAGTGCTAAATTTGTGGAAATGGCAGGTAGCATGTTAGGCATAAAGCACTTCTCACCTCCTACTCGCCACCCCTGTGCAGCAGGCTCCTATCGAATTGGAGGTGTGAACACCTTGCTATTTCACTCTGACTCAACTTTCCGTTCTCACGTGTGAGAAGACTTGATAATACCCACCTATGCGGTTGAAACAAATCTTGAATGTTTAATAATGAGACTTGAGATGAAAACAAAACTAGGAGAGTATGTTTCTTGTACAAAAGAATTCATACTTGAATCCCCCGCCGCATAGCTAACTTACTGAGAGCATTTCCTTCATGTCTGGCACTATCTTAATTGGATCTATTAATTCACATAATAATTGGCAGTTCATGCTGTAAAGGTGGGGAGTATTTCAGACCTGAAAGTTAAGTAATTTGCCCAACATTGCACCTAGCAAATGGCAAAGACAGGTTTTGAATACAAGCAGTCTGATTCCTGCATCTGGTTATTAACTTCCAACCTATTCTGATTCTGAATGAATTCAGTACCCCTGTTGTACTGTATTTAAATAAGAGTTTACCTGAAAACCAGCGACTTTTACTGGAGGCTGTGAACTACATAAAGCAGGATATACTTGTGGAAACTAGTGCTGTAATTTCAGGGTTTTCCCTCTAACTAATGAAGGGCATTTTTTTTTTCCGCAAGAGAATTAAGCACCCCATTGTGCAAGGGTTGAAATGCTCACTGAAATCAGGATTACACCCACTTTGGCGTGCTGTGTCAAGCACTGGGGTATAAGGGAAGACTAGCAGGCTGGAGTGCGTGTTCCACATGCAGAGCTGAACCCCGGCCACATATGTGCGTTAGTTTGCGCATGGACATTCCTATCATTATGTGGATGGAGTTGGCATTGATTTGCCCAGCGTGTCACTTAGATTTAGGAAATGACAGTTCTAACCTAACTGGGCTCCTTGGCTTAATTTGGCTAAAAGGGGCCCTCAGAATTCACAACATCCCCAATCTCCAACAGCCCCCTGGTTTAGGGGGAAAGCTGGGTCCTCTGTTCTGCAGCGAGTCTCAGTTTGGGACAGAATGTTTGATGCTGCTGTGTGATCCTAATCCTGACTCGGAGGGAGGAGGGAAGCAAAGAGGTGCCTGGGATTATCTTTGGGAAAAAAAATCTAGCTTTTATTACATCACCTAAAGTGGCACAACCTGCTCCACTAATGAAATTGTGTCTTGGTTTAAAAGGGCAATTGTTAGCCCGACTTTGCGCTCACTAAAAACATTCCCCCAATCTTGTTAAGTTATTGCTCTCATTTCAGATTTTTATAGCTGTGCAGCCTAGCAGCCCTCATTTCTGTACGTTTCATTCATTTTCCTTGTATCGATGATTAATGGAGGATGTCGAATGTTAGAGTGAGCAGGCATCAGCAATTGCAAGATCATAATTAGTTTAGCTGACGAGGGCCTCTGATAGCACTTGCATCTGGATGGAAAAATTACCCTATAGGGAACTGGCTGCTCACCAGGTCTTTTTAGTGATACATTGTGAAACACCCGATGAATCAAATGCCCTTTCAATGCCAAGAAAGTGTTCCAGTCTTGAAGCCAAAATTATGTCTGCAGAAAGCTTTCCATTTGAAATGTATCAGAGTACAATTATAACCATTGTATTTTCTTGGCAGGCACAGCAGTCCGCTACAGTATGGACTCCAGTTAAATAAATTGCCCAAATTTTATGTATCCCTGAAATTTTGACTTATAGCATTTGTAATATTTAATTTATAATAAAATTAGGTTCCAGCAAGACTTTTTCCACTCCTTATCTAACATGCATATTTTATCATTAAAGGCTTTGCTTCCTAGAAAAAGGAGAGCTCTAAGCTGCAATCCGGGTTGCCTTTTTGTTTTTTTGCAGGGAGAGAATTCCATTTCCTGCCTGTTTGCATTTGCGCCTACAAACACAGCCCGACTTTTGTTTAAATGAGAAGTTTTCTGGACTCATTGCTTGATAGCAAGAATGTAACCGGCGATACTAATTACCTACTTTCAAGCATTCTTATTTTTGAATCCAAGGAGTACAGAATTCAGGCTACTAAAAGCAAGCTATAGTCCGAAATGCTTGTGATTTCCAAGTCTGAGTCAAATAAAATAAATAAATAGCCACTGATGGGACAGCGTTGTCTAGCCCAGAAGGCCCCGTGTGCGTTCTCATTAGTAATACTGTGCGCCTCCAGGCAGAATTTCCTCCTGGCCCGCCCAGCACTGGGGAATAGAGGGTGTTTCTCTTTCACATTTTAACAGTTACAGAGGAGAGTCCAGAATCCAGCGTGTGATGGTCTCTTAATACTAAGATTACATGAATGACATACAAAACAGACACAAATTGGGCTCATTTTTAAATAGTTTTTATTTTCTTGTTGGTGTTCCAAGCTTGACTGTATTTTAAAGCTCAGGTAGCATGTACCAAAATTGTGTTAAACACATCGCCTGGTTCTGTCTTTTTCACTCTTTGGTTTTGACACTTTTAAAAGGTATACTTGAAGGTTCAGCGTTTTGGAGTCATCATTAAAGGCACAAAACCCAAAGTTCAAAAAGTTACAGCCGCTCCTGTGAAAAGCCTTTGGTGTTCCCCACACCTCATCCATCACTGTAGGGTTAATTATAATGAAAATCAGTGGTGCCTATTAAACACAATTGAACCTGACCTCATTATGGGCAGTGTGGTTTTATACTGTCATTGTTGCCAGTCTACAGACAAAGCTCCTGGGTTGATTTGGTCTAACTCCACCAATCATGTGACTCACCTCTGACCTTGTGTTTCTCCCCCATTTCAGAGGCGTAGAGGCTCTGGTGTTTTCTGTGCCAATTGCCTGACCACGAAGACCTCTCTCTGGCGAAAGAATGCAAATGGTGGATATGTGTGCAACGCGTGTGGCCTCTATCAGAAGCTGCACTCGGTAAGGATTTGTCCCACCGTTCCAGGAAAATCTGTAGAGAGCCAAGCAGACCTGCTCCGCGGTGTGGTTCAGTCCCACTGCTGGCTTGGGTCGCCTGGCGCCACAGGGTACTTCAATCCAGTCACTGTGAATGTCCCTGTGATTTATGATAAAAGGGCGTCAGATGTTAGGGGCAGATACACTTGAGGTCATGAGCAATGCATTGTGCCTCTTTTGATATAAAAGAAGAAAATGATTTGGGAGAACTTTGCCTAGGAGATAATAGTTGATCTGACGGGTATGGGAATTTGGTACAGTTAATTTAGATAGGAGGGAAAACCCTCCTTAAAAGTTTCACAGTTATACCACGCTTTACACAATAAATAAATAAGTGAAAGGAGCCTCCAGGTTTGTTATAAAAATATAAGATGGGGAATAAATATTTATTTTCCTCTCTGCCTTTGGATTTGCGAGTGCTCTCCTGCCTGCTTGGCAACTGGAGGTCAGGCACTCTCCAAAGGCCAGTCCAGGACCAGGCCAGCGACTGCTCCAGTGCCTGGAAGGGGATTTGGTGGAGTCTGCATTCCTCAATGGCACAAAGGCCAGGGCAGGCTAAGCTGCAAGGTGCGCTGTGTTTTGAGCTGGAGAGCTGTTCTGACTCATTGAGGATCCACCAAATTACCTGTTTTCTAACTTTGAGTTAGAATCCTGTTGTAAAATTGGAACTGGCAAATCCCTCATCTGCATGTTACAATCCTTGTAACTTCCGGAAGGATTCTTTATAGTTTCGAAAGTTTATCTGCTGACATGAACTGACTTTAAAATAGGAAGGCCCCATTTAGTAAGCAGATCTATTCGCCTGTGCCTTTCTCATTTTGTCTGGCATTTTACCATAGCTCTTAGCATAAGCCAGTGAATAGATTACAGCCACAGGGAATACAACTTTAGACAAAACGCCCTCGTAAATGGACCATTGGAAGCAGTCTTAAAAAATGCATGCTGCCAATACTAATTGGGAGTAAACACTAAAATACTTAGTTATTAGAATGTAGCTAGTGGAAAGATCTCTACTCCCAACACCACATTCACTTTTTGTTAACCTTCACCATTTACGCACATTTACACACAAATTCCATTTAATGAGTACTAATATTAATTATTTTAATTGAATTCCAGCCAATTGTAGGCCAAGAATTAATTAAATTATTGCTCTGCCAAGTTATGATAATTTGACCATGGTGATATAAACTATTTTCTAAAATTTATTTTAATATTAATCTCTCCAGAGGCATGATATTTCCAGTTTTTAAGCCGCTACAAACCATGAAATGTGTAAAAGCTGTGCTCACACAGAATTGCAGCAAAAAGTTTATGAAAGTTTAAAAAAAGAATTAATGCACATTTCAGGTTTCTTTGTTGTATGAGAATTCAATACTACATATCCTTATAATCCTAATATAAACTTTATAAACCGGAACACTCTGGAAAAAATGAATACACATGGCATCTCCAAGCCATGTGTCATTTTCCATCTTGAAACCAGTAATTTACTTGTAAAATCAGCATGTTATCTTTCTTTTCTTCAGAATAACTTGTCGCAATGGAAATATTCCAGAAGAGATTTATATTTGCATTTTGATTAATATATAAAGCACTCCTTTGTAAAGTATATCCTTCTTCAGAATAATTCACAAATTACATATTATCTGTATTTATGTTTTAGAAATTATTTCCTGATTTCAGTACTGTTTTAGAGAAATACGATGTTAGCACACTGCAGATTCTTCTGAACTTCTAATGTTTAAATATGCATTAATTTATTAAAATTATTCTTTTGATTTTTATGAATCAAAGTGAAAGTTCTCCCTGCAAGGAAAGTTTTTATTATAGTCTTATCCATGGATTTTAGTCATGTAATATAAACACCTGTTGAACATGTACGTAAATATCAATCATGTAATGTCTATGCTAAATAAAATACTTAAGCTAAATTAAACTCAGCATTTATTGTAAGTAGGGAAGAATGACAGATTGGATATTTGAGCCAGACTACAAATGAATTTAGATTTTCAAAACAAAGCTAATGCTTCCCCCTCTTTAGGAGTAAAATCTTCCATAGTGAATATGTAAATGTCACTAAAAGAAGAGAAACAGAAGAGGAAAAAATCCTTCTGATGTGGCTTTATTTGATATGTTTCCTTTGTCTTTGATTGTTTGTGCTCTGATACGAATACTTTATGTTAACATTTGTAGCTCCTTAAAGAGATGCACGCATCAGTTTAAACTGCCATAACAAAACCGTAGACTGGATGCCTCAAAGCCACAAACAGTATCTTCCCATGGTGCCGGAAGCCGGAAGCCCCAGGTGCCAGATGGCTGGGGATTCTGTAGAGACTTCTTCCTGGCTTACAAAGCTACCTTCTTGTTGGGTGGAGAGAGATCTCTCTTTTCATCTTAAAAGGGCACAATCTGGCTGGACTGGGGCTCCACCTCTCTGACCTTCGGTAACCCCTAATTACCTCCTAAAGTCTGTTTCTAGACACACGCACTTTCATGTTAAAACTTCAACATAGGAACGGAAGGGGGCGCCATTTACTCCACCGAGGTGTGTATCTGTCTCCCCTTTCTTCTTGTCCTCATTTTAGTGCGTGAGTCGAAATTCAAAACTATTTTAGTAAAATCATAGTTTTTCAAGGGACTTTCTATGGTGCACCCACCAAATCTGATGAATCTGGAAAAGCTGCTTTCAAGTACATTAAAGTTCTCTGTCCCCCCTGCAAAGATGGGCATGATTTAATTAGGCGAAAATAGTGCACTTTGGTTACTTCCTCTGCTGCTGCTTAGGGCAAAAGGAGGAGATTTAGTAAATCTGCAGCATAAACCCTATCCTTGCTTTGAACTGGAGCATGGTTTATATTTGTGAGGAATTTTTAATGCATTTTAATGTATTTTTTCATGTTTTCCTTTTATGTATTGTGTGTGTTCTCTGCAGACTCCCAGGCCTTTAAACATCATTAAACAAAACAACGGTGAGCAGATTATTAGGAGAAGAACCAGAAAGCGCCTTAACCCAGAGGCACTTCAGGCCGAGCAGCTCAGCAAACAGCAGAGGGGTAACAGTGAGGAGCAGGTCAATGGAAGCCCATTAGAGAGGAGGTCAGAAGAGCATTTAACTGAGAGCCACCCGAGAGAAATTCCGCTCCCAAGCCTAAGTAAATACGAAGCCCAGGGTTCATTGACTAAAAGCCATTCTGCTCAGCAGCCAGTCCTGGTCAGCCAAACTCTGGATATTCACAAAAGGATGCAACCTTTGCACATTCAGATTAAAAGTCCTCAGGAAAGTACTGGAGATCCAGGAAACAGTTCCTCTGTGTCTGAAGGGAAAGGAAGCTCTGAGAGAGGCAGTCCCATAGAAAAGTATATGAGACCTGCAAAACACCCAAATTATTCACCACCAGGCAGCCCTATTGAAAAGTACCAGTACCCACTTTTTGGACTTCCCTTTGTACATAACGACTTCCAGAGTGACGCTGATTGGCTGCGGTTCTGGAGTAAATATAAGCTCTCTGTTCCTGGGAATCCGCACTACTTGAGTCATGTGCCTGGCCTACCAAATCCTTGCCAAAACTATGTGCCTTATCCCACCTTCAATCTGCCTCCTCATTTTTCAGCTGTTGGATCAGACAATGACATTCCTCTAGATTTGGCGATCAAGCATTCCAGACCTGGGCCAACTGCAAATGGTGCCTCCAAGGAGAAAAGCAAGGCGCCACCCAATGTCAAAAATGAAGGTCCTTTGAATGTAGTAAAAACAGAGAAAGTTGACAGAAGTACTCAAGATGAGCTTTCGACAAAATGTGTGCACTGCGGCATTGTCTTTCTGGATGAAGTGATGTATGCTTTGCATATGAGTTGCCATGGTGACAGTGGACCTTTCCAGTGCAGCATATGCCAGCATCTTTGCACGGACAAATACGACTTCACAACGCACATCCAGAGGGGCCTGCACAGGAACAATGCACAAGTGGAAAAAAATGGAAAACCTAAAGAGTAAAACCTTAGCACTTAGCACAATTAACTAGAAATAGGGTTTCTTGATGGGAATTCACTA
The DNA here is from genome assembly GCF_034190915.1 of Cavia porcellus. Lineage (NCBI taxonomy): Eukaryota > Metazoa > Chordata > Mammalia > Rodentia > Caviidae > Cavia > Cavia porcellus. The sequence continues at coordinate 79,006,509 of NW_026947493.1, read as the reverse complement.
GCTTGTAATGTCTTATGAAGACCTATTAAAAAATACTTCCTAGAGCCTGCCTTATCCAACATGAAATTCCCTTTTTTTTTTTTTTTGTTTTTTTTTTTTTTTTTGCTCTTCTTTCTTTTGATGAGGTTACCAAGATTTACCAGTGAGACAGGTGGTCAGTGAGAAAGAATGTAAGGTGGTAAACAGTCATTTATTTAAAACTTAACGAATCAGACCTTTCTTGACTGATATGTCCTGGGGAAAACGATCCATACAGAGTCCCACCAGGTTACAGCTGTGCTTCTGGAAAAGGAATAAAGCCTATCTAGAATTTGAGAGGATTTACAGTACAGTACAGTTCAGTGCAAAAGCAGTATTGGGTTGGCCACTGGCCCATTTGTTTAAAACCTCACACATTGTGTCCTAAATTTAAAAGTGTCGTGAAATCCTGCACAAATGAGGAGAAAAGGGTGAGGGAAGCAAAACGTGCTCTCGCCGATCCGTCTTCTCTCCTTGACCATGTTTCAGATTTGGACCTAGACATGCGGAACTCTGGTTAGGCCTGGTGAGAGAGCGGCAAGCAGCGTGACAGCTGGGTGGCACGATGACACGGGCCAGCCCTGCCTGTACATACACATGCACACCCTCTTTGATATTATTGTCCTTTAGATGTTCAAATAGTAGTTCTTTCGTTGGCAGTTTAGGTTCATTTTTGTCCAAATGTATTCCTATTTTTTTAAAAGTCCTCGATGCTTACGTAGTAATTTTATTTTAGCCAAATACTTTTCTTGATGACGAACAAGTTTGGATTGTTTCTTTTTTTCTTTTTCTTCTGTATTTTTTTTTCCTCCTGTTTGTCACTCATCTCACTCGGCACATGATGACTAAAGGAATCCCCTCCGTTCAAAAGAGTAGGTGAATGCAAATGTCACACCGAAAGTTTAATATGCTTAGTTAGGAAACATGGTATTGCTCTGCAAGGTAACCTGCTGTATTTATTTATTTTCTTTTGGTTAAATATAATTTCCAAACTTTGTGGTCAGGCAGCGTCTAAGGTTACATTACCACAGACTGACAGTCTATGTACCAATCAATCCCTTCATTAGAGTATGCAGGTTTAGTTAAGTAGCATTAAATAGGATTCTTAGAAGTCTGTCTTCGTAGTACTTTTAATACTTAAAGCTTTGTAAAAACTATCCATGAAGGGAAAGCTTCTCAGCATAACTGCTCAGGGAAATAGGCTACATAACTGAACATTAAATAATTGGTTAAAGGTGCTGTTAGCCGAGCCTCAATGCTTGCTACAAGGATGTATGTACAAGGACTGACTTTAATAATTTGCATTATATTATCCCAACCAGTAGTTTATTTTTTGCCACGGAGATGTAGAAGATATTACAAGCTACTGGATGCACTGTCAGATTAACTTATTTCATTAAAGAAGTTGGGAGAACAAATAGGAAAAAAAAAACTTATTTTTCTAGTAAATATTAATGTATTACATTTCAAATAATGGTGCCTGACATATTGAATAAATATTTTCTACAGTGTACGTATGCAACAAAGATATTCCATCATGCATTAGAGTCAGTTCTGGCTCTGCCTGGCTGTTTACATTTGCAAATGTAGCAAACAAGGTAATGAAGCAACTATTTCTATTGCAGTAGATATCTTTTTGTGTGTATGTGTGTGTGCGTGTGCGTGTGTGTGCATTAAAGTTGTAAACGGTAACATGAAAGTTCTTGATATAATGGTATGGAAAACAAGAAAGAAATGAAAATATTTTTATGCCTACTTAGGAAAAAAAAAGGGTAGCACTATCCATTCCAAGTACTTTTTTTTTTAATTTTTAAGCTCTTAACTCACATTGTTATGCTTAAGACGATAAACATATATCCTCTTTTTATTGCTTTGTCTATGTTTCAGAGGAAACATTTCAGAAATTATTTTGATGAGTGTTGCTGGAATTCGCAGCACTGATGTTTTTATCGCATTCTGTAGTCGCATTTGCACTCCGTGTTTGACTTTAATTTGCAGTCGCTTTGTATCATTTTCGTTTTGTTTGAGTTTTGTTTCTTTCTCACATTGCCAGGTCTCTGTTTCTTTGAAGTTGGACGGCAGGTAGAGTTCAATCAGCTCCTGACTATTGTAGTGAATGATGTTAAAAATCTCTTTCCGATGTTGTGTTGTCCTTTCCGTTCTTCCATTTTTGTTTCTCATGAACAAAGGAAAAAGGAAAAACAAAAAAAAAGAATGAGAGAAAGAAATCAGGATTAAGTCCCGGCTTCAGTCTTGTTAAAGGGCCTATTCTGATCTCACCTGGCGCATAGCTCTGTCACGTAATCCAAGATAAAGAGGCAGAAAGGGGAGCTTGGACATTCAGATGGCTTGATAGAATTTATCTTTCTTTGGGAATTTTGGTGGCTGCTTCACAAAGTAAACTGACAGATCAGAGAGGTGACAGAGGTCTGTTACAGAGAGATGTACCAAATGACAGTAATTGTTTTCCTTATTTAAAAAGATGATACAAATGCAATGTAGCAACCCTCAAGCAACATGATAGTACAATACTTCAATCGGTGGCAAGCAGGTGAACTGGAGTACACAAGACTGAGTAGCCGGTAACACCAGAGGTTTCTTTAACTTGGGCAATACTACAGGTATTACTTTTTGGACAAAACTATTCCTACAGCAGTTTCCCCAGAGTGTCAGATATAAATAGGTTGTTCATTTGTTCGCATGGATGGCTTTGTTTCTCATTCTTTGTTTTTTCTTTCTCAAACAGGCGTAGTAATGAGCATTGGAAAAATACATATCACTTTTTGGGGGGAATATTTATGTTCAGTCTACTCTCAGTAGAATATTCTTTGATAGCATTGGCACGATAGATCTTATTCTATACTCATTTATTATTAATTATTTTATTTTCATTTTTGCTTTCATTAGTATACATATTCTGGTGGAAAAGAAGTCGGGCTTTTTAAAAAAGGATGGAAGTTTATCATAACACTAAAATACTCCTTATTTTTTGATGAAGTTAAAGCCTTTGTTCCATCTTGAGGAATATATTATACAAATGTTTTCTATTTTTTTAAGATTTCAGAATCATTTCGTCTTAAATTGTGAATGATTTTAAATCAGCTGTTTAGGTACTTCACCTTTTTCTTAAGAACGTTCATGATGATTTAGAAATGTTCCCCTCTTGGAGCAGGCTTCCCTTGGTCCTATAGTGAATATTATAAGCCAGCTAAAACTGTACACCACATCAAACCTGTAGGTCCTTTACGATGACTTGTCTATATTCTAAATTGAGCTTTGGCTCAAACTTAAGGCCAGGATCAGTTCATGCATTCTTCCTCTTCTTTTTCTTACTCTTTCCTCATCATCACTCACCCCAATCTACATACAGTTTTTGGGACAGAAAAACCAGGAGGAACCAGCCCAGCTTGGGAGGTGGTGGACTGAGGGGCAGTGCAGGGCGCTAAGCATCCGGCTGAGAGAAGGGTGCAGCTGTCCGGAGTAGGAGGCAAACAGTGAGCCCTCTCCTCTTTCCATGACAGAGTCAAGCTGTTCTTCCAACACTCTGCTTTTGAGATAGTGATGTTCCATTCTGTTCCAAGTCACTCTGTTTTAGTAAAGGTAGATTTTAGGCAACAAGCGTGGGGACTCTTTTCTAAAGTAACATCAATCAGAAGATAAAAAAGCGATTGTCTCGAAAGAGGTCTTTGGTAGCCTGTGGTAGCACATTATGCTTACGATTGCACCTGTGCACATAGTCTGTTACAATCCAATGCAAATACAGCTCCAAAAATACTAAATGTATATCTGTATTTTGAAATGCCTGAGGAAATATGGTTTTAATAAAACGAAGTGTATCAATACTGCTATTCAAATAATGATTAGCCTCCTGCTGTGTGATTGCAAAAGATTACAGAGTGACCTGTCTTGGAACTGCCTGTTGCCTGCCTCATTAGCCAGTGAATATGAACACATTTTTATAGGGGGAAATATCAGCTGTCCAGCATTGGAAATGTGGAGTAAAGAAACTGGTGGTCACACTGTCTCTGTGCTGTATGCAAGTCTTTTGGCGAAAGTTGAGATGCATTCACAGCCACCTGTCTTTAGGTTGAGGGTCATGGCAAAAATAAATTTTAAAAAAAACCAAACATCTCAGAGCATCTTTAGTACGCAGGACACAGAGAAAACTTGAGGAATTCAAGTACAACCTGAATCTGAAAGTAAATGTACTAACCAAAGGCAGATACGGCTAGGCAGATGCTGTGAGCAGACAACTGGTCATAAAAGAAGAGGAAAGGAACCCAGGCATATCTGGTCTTGGAGGGCAGTGTTATTTTTTTCCAAAGACTTGGCAGAGAGGCGTGGCGTTTTTGCATTGCACTCCCCATTGGCTGTCCATTTCTGGTACAGAGTGAATTCACGTGGTCCCTGTAGCAGGTGGTTGGGTAGAAAGCATCCAGTTATTTGCAGTAATGAGAACTTCAGAAGATACCAGGGTAAAAGTGTTTGAGTCAGGGAGGAGGAAAATGTGAACGGGAACAGTAACCCCTGTGGGGACTGGATAATGTATGTTCCTGTGTTCCTCTTGAAAGGAAAAGGAAAGCTCTGAGCTCACTCTGTCCTACACCACACAAAAGCAAGAGTAACTTTTCCCGTGGACCCCGTGCTTGACCTTCGTTAGAGAAAATGGTCCTTCAAGAGCCATGAGTCCCCACCTGCATCCTGGTTTTGCCCCTGGTTGTTTCTTTAATACATGAACTGCAGCAAATCACCTTTTCTTTTTGTGCCTCAGGTTCCTCAACTATAAAGTGGAAAAATATATTAATAATAATATTAATAATAATAATAATAATGGTAATGTAGTACTCGTTTGTAAAGCACTTTGAGATCCTTGATTGGAAGGCACCATAGGAGTGTCAAGTATTATGTGGCCAAGGGGGTTATTTAAATTTAGTTCCCAAAGGCCAAGAAAGTTTGGGGTCATTTTTGTTAAAGGTGAGCTGTAAATATTATAACTAGACAGCCTGTAGTGTTGACTATGAAACTGTTACAAGGCTGATAAAACCATAGTTTATTAATGGCTACCAACAAGGCAAATGTCACAATAACAAATGCCAAATCCTTTAGGGTGTACTATTTGACGACAACCTTGATAATCTAGGGGGAGGGGCGGACTGGGAAACATTTCCAAAAGCCAGTGTACAATTAACTTACAGCAATATTCACCAGCAGAAAAACGTCTTTCATATGGAATGATTTCATGTTGCTAAGAAAAAGAATTCAATTTGTAGTCCTGATTTGAACATTAGAATGTTGGCTATAATAGTTCTGTTCTTACAACACATGGAATTTTTTGTTTTATTTTGTTTTCATAGTGCATGTTCATTTCTACTCACAAACATGTTCTTGGTGTATTTCTTATGCAAACAATCTGCAGGCAGCAAAGATGTCTGTTACATCTAAACTTGAATAATAAAGTTTTACCACCAGTTACACACAATGGCGTTGGTATGGTTTATACGGATTCACTTTCATTCATTCATGTAGCAATAGGAAATACAAACCATTGTAACAAATAGACAGGTTTTGATGAATTAACATGGGAGATGAAATCACTTTTTAAAAATATTACTAAGACTGATAATGCCTGGATTCTCTCAACCTGTTTCATTTTTGTTTTGCTCCCCCCCCCTTAACCAACCAATCTCTTATTGATAGATTTTGTGTAAAAAAATTATACTCATTTCTTTAGGAAGATTAACAATAAAAATTGTGTTTATTACAAAAATAATTATTGAGTATCAAATATTGACTTTGGAATACTGGGTAGGGACTATGGTATGGAAAAACTGTGATTCCATTCAGTATATACACATGAATACAACACAAGTTTGGGGTGAATCATCTCCAGTAGTGTTAATATAGTAAATACTTTGTTGGATTAAAATGGAATTAGAGCAGCTCATCCTGCAGAAGGTTTTAGAAGGGGGCAAGCAGGTGAGATCCAAATAGGGAAAGAACATGGTAACATTCATGGACTGTATTTAATCAGAAGGGAAATCACCAAAGAACTGGACATAAGGTATGTAAATAAATACATCAGGTGCTGTGCATTGAGGAGTTTCAAAACAGTACCCCTCCGCCTCACACAACCTTCATTTACCATTCTGGTGAATCGAAATGGATGAGCAAACCCTTGTATGTACCTTCTTCCTCGTTCTTTCACACATTTTGAAACCGGTGTGAAGATTCTTGGAGGCTTTCATAAGGGACCAAGTTCATTCCACAGCCAGAGGCAAGAGTATGGAGGTAAGAGCTTAGTAATGACAATACAATTTTTTTCTTCCTTATAGAGAACAACTATCTTCCATTAGAGACTTCTTTTCAGATGAAGTGGAACACACCATGTTCTCACCCAAGACTGCCAGAATCCCAGGAATGGGGCAGCCGTGGCCATGAGCTGGGTAGTGTTGCTTGCACAGAGCGGGGCTGGCTGGGCAGCAGACACGGTCTCTCACCCACAGCCCCCCGCCTCAGGGAGAGTAGGCAGGTGGGAGAGGACACCCCTGGCCAGAGCTTGCAGGTGGAGACGCAAATGGAGAGCTCCCCCAGCCCATCTCCAACTGTGAGGTGGACTTCACGCCCTTCCAACAGTGTCTCCAAAGGGGAGAGCTGATGTGAGTTCCTAGACTTTCAGTTTTCAAGAAGAATTAGACAAAGGAAACTGTATGTGAAGGGTGCTTTTTAAAATGCCAGTAGCTGAGTGCTGTTCAGCATAAATTCCACCACCAGTTTGCCACGGTGGAGTCTTGGAGCACGAACAGTCGTGAACTCTGGTTACTGATAGAGCGGAAACCGGGCAGAGTTCTGGGGTTTGCTGAGGCTCTGCTTGGGTTTTGTGCCCAGGCCAACACATCTTCAGCTTTACCAGGAAACCCAGGGAGCTGGCTTGCGTCACCAGCTGGATCCAGTTAAGAGATTCATCTGAAATTGAAGACATTGGAGCAAAAGAGAAGCATCCTGTGTCTAAGCACGCTGCAAATTGCTTCCTACTTTTGATCTCTATTATCCCAACTCTCCATATATGTGTCTGTGTGTGTGTGTGCGTGTGTGTGCGTGATGCTGAAGATGTTACCAAATAATCCTGAGTTCCTCCATGTCATTTTAGGGTGAGAATAGGGGTAAAAAGGCAAAGTCTTATCAGTAAATGGGGAAGAAGTGACCTTGTTTCATCATACAAATGAAATCCAAAATTTTTAAACATCATAAGTAGAGGGAAATCTTTATGATTTGACATTTCTCTGAGATAGTCAAGATACACGCAATCTGAAGATCATCTTTTGTAAATGTTACAGTATTTACAGAGGGTAAAAATTTTATTAGGCCACACATTCTACCATTTTCTTGCTTAATAACAATGACACAATTAGGAAATATTAATCTTTTGTTCAGATAAACAATCCTGAGCTAGTAAAAAATATATATATAGTATAGTAATATGTATATATTTGAAAGTGTTTGAATTTTTCTATGGAAGGCTTAAGTAAAATGTGTCTCAGGGCATCATTAATTTTAGTAAATGGAGAATGTTATTTCTCATTTTCTTAATCATCTTTTCTCAGAAACACAGCTTACACAGGGGCATGCTAATGAAACTCCAGGAAGTATTCTGTTTCTCCAAACACAATCTCACGGATTCCTGAAGGTGCACCCCTAGAAATTCAGATTTCTGCTATTTTTCTTGTGGTTGACTCCTGAGTGACATGATTTGTGTTTGTTGGATATTGACTCTGGTCTCAGGACTTCGAAAGGGCAACAGAAGCTGGTTAAATTTTTGTGCCTGTTCTTAATGCTCCCATTGATGGGTAATTAAATTATAGGGCTCCTTTGCTATAAATCTCTTTTTTAATTTTGGGCTTTCTGAAGCTTCAGTTATTGCATTTTATATCAGCATGCATTTCAGCTGTCTTTTTTCCCTTCACTAAAGTTTTTGTTTTTTGTTTTTTGTTTTTAAATGAGGTTTCTCGGTAAAATATAGATACACACGACGATCACATTCATTATGGGGAATTTGTACCTGTACATGATGTATCTTGAGTCCTCTTTTTTCCTCATTCCCCTCCCCTCTCTCCAACTCCTTCCCCTCCTTATTTATTTATTTATTTTGGTACAGGAATCGAACTGAAGACCTCGCGCTTGCCAGGCAGGTGCTTAGCCGCTGAGCTAAGTCCCTGGCCCCCTCCTTAGCTATTAAAACTTTCTTTCCATTTTTTTCTTCTTTTCTCATTTTTTCTCTTCCTTTACCTTTACCTCTTCCTTCCTTTACCTCTCGCCCCTCCCTAGGTCCCCCCACCCTTTTTTAACCATTTCTTCCTACTTCACAATAGCTGTTACACATTTTGATCTTTATTTACACTCTTAGTTTCTCACATCAGAGAGACAATGCAATATTTACAAGTATGTCCAATTTATTTTTCTTAAGAGTTTGGTCTCAAGGTCTGTCCTGTTAGCTATCTCAAGTTTATCCTCAATCAAATATCTCAAGTTTATCCTTGACAAAAATGTTTACCATTACTTGGGCACAACTTTATTAAAAATTTGGGGGAAAGTGTTCCTATTTTTGCGATCATCTGTGTTAGTCTTTGGTATTTGATGACAATTGCGGTGTCCCAGGAAACACTGAAGGAGCATTTCTTTCCCTAGGTTACTAATAAAGGAAAAATCAAAAGCCTAAGTCAAGCAGAGCTCAAGGTGTTGAGCATGAAATTGCTTTACTTTTTCTAGCCATGCATTGCTCCTTAAATTATAACACAGAAATTACACTTCTGTACACATGCAAACATTAAATTAAGACAAGTCGTCACACAGCCAATGACAACTGCTTACCATAATTGAATAACATAATTGGAGTAGTCTGCTTGGTATTTTCACATGACTGACTTATGATATCCACTGAGACTTCAGCATGCTCACGTTCAATGGAAAGTCTTTTTATTTTTTAAATTTTATTTCTGAATTGGCACCAGCTAATCCTGAGTTCCCTGACTGTCTCATATTAAAAGACTGCATTTAAGCTTTAATTTTGCATAAAGTTGTCCACAACAAAAGTACAGAGAAGCATTTCTCACATGACACTTTCCTGCCCCGGGCAATTTCATTCATTTCCAAATGCTGTTACCTTAATAATATCTTACTGTTCAAAAGGAAATGGATTGTCTTTTGCTTTTGAAGATTTGGACTTTTGGTGAAGGACTGCTTTCTAGGGCATTTTAAACATTATTTCATTAAAGTTTGGTACAAATACAACTTCCATGAGTGTGTCCCTTAATTCAAATCAGAGACTTCAACACCCTCATAAACAGGAAGTAGGTAATCACGTAAGTAACCAAGTTGAAAGAGAAACACAAAATTCTAGCCAGGCCTGCCCCTTAACATCTGCTTCCCGGGGTTCCACTGACAGGAGAAAGTTCCTCCTCCATCTCGCCCCACTGCCAACCAAGTTAACCCCAAAGCAAACCCAAGTGCTTATACATAAGAGCTGTTCTTTCCAAGAAAAATGACCAATGTGTAACTCTCCAAATAAACAGTTGAGAATGCTAATTACATAGAAATATATTCTTGAATATTTCTTAATGGTATAAACACCCAGGAAAATACTATTGACAACTGGTATCCACCATTGTGTACACTGCTGGAAAATGAGTCATTTTAAGATAGGCTAAGTAAATATAAACCAAAAATTTATAAGTATTAATTCATTGGATTATGTTTTAAATGTCTTTGGCCCAGGGCAAGACAATAAAAATAGGAAAGAGGCCACAATTTTGTAAGTTGTTTTAACATGGTAACTTCTATTTTTAAAACAGTGAATTCCTGGAAGTTTTACAAATATATATATATATATATATATATATATATATATATGTATAGTGTGTGTGTGCGCGCGCACACACTGAACACTTAATAATGAACATTTGGAATCCAATTAGCTATCAAAAGGCTTTTATTTTCTTTTTTAAAACTACAGTTTCTAAAAACCTTTGTGAATGGGTACTATATATAAGTAGAAATAAATATATAGTGAACTTTGCATTTTGGCAAGTCAGTTCACATGCAATTAGTCATCTTACCAAATGTGCAGAGTTTATGAAAGCAGGCAAGTCTATACTCTTGTTATCTCAAGCTGAAGAAGTCCGGGCTTGTTTTCTCAGAGACCCTATACATGCTTCCACACTCAAGATTGCACTCAGAGCTTTGTGGACCCATACTAATCTTCTGTTTCCCAAGAGGACTGCACCACTCTGGCCTTATCCATAAATATTCCTGGAAATTCTGTGGGTCGCAGGTAACATCTTTACATAGGGACCCTTGTGTATGGTATACTATCATAATGGATGGCAAATACAACAGCTAGATCATTATGTGATTTTTAGATTGTCAAAGCAACTCTCAAACATAATTCTCATATTAACACCACAGTGTAGTTTTCAGACAGTGGATGGACACACAAAACATTATTAATGTGAAAGTAAGCAATATGTCAGAACAGGTTCCAAAGTACATGTGTGGGGTTACGGGTGCGGGGCAGCGCCACAGCAACATCCCACGTGGGTGAGGTCCTGACTTCAACCCCTGGTGCAGAAAGAAAGAGACAGAGACAAGGGAAGGGTGCGAGGGAGAGAGGGAGGGGGGAAAGGCGAGCAGGAGAGAAAAGCCAAAATTAAATTGGATGCAGCACAGGTCATAGTTCTCTGGGCAACAGTGGTCATTAGCTTTTTGGGTTATCTTCATAACTAGATAGAAAACATTTACATCCCTTTTGGAAAAAAAATAAAGATTTGTGATTTGTGTCTGGCCAGTCTTCTGCAAAGTGCATTCATAGATGTTAGTGGGAATAATAAATATTTACTGTATTCTCCAGGAGAGTGAGATGATCCTTAAAATAAAATACCTTTTAGGTCATACTTAAATATGACATGAGAAGTCAAACAAGTATCATCTTTCCTCACTTCCAAATTTGGTTATTTGTTCTTTACAACATATAGAAGAAACTGGAAAATTTGTAAGCCATTGTAACTTTCTACAGTATACACTTTCTCAGAGTGAGAGTTACCACTGTCCGTCAGTTATTAGTGTTAGGAAGCACAGTTGTACAAAACAAAATGAATATACTTTCTTGAAGAACACAATGAATTTTATTTTCTGGAATTACACTTGAATACCATACTCGAAAAAGATTTCTACTTTTAGCTCATATTCAGTTATAAGAAATGCCATAGTAATGGTAAAGTATGGAGATTAAAAACCAGATCACTCCAAGTACATTTATGAGAAAACATAAATATGTCTTTTTCACATTTTGAAGCGAGACATAGCTCATGAAAGTCACAGAGGACTAAAATTCAGGCAAAAGTTTTGTGCTCTCACTGAAGATTTTGTGAGTTACTATAGCTTCCAAAGCATCTAAAAGTCTATCTAAAATTCTCCGATGGGCAGAAGACATTTGCTGTATTTCTCTTTAGGAGATCAAAACAAAATAACTCCCACCCACCCATAATTATACCCATTTTTATAATTCCAGTCTCTTTTTAAAAATGCGAAGCACTGGTAATACAGATGATAATTGCTCACATATTTCTTCTCCAACTAGGTGCCTTCAGTCTATTTCAGGAAACATTGTTATGTATGCCAGAACAGAAAGGGGGCGGGTAAAAGAAAAGGTGGTAAAAATATAGGAGGATGAATTTATTGCACAAGAACCGTAAGCACAAAAATTCACTTATTCTTTGTTCCTAATTTCTAAGATTGTGTCTAGTAATGGCAATGAATCTTTTGCAGACTCACAGGGATCATTTGTTAATGTGTTTGAAACTGTCTACTAGGGAAAGAGATCGTAACAAAAATGAAAAGGGACTAGCATTTCAGAATGAGTTGGGGAATACGATTTTTTTGGAATTGCGCTCTGTTTTTAAATGTCAATGTCCAGCGAAGCTGTTTTAAGCATATTAGCCACTGTGTAAATATTTGTTTAATCAATCATGAAAGACCAAGCCTCCATATGTGTCTCGCCATGGGACAGGAAGCAGGTGGAAACTCTATGTTACTAAAATATGCACGGCAGAAACAAGGCACAAGTGTGTGCACTACCTTCCTATTCGTCACTGCTACGGTCTGAAAATTCTCCAAAATTCCTGTGTTGAAATCCTAATCCCTAAGCATTAGGAGGTGGAGTTTTTAGAAGGTGATCAGGGCTACGCCTAGGTAAAGCCCTAAGAACAGGTTTAGTGAACTCGGAAAGGGGACCCGAGACAGACCCCTTCCCCTCTACACCATGTGAAGAAGGATAAGGATAAGACTGTCTATAAACCAGGAAGTGGAGCCTCACAGGCCACTGTGCCTACAGGTGCCTTGATTTAAGATTTCCCAGCCTGCAGAACTGTAACAAAAATCGGTTGCTTCTAAGCTACCCAGTTGAGAGTATTTTGTTATGGTAGCACAGGTAGATCGAGACATGAGCTTTACTAGTTAGGAACTAGTTAAGTGCCCTAAGGTGACTCTGCTGGCTCAAAGGACAGGAGTTTTTAATCAAAGAATTCTTCTGAAGTTCCTCTGCAGGGTAGATAAAGACCAAAGAAAATACGATGCTTGGACAACTTCCCAACATTCTTCCTGAAAGCTTGTCATTTGTTACATTTTTTGTATCACTTCCTACTTCATTCATTCAAAGCTGGTTCTGGATTTTTTGAAAAACACTTATTGATCATCAATACGAAGGGACCTCTATATCTTCTCTTGTAACAAACTGTGCCAGCAGGTTACACCACCATACTAAAAATCTGGCCACTAACCTGGCCAGCTCCATTTCTCTCATTCCGGGGTCCAATCCTTGAGCAAGCCCTGCTTATTTCACTTGCTGAATGGTTACTAATCAGACACCTACCTCTGGCATCCCTCTGTTTGGCATCTTTCTCCAGGCACGTGACTGTCTTTGCTGCTTGAAGATAGCTTCCAACAGCCCACTGACGAATGCCATAAAATGCAAATATGAGCTTGTCATTCAACTACAATAAGACCTTCATGGCTTCTGCTTAGTTTATAGCATAAACTTCAGGTGCTTTTGTGCAGCAAAGCCTTCAGGGTTTGATTCCATAGAACTGACAGCTTTTTCTTCCCTGCTGAAACTAAACTGATTTTAATTTCAAACATGTTTCAAGTCTGGAGCATTACCTGCACATTTCCTCGGGTCTCAGCACCCGTCTCACGTTTATTTGCCTATCTTTCTCATTACTGAGCTATCAAGATTCAGATCAAAAATAATCTCTTAGCATAACTTCCCCGAACCTGGAGCTGAAAATTTCCCTCTTCCGGACTTCCGGGCACAGGCCTGTTCTTGCACTGACATGATTGGGAAATAGCCTCCCTCCTCCAGGAGAGTCACTCTGGAGGAGCCTGCTCAACTAAGGTTCTTTTTGTGTTATTTAAATTAAACAAGCACCTGTGACTAATGCTTAGGGTACCAGGTAGTGCCTTAGACTCTTCCTAAAAGGATTTGAAAGTTATATTGCTCTTCCAGTGGGAAAATAAGCACATCAGTGCCTTAATGACATTTGTTAGCCTTTATTTCTGTGGTAAAACACTGAGAACTTAATCATAAACACATATTTATGAAAATTAATGTTATAAGCACTCCAACAAGGTTATTGAAAACTAAATGTTTTTCTAATTTCTTGAGTAATTGGCTTTGGCAAGTATACTAAAGCCATTCTACGTTACGATCACAAGTCCCTGCCTCTGTAGTTACTGAAGTCTGCTTTTCTCCATGGACCTTTGAAACCACTGTGAAAACTGATTACACTTCATTTGATCTCAGGTTTACAGTATCAGAGTACGCATGTATTTCTGTACCATAAGGGTGGTTTCATGAAATAAGGGGAAACCAAAAGCTGTGAATAATTTTCAAACTTCAACCTTAATTTCAACGTTTTTAAATTTAACTGACAAGGTAATTATCCCAGAAATTCTCTTAACTAAATGATTTGTGAAATGGTGATTGTCCCATTAAAATGACACGGTAGTCAATCATGAGGGAAAAATGGCTCTCTGAGGTTTGGCCCTATTAAACGGGTTCTTTATATCATTAACCACTTCTCACTTTGAATGTGTGCAGCTGTGTGTTTCTCTGTGTGGGTAAGGAAAAGTGTCCTCACCACAAGATGGCTAAAGCCACGGTGGGTCAGAGCAGCAGAGGTGCAAAGTTCAGGTTCTGGGCAGACTACCCCATCGGAATCCCACTTCTGCTTCTTACTGGTGGGGTGACAGTGGGTTCAATTGTCCACTCCACCTCAGTTTCTTCATCTCCAAATGGAGATGATCATTTGATCCATCATGGTGACCTGGATTATAACATAGCAACAACTCTCCTGGGCTAATTTTACAAAACAGCAGGGAATATTCCAGAATATTCTGTTGATCATCTCAGATCAGCTGGGTGTTGGAGACTACTACGAAGTGGCTCTGAGCAGGATTTAAATTTTAGTAATTGGCTTTCTATGTTTATCTGTGAGTCTGTCCTAGGCCGAGGCCAATTGCCTGGCAATGGGAGTTGATTCATAGTAAGTGAACCTCTATGAATCCCTGGTCCTGGCTGGGGCCTGTAGTGGCCTGTAAGGCCAGAGATACCTCAAAGGGCAAGACAAGGCCACAGCTGTGGACACCTGGCTCCAACCCCAATTGACAAGGGAGAGACTGCGGCTGCAAAGATTACTCCTACAGTCTCACTTCTACCATGTCTTCATGATTAAGAGAGTTCAACTGAATTGACTTGATTCATTACTCGGAGACATCCTTGAAGTGACTCCAAGGCCCTGCTCATTGCCGGTGCTTTCCTCAGTTTCCCCACCCTTTGTTGTTGGACCTCATAAATAAAGTGGTCTTTATCTCAGCCCTCGGAGTCCCAAGCTCAGCGAATGGGTTTTGACCCTCCTGGAGCCCTAAAATCATAGCACTTGTCTCATTTTATTTAAGCCTCTACTGTACTCACTTGGGAGATTGGGGATCTAGGCCAGGACCCGATAGGTGGGGCACAAGCAATAGTCTCACTCAATGCATAGAAGAAACACTGGTTTGTATCTGGAAAACTGCAGGCCACCATGCTAGAGAAGAAATGGTTCAAGGCTCTCTCTCCACAGCAAATGTGTTCACCCCAAAGCAAACTGCATCACTCACACAAGTCACTAATCAGATAGGACTCCGAGGCGAAAAAGTGTGCTCTTCCCTTATGCCCAAATCAAAACCAACCAGAAATATTCAACAGCCAGGGTGTCACGGTTACCACAATCCCTATCATCTACAGTGGTTCTCACAATACCCATCTCATATAATGGTTATTGTAGACCCCGGAGTTAGATCAGGAATGTAGTAAGCTATTATTACAATATTATCCAGCTGAGGAGTGGAAGTGTGATGTGTGAAATGAGATGCCTCCGCATTAGGTCAAACTAGATGATTCTGGAACGCCAACTCTCCTGGTCAGTGAATCAGAAAGCAGAAGGCAGGTGAGGGATGGTTAATACTGTGGTTCACCTCCGTCAGATGTGACATATTTTGAAAAAGTACTTTGCTTTTAATTCCTTCATGGAAAATAATAATCATTTATATGTCCATTTGTACATCCAACTAGCACTTTTTAAGAATTTCCTAAATGTAGGGCTGGGGATTTAGCTCAGCGGCATAAGTACCTGCCTTGCAAGCAGGCGGTCATGAGTTCCATCTCCGGTACCGATAAAAAGGAAAAAGACAAAAAAAAAAAAAAAAGAAGAAGAAGAATTTCCTAAATGTAATCATTCTTCTAGATCCTGCAGATCTGGTAGGAAACAAAACCAAAGTGGTTGCATCTTCACGGAAGCATTGATGTGAATTACACTGCATGTATCCTCTCACTTCAGGTTTTAATAAACACCGCGGAGAAGTTTTCTGTAAATGAAAAGAATAATGATGAATGTTTATAAATTTATAAACTTTATAAATTGAAATTACATTAATTAATCACCCACTGAACACAGACATTGGACATCAATAAATCTTATGGCGAAGGCCTGTACTAAGCACCCTTAATTTAGAGATAAGTGAGCTGTGATGCTTTCCTCAAGGAACTCTTGTTCTCCCCCAGAAACTTCCACATGAGAAAAATCATCTTAGGGCGGCATCATGAATACTACGATTAAAATAAACTGAGCTGGGCCTAGAATAGTATGTAGTTTATTTGGGGGAGTCAATATCAAAAATAGAATCGGAGAGGAGTGTTCTTGAAATCAAGTTTGACATATTAGAAGCTGACGATACTAACAGAGTGAAAACCATTCCAGGTGCATATGTGTGTTAGTGTGAACACACGGGCAAGTTTCATGCTTGGAAGGAGGAATTAGTGAGTTATTAGCATACAGCATTTAAGAAACTAATTTGAGAAATATCTATGTGCCATAGCAATAAAGAAAAATTAAAGAATTTTAGATAAAGCATGATACAAAGACAGATTTTCATTCTATAAAGACACCTGTAATAATAGTAAGATGGCTAGATGAGACCTCAGGAGAAAGGCAGACCAGTGAAGACTGGTACCACTGTGACCAAGTGCATTCATTGAGGAACACAAGGGTGGTTCAACATGCAAAACTCTGTCTCAATAGAATAAAAGGCAAAACTTACATGATTGATAGACAACAGAAAAAGCATCTGGTAATAGGTAACACCTCCCCATGATAAAAATACACAACAAACTAGAAAAAAAACCCTCAACTTTATAAAGAGCATCTACGCAAAACCTATAGATAGTATCCTACTTAAGAGTGAAAGGCAACTGAATCCTTCTTGTTTTAAGATAAAGAAAAGACAAGAATATTCACTCTGGATAGTTCTATTTAATATTGGCATAGTTCAAGTTAGGTCAAATAGGTAATATAATATAATAAAAAGCATCTTGATTAGAGAAAAAGAAGAAAAACTACCTTTATGCCTGATATCATCTTATACATAGAAAATCTTAAGGAGCACTAAAAAATTATCAGAAGAAATAAATACAATAAAAGAGCACAGACAAATTGTAAGATTTAGTCAACTGTATTTCTAAACGGTCTCAATGACTGCGCCAAAAAAGAAATTTGGCAAAAACTTTAATTTATAATAGTATAAACAATAATAAAGTATTTCACAATAAAAGCAAACAAAAGTATAAAATTACACTTTCCATGAAAGTAAAAACTAGAAATGACTGGGAGAAGAGATTTAAGTAGACCTAAATAAATTGAAAGACAGTCTGTGTTCTTGTAATGAAAGACTTCATCTTGTTATGAGGGTAATAATTCCCAAAAGTTATTCTATAAATTTGGTTCAATCCCTAGCAAAATCCTAGCCACCTTTGCAGACATGGCAAACTGATTCTAACACAGATAGAAATATGAAGGATTCAGAATACGCAAAGCAGTCACAGAAATGAAGAACAAATTTGGACACAAGCACTTTCCTAATTCAAAATTTTCTAGAAAACTACAGAAATCAAGACAGTGCGATGTTGGTGTGTGAAAAGTGGAGTACAGACCTTTGTCTTGGATTAACTGATATTCAACAAAGTTGTCAAAACAATCAAGGTGGGGAGTACCCTTTTCAGCAATGATACTAGGATAATTGGTTTTCACCGGGCCAAAGAATGAAGTTAAATTATTCACTCACCGTGTTTAAAATTAGCTAAAAATGTATCAAAAAACTAAATGCAAAAGATAGAATTATCTTCTCAGCAGAAAACTTCATTGTAGGCCTTCAGAGATTTTAAATTGGGCAATAGTTCTTAACACTAAAAACATAAGCAACCAAAGAAAAACAGATAAATGAACTTCATAAAAAGTAACAACTTGTTGCTGGTGCAACCAATATCATTGAGAGATTGAATAGGGAATTTACACAAATGGAGAAAATGAATTTATTAATGTATCTTGATTTTTTTTGGTTCTGCTGAGAATCAAACTCAGACCTTGTGCATGCGAGGCAAGAAGAGGTCTACCACTGAGCGATACCTTGAGTCCTATAAATCATACATCCTGTGGAGATACTTTAACCAAAAAATATAAGGGCCTCTTAAAACTGAAAATTCACATTATAAATAGCCAAATTTGAAATGTGCATATATTATTTGAGTAGCTATTTCTCAAAGGTAGATATATATGTATATGTGTATATATATATACATGTATATATATGTGTATATATGAGTACATATCTGTATACATGTATACATGTATATATATGTATATGTATACACACTTATATACACATATATATATACACAGACATATATATATATATATAAAACATATGTGAAAAGATGCTTAACTTTGTTCTTTATAAAGAAAAAAAATCAAATGATATGCTACTTTATATGGTCTAGGATGCCTAAAATTATTTTAAATTGTGGGGAGGAAGGTCTTAAGAGCTGATGATGAATTAGTTTGATGTTTTCTTTTTGGGCAATCAAAGGGTTCTAAAATGATTGTGGTGATAGCTGTACAATTTTGTGAATATAATAAAATCCAAAAGCAACGCATTTTAAGAGAGCAAACCAACGGCTTGTGAATTGCAGGTCAACAGAGCTTTAAAAATAAGAGCCTGCTATACCAAGTACTAATCCAAATGATGAAGACTAAAGACCCTGTATATGAAGATGAAAAGATGAGATAATTTTAAGAGATGAGATGAGATGAAGATATATGTAGATGTATATGAAGACGTAAAGATGAGATAATTTTAATTTTATTCATAGAATCACTGGACTTGATAATTAGCTTAGCGAGTAAAGAAGTAATCAAGAATATCTCACAATATTCTCAATTGGTCAACTAAACCTTGGCAGGGCCATTTATCAAAATAGCTTGTATCTCTATTTTTGGTGAGGAAGTTTTATGGGAAAATTGAAAGAGAATGAGTACAGTTTTGAACACTACTTGAGCAGCTGGGATTTCTGCTTTGCAAGAAGATGCAGCAATAGAGATTAAATTACTCTCCCTGCCAAAACAATTTAAAAAATAGATAAAATACAAGAAACAATGGTGCTTATTTAGTTGGGCACAAAGTAACAAAGGGCAGTGGTCACTGAGAATTGGAAAAAAAGACAAAATGAGGCTCTTAGTTCCTTTCCCTCCAGTGGGACAAGATGCCCCTAATTTAAAGGTGAAGTTTCTTTGGCTTCAGGTTGCAGTGGAGCCCTCTGGATTCAGCTGGCGCTGAGGCACAGCAGAGTGGCCAACAGCGTGTAGAAGAAAGCTACTCACCACATGGTGTCTAGAAACCAGAGAGAGTGGGAAAGCCAGGAGTAAGAACACACCCTTCAGGTCATCCTCCCAGTGACAGGCCTGCCACCACTCACCTCCTAAGGGCACACACAAAGCTAGGAATGCCACCCACGGAGGAGTACAGCGCCCCAGGAGCCAGTTACCTCCCCAAACCCCACCTCTGAGCACAGTGAGACTTTGGAGGGGGCATTTTATATTTAAATTGTAACAAGAAGTCTTACAATCTCCCAGTTTCTGTCTAGAAAGAGGTTCTGGGTCATTGTGTAGGGAGGAGAACCCTAAGAGAAGTTGAGAAAATTCCATAAATTGAAGAGATGGAGCTGAGAGTCCAATCACGCCAGAAAGAGTAGTTAGTGGGCAGAAGACCAGAGGGAAAGTGGTTGACAGAGGAGCGAGGGAGAGAGAGATAGAGACAGAGGCAGAGACAGAGACAGAGAGACAGACAGACAGGCAGAGAGAGAACGAGAACGACAGTGCCAGAGCTATTTTTAGCAAATTAGAAGAAACTTAAGAGATCGAACAAACAAAAGCAATTTGCAGGACGGAAGTCTCTTGCTTTATTGCCTACAAGAGAGAATGTCACTGAGCACCTAAGAGAAGACTCCAGGTGGAGGCCAAGCTGGGGAGGGTCTGGAGTGGCAGGAAATGTCACTCATTGCTAGTGAGCACATGAAATTGTTCAGCCACTTTGGAAGACAGTTGTGGTTTCTTAGGTAAATTTAAATATATTCTTACCATACAACCCAGCCATTTCCCCCTCTTGTCATTTACTCAAGTATGGAATTAAAAAGCCCTGTCCACCCAAGATACCTGTGACTGGATGGTGTCTTCGTAATCACCAAAATTTGGAATCAAGATGTCCTTTGCTAGGTGAATGGGTAGAGAGTGGCGCTGTTGTCAGACAATGGAACATTGTTGCTAAAAACAGATAATACTGCTGAAAATGGGTTACCTGGACTTGAATATACATAGAGCAATCTTAATTACTTATTAATAAATTGGAAGGCCAATCCATGAAGCTATGTACTGTACATTTAACTGCATACTGTTTTGCAACAGACAAAACTACAGAAACCACAAAAAATAAGTGGTTGCCAGGGCTGGGGGACAGCAAAGAGTAAATAGTTAATCACAGAAGATCTTTTAGAGCTACGAAACTACTCTGCATGATACTGTCATGACAGACACGTAGGATTATACTTTTTCCAGATCTATAGAATATGGAATACAAAGAATGAACCCCTGTGGACATTGGGAAATCGTGATGGGTCACTACAGATTCATGAATTGTAATAAATACATTATACTGATGGGAGACATTGACAATGTAGATGCTAAAGAAGACACATGTAAGGCTGAACTGGGGGAAATTTAGATTTAGACCAAGCATCCCTGATGATACTCACCCAGACATCCCCCAAATTTATGCTTTACAGTTACATCAATGTATTGACACTTATTTTTCTTTTATGGTTATTGGAGATTGAACCCAGGACCTCTCGCAAACTAGACAAGCATTCTACCACTAGCTTGTCCCCTGCTTTTTTTTTTTTTTTCCAAAAATTTTAGTCTAAGACAGGATCTCACTAATTTTCTCAGACTGGCTTTGAACATGTGATTCTTTCACTTCAACCTCAAGAATTAATATTTTGCCACACTGCCGGACCAAAATACAACAGCTGGGTTCATTAAATTGTTCTCCAAACAACTTAATAAATATTTATATCTTATGTCTAAAATTAGTGGCATGTCAAACACCAGTAATTTGACAAAATGTTTTGATTTCACCCTGAAATAAGCATGGTTACTTACTAATGAATGATCCATGCGCATTTGTTAAGAGATTCAGGAATTCTCACATCTTGAAATCAGATTGGAAACCAGCACACCTATTTCTTGTTGCAAACTGATTTTGCAGGGTGCCTAGTTCTTATGAAAGCAACCATCCCAATCCTTCTTTTAATCTGAGACTATCAAAAGGAATCTAAAACTGAATCTGTAAACCATCCTGAGCTGGTAGTCCTGACAAGGAGTGTCTGATAAATGTCCCACATTGCTGTGTTTCCCTAGTGATGCTAAAATATCCCATGGAGCTGAGAAGGTGCTTTGACACATTTGGTACCTTGACATACAGTTTGGAAACAGCTCAATTACATAATTACATTGTGTTAGACAGGATGGTTGCATCATGGTTATAGGAGAGGATGTACTTTCAGAAAATGTGTCTAACTAAATGTGTGCTTACCTTACGTTTCAAAGTGGTCCACTAAAAAACACCTCATTGGGCACAAATAAAGCATATGCAATGAAATGCTAGCAGTGATTGAAAGCTAAGGATGAGGATGGGCAGTTCATTATGCTATAATTTCAGATTTTGTAAAGGTTGAAACTGTTTATAGTAAATTGTTACACTTTATAAAAAATCAGGGGAAGGAGTTTTGGAGGAAAGTGAGCATTGTGTTCCTTACCTGTTCACCAGGAGAATCACGTGCATCACATCTGCCCTTCATCTACAGGGACAAGTGAGGAGCATTCAGAGCAGCTCAGATTTAAGGGGCTACCGATACATCAGTAATTAAGATTAATGATATTTTAATGCAATATTTTGAAAAATCAAAATAAGACTGAAACATGATAGACAAAGTACAAAAGCTTTAATGAGTAGATCAGTGTGATGGATGTTTTATTTTGCCTTGGTCTCTGCTGTGGTCACCACTGCTCTGAAATCAATGCGTAAGTCTGTTTTCCTGTACAACCTGCAGCCCTGAGATCTTGGCATTACAGAAATTCCCAGCAGCTGTCTATGAATAGTGAAAGGGTGCAGACGGTAGAGACATTTTCACATTACTTCTCATCCAAATTCATTCCTGCATGGCTGAGATCTCACTTCAGAGAAGTGGGAACATTCCTAATGTACGGTACCTACCGACATCCGGGCTGGTGATCTGAAACATTAAATAATCCCAGAGTAAGCCTGAAGCCCAGGAGAATAACCCGATTTCCATCAGGACCACCACAAAAGTGACCATTACTCATCCTTAGTATTCTCCAAAAGGCTGATTCCAGCAACTGATTTTCTCCCATGTAGATAAATGCACCATAACTGATTTATCTACTGGCCAGTTAGGGAAAAATGGCATTGTTGTTTTTTTAATTTCTATCAATGATAGTATCATAAGCATTTGTGTATAAACAATTTCACTACATCATTTTGTGAGTGAAGTCTAACAGTATTCCACTGAAATTGTCTGTATTAGAAAGTGACAATAGATTTAATTGGCATAATCACATTGCTCGCGAAAAACTACATTTTCTTTTTAGGATGCAATAGGCTTTGCTTTAATCTTTCTTATGTGTTGTTACCTTCCTTGTTTTTTGACTCTGTAGGGAAAAATGTAATGATTGTGTGTGGAGATCAGGAAACTTTCAGAAACTTCTTTTTATCTAAAATTCCATGATTGCTGGTCATGGATGCACGGCAGTGAACTGTAAATGATGGATGGGTATGAAAATCCTTTCCAGTTTTTCATGTGTAAAAAAGCTCTACAAAGCTCCTTCTGTGGGAAGACAGATATCGGCATATCTTACATTGACAGAAAGAACTCTAGTAGAAAAAGATTAATTGTTAGCAAGCCTCAGAAGCATTTAAAAAAAAAAAAAAGAAAAGAAAAACAAAAATGAAAGCATTGTACCCTGTAGCTGGGCAGATTATTTTTGCTTAAGGAGGGATTGTGCAAAAAGCAAGAACAGATTTTAAAGATACTCACATCACATGCTCTCCCCCCCCCCATGAGTTTAACCAATTACAAAAACCTGCAGAATGAGTTCAATGGTGATAAGCATCGCCCCAAAATGCACAGTTCCCTGCCTAATCTAGGAGGAGGATAATGACTTAGGTTAGGGAGGAAATAGAGCTATCATTTCTCTTCCAGCTAAGAGTCACTTGTGCAAATAGACTTTTACCTGAAAGAATGTCCAACCAGGGGAGTTGATGTTACAGCAAAGACGGCTGAGACCTTGAAAGTCAGGCCACAAAAGGTGGTTTCCTTTTGGTCCAGTGCTGGTTCTCAAAATGTATTGCAGGGAATAAGGCATCATCACCATTGGGGAAATCGCTTAGAAATGCAGACGTGTGGACTGCACGCCTTAACTGCTGAATCAGAGACTCTGAGAATGAAGCCCCGTCCCAAGTCTTCCGAAAGATGCTGGTGCACAGCAAAGTTTGAGAAACACCAGTCTACACGTGGGGGATGGAAAAGCAAGGTGCTTGTTATCCCTGAGACAGAAACCTAATCCGTTTCCTGTGCCTGAAGAAAGGTCATCCATGGGGACTGGGCTCAGTTCGAATCCCCTTAAGCAACTGGAGGACCTCTCTTCCCCTGAGGTAGATTTAGAGGGGAGGAGTGCCTTCCTAAGGGCCAAAGGGAAAGCTGGAGAGAAGAGGAAATCACTTAATGAAAAGAAATTGGCTGTTTATCTGATCCAAAGATAAAGCCAAGCTCTGCCATCAAGGTCGATGCCCTGGGCTGGGGGAGGGCTGGTCAGCTCCACTGTAAATAGATGGCCCTTTCCCTGGCCACTTCCACAAGCACTGAAAAAGATGTGTGATCTTTTTCACCTTTTCTCTTTCCTTTCCTTCCTTTCTTTTTCTTGCTTCTTTCTTTCTTCTACCAAACAAAAGCAGTGCTACCTTTTGTAGTGTGTTCCAGAGCCTGCTCCACGTATCTAAAAATGATCTGATGATGTCAAAGTATTTAAAGTGTGGTATGAGAGCATTTCTTTTGCTATTGTGTCGAAATAAAGCAAAACCACCAAGAAACAAAAGGTACACTAATTCTAAGTACATCAAGAAAAAACAGGAGGAAGAAAAGCGAAACGTAGTGAGACACAAGCCTGGATAAGCAAATGTACATGAAAACTTACAGAGAAGAATTTTAAGGTACCAATTTCCTGTCAAATATTTAATTATTTGTTTCCTCATTTAAAGGCTTATTCTATGGTGAGAATAAGTTACTAACAAATAGTCAACTGGGGACTTAAAACTGAATTGCCTAGTTTTTTTCTCTTTTTATAGAATCCTTTTATTTCATTAGATGATGAAGATATTTCTGTCATCTAATGGAATGTGTGTGTGTGTGTGTGTGTTTACACAACTGTGTAGGCAGATAGAGATATACAATAGACTACTATTGATATTTCTATCATCTAGTCCTTTACATGTAGCTATGTATAAGTATCATATGCTCATATAAATCTTAAAAATACTAAATTAAGCAAGTTAAGCCATTTTCTTCTCGGCAAAAGAACTCCTCAGAAACTTTAGATATGCTAATGTGCACTTTAAATTTCTGAAGTATGATGTGTTACATTTCTCAAACTTATTTCATGTAGAATTCTTTATTTCTTCTATACATATCTACACTCTCAGAACAGGATTAGTTCAAGAATTGGTCATCCATCTTTTCTAAGTCTTAGAGGCGTGTGTTTATAACTTTTCAGGCTGAAATACATCAATATAAAGTGCATCTTTCTGTAGACCATTTGAATTCCCATATGAATAATATAAGCAGTTACTCTCTAAATAATTGAGAATTAAATATGAATTTTACATAACACATCCATCTGTTATCACATCTGGATTCTCCAGTCCTATATATAATCTTTTTTTTCCTCTCTCATTTTGGTTTTTAGGGTCCATGAAATTGATTTTTGCATTCAACTCAAATTTTATTAAATGCGTACAACAAATTGTGAGGTTCCAATTAATGGGCATGAGTTTAAGCAGAAAGGACATAACGCAAATATTACAGTTCTTGAATTAAAAAGAGTTAACAATGTGAATAACCAGTATATTAATGACGAACCGGTGGTGAAGATGATTTTATCACTGTGAAAAAATCATATGGCAGATCCACCTCCTAGACAAAAAGTAAACAGATTTTGAACTACGAGGAATTTTTTTTCCATACTGTGCCTCTGTGTTTTTTCACTTCATTCCCTTCATACAGATAATGAAGAAGAAAGCACCATGTTGGAAAATACAACACGGTACTGTTTTCTGGACTTTAGTTTACCCAAAATGTTGATCCATTTGCTTGACGTCTTTGAAACATGACACAGGATCAAGGTTTCTGCTCCAGACAGAAGAGAGATGGAACGGAGCTGTTGAGCTGAAGAACCTGCAGGGAGGGCCTTTATGCTGGGAGCCCTGCAGAGCCGCTGCAGAGAGTGTGCAGGGCACCCAGTGAAGGCCCAGCGGGCAGCGCCCTGGTTCCACGCAGGAGCCTGCTGCAAGGCGAAGGGTGACCTCAGTGCGGTTAGAGCAAGCCACGTGCAGCCCAAAGGGCTTGAGAGCTCTCCCGGCCCAGCCGTGGATTTGGCACCAGCTGAAAGCCTACTGTCTTGGGAACCCCAGGAAAGTAGGGGCTCCGACAGAACTAAAGACCAGCTCCCACCAGGTCTGCAAGACAGAAATTCCCAAGACTTAAACATATTCAACATGCAAGATTTAATGATGAGGGTCTCTTATCGTTTTACCCTCTGATATTTGCAAAAAGCTGCAGTTTTTAAAAACTCAGTTTTAAGAACGCAAAGACAGAGAGTACTTGCATTGTGTTTTATATGTGTGATCTTCCTTGAATGTGAAGAGTGAGAAAAAAGCTCTATTTTCAAAAGAAGTCTTCCATGAAGAAAGCTCAGATTATTGGAAAGCAGCTAGGTACGCTGCAGCCTGACCCTCAAGCTTAGTGCTCAGCCTCTTCTGCCACTTCTTCAATCTTTCCCCTGTGGTGCGGCTGGTAAAAACTAGAAAATGTGATTTAGTGGGGGAAAAGACAAAAACAAACAAACAAGTGTTGTCCGGACCTTTATGAGCCCTGGGAAATATTTCTCCAGATTAGAATCCTGGAAGTAGAATTAGTTATTTGGTTAAGGATGAGGCATATCTAAAATTTTTGGTGTTTAAGAGGTAATTAGATCATTCAAAGAGATGAACGCACGGCTCGCACATGAGCTTTAGCTTAGCTGCTGTGGGAGCTGCTTGTTTCTAAGTGCTGATCTCTATTCTCTCTCCCACCATGAAGGGAGGCAGCACTGGTCCTTTATTAGAACCAAGAAGATGTTAAGGCCACATTTTTGTGCCTTCCAGCCTCTAGATTGGTAAAATAAATCAAAATAAACCTTGATGCTTTATTCTTCATTAAATTTGTTTTCAAAATAATACTGCCAAGCCACTGTCCAGGAAGTCTGTTCCAATGCACGGTCTCATCAGTTTTGCTGAGTCACAGCTCTTTCCTTACGTTATCCTTTCGCTTCTATTCCTTTCGCCCGAAGACTCGGATTTTTGTTTTTCATTTTCCTTTTGTAATAGGCTACAATGTTGAATGGTGTGTGCAAGTAGGTGGATGGGAAATTTTTTTGTCTTCTGTATATATTGACAGTATATAATGTGAACATTTCCTGTGGGGAGTGCTAGAATTTTAAACAGTCTTCTATTTCTTGGTTTGCCTTATTTGTAATGTTTCTTATCTCTTAAAAATTATATTATTATCCATCAGTGCCACATTACAAAGTTCTTTGCTGTAGTGAGAGTTGTTATTTCTCATAATTAAATGCTCTTTCTTAGGTATCATGGCTTTCCTCGTGATGACCTGTCCTGCCTTCTCCAGGCTGTGCTGTTATCTTGCTTTTTCTTCTTCTTTTTTTGGTCTTTTTTGTTTTTATTGGTACGGGGTGATCGAACTCACAACTGCCTGCTTGCAAGGCAGGCGCTTATGCCGCTGAGCTAAATCCCCAGCCCCCGCTTTTTCTTCTTTTATGTAGCCCAGGCTTGCTATGCAGTCAGTTTCTCCTTCATTCTTGATTTTTACCTTTTCAAATAAAAGTAAAAATGAATGAATAAACGAATAAATAAATGCACACTTATTTCCTAGCTCATTTCAGCATATTGGAGATTCCTCAAAAGCATTATGGATACCGCTTAGTAGATTATTTCTCTTTCTCTTCAGATCATACTTTCTAGGTACATTCCTTGAGTTCCAGTCAAGCCGAGTCCATTGGTGGCCAATAAACAGCAAGTTATACCAAGTCACTTGAATCACTGATGACATGCATAAGACCTATTAGGTTGTATCTGTTTCCAAAACTGGAAGTTCCATTGGGATTTTACTAAACCAGCTTCTAATTTAAACTACTGGGTTGTTCAACATAACAGTCAGAGTCCGGTCCTCTAAACCGGGCTGCCTCCTTGACTGTTTGTTAAGTGACCCATTCCTCCTGGCTGGATGATCTGAGGACTCTGCTGTGTTCAGGTCAGATATAATGAAGGGCATGTGAGTTTGGGATTTGAAGCTTTGTGCCGCTTCCATTATCGTGTGTAGCTGACTTTAACTTGACCAAAAGGAAGCAGCCTCTTTGAAATCTAGCCAAGTAATTTTGGCCAGATTGAAAGCCCAAGGGAAACCCTGGCTTCTTGATGCATAAACTGTGCCCAGTTAACGCTAAGTGCTCATGGCACGCAGATCTTTACCTTTGGCTTTGCTGTGCCCCATGGTCCTTTCAGGGTCCAACACTGCAGATGTTCCAGAGATTATTGTGTCTGACCAGCAACTGATGGATCCATGCGGCTCCTACATCTCAAATGGTTAACTGGGTCCAGCGCGAGCATCCATTTATCAGCCCTTTCTGGTGAAGAGTCATTTTTCCTCCAGTTTAAAATCATCTCTATTCATCTGGCTGTCAAATAATCCTCTGTGAGTTTGGGCAATTAGGTTATTTATTGCCAGGCTAACTTTCTCTCCGCACAGGAAATCACTGGGACGGTAGGTTGGACGCTGAGCTGTGTCATCCTTGGGATCATTAGAGGCAACGTAATATTTTGTGGTTGTCAGCTTCTAGGCTTCTGTCATGGTAGAGGCCATCCTTCGGGGAGAGTGTAACGATCCCAGAAAGCTGGCTGACAGGGTCTTGATCTGGGCTTTTATTACTTTCAATTTATAAGTCTCTCTGGAAAGCCTTGACCACGGGACTCTTTTAAAACAGTTGAAATCTTTGGATAAAAGCTCAGAGGCAGGCTCATTCCCACATCCATTCATTTCCTAATCAATGGTGTCCTTTTGTCAAGATTAATAATGTTTCTATGGTTGCTTTTCACAGGCTTTTCTGAACCTAAAACCTTCTGATAAACTCTGCCTCCTCTTTTTTTTTTTTTCTTTTCCTTATTTTAGTTTTCCTCAATGTGCTGACTGTACTGAAATTTATTCCACTTTGTTTTTCTGGTCATCAAAACTCTTTTATGCTCTTAGAAGATACCATGGTATACTTTGCCATACCCAGTCTAAGAAGAAATTTTTGAAAGCTTGCAACTTGAATTATGAATGGCTGTTGGTACGTTTTTACATTTTACCCATGTAATTCAGCTTTAGCTCTCTGGATTTTTCTCATGAAAATGATAAGAAAGCTTATTTTTCAATTTATTGAGAAATTCTTTGGTGAGAACCTAAGCCTCTGCAATTCTGTTTATATGATCTCTCTTATACCTTGCTAAACCATAAATGTAATATAAATATCTTGGGGTACTTTGTATCATAATGAAAAGAGCATGATTCATTAAAACTTTATATCCTAAAGATGCTACATGTGTGTTAGTAGGTGAGTGTAGTTTAATTGTAGTTGGGCATCCACATGTCTGGGTCAAAACACAGCATCCGTTTTGTAACTATAGGCAAGTTCCTGCACTGAGTTTTGATTTCTTCATGCATAGATGGTAGTAATAATGCTAATCCTCTAGAATTATTTTTATGAATTAAGTGATAGAATGCTTATTGATGATTTAGCACAAACTCCAAAAATGCTGTCTTCAATAATGTGAGGTAATAGTACATAGTGATTGTATTATATAACTATAATGCTACTTCTGTAAAAAATATTCATTATTTCAATATGTATCTTCTAAATTCCTTTGGCTTAGTCTATCTCCTGGATAAAGACTTGTTGACAAAAAGATTCAGTAAAGCAGAGTGAATTACCAAACTGCAGTCAGTCTCCTTCGGATAAAGTTTATATGAGAACCAAGGAGTTATTTTAGGAGCAGGGGCTAGGAATATTTAGTTAAATGAAGAGAGGAAAAGATCTTACCTCTTTAAGTAGGAGATGTGTAAGAGAGTCATAGATCATAGAGTACTCAGGATCAAGAACTCAGGACAAAGGCTGGCCTGGGGATTAGTCACAGCATAATAGGATGCTGAGGCAGAAGGATTTCAAGCTCAAACCAAGCCTGGGAAACTTAGGCAGAACCTGTCTTAAAAAGGGAGGGGGGAGGAGGGAGGTGCTAGGACACAGCTCAGCACAAAGGTCCTGGGTTCAAGTGTCAGCACTGAGAAATAAAATGCAGAAGGAATACAATCTCCAAACAAAGAACTTCTGTGGAAAGCAGAGAAATGAACTGAATGTGTGCTGAACGCACGATTCAGCCTCAGGGCTGTTCCTGTCCATACAGGATTCGCTTGGAACAGGACCAAAGAATTTACTCTCAAAACGTTTTTGACTCCCCAAGGAGCAAGAGTTGAAGTTGTTACCAAAACCTTTGTAGAAAAGTCCACAAGTTACCACCTTGCACCCAGCATTTCATTCCAAAATCCTCTTCAATCCATTTTCCTCCTACATTTCTGCCTTGTTCTCATAGCCTTTAAAAGTTTCCCGTCTGTACTGGCACTTTTCATCCTCTTTTTTCCTTATGTAAAACAGTTTAGTTTTGTAGGCTATGCTCATTTGGTAATCCTGCACCTATCACATAATACTGGGAATAATCAGAGAATATAACACCTCTTTCCTGCTCAGATAGAAGAAAACAGCGAATACTCCTTTTGGATCACACACTTTATTGTCTTTCTTTCAAAATTATATTATTCTGTGCTATGTTTTTATTTGTATTTTATTTTTGATTTAATTAACTGGATTTTGTATGCGATTCATTACAGATGTTCATTCCCAAGGGTACTGAGGGTCCAGGTCAAGAGTTTTAGTGGTAGGAGAAAAGAAAATGAACCATTCAAAGCTTTAGCAACATCTAGGCCAGCTAATCATGTTCTGGTCATGACCTTAGATTTTATCTGGAATATCACTTCTCCTAACTGGCCTAGCAACGGCTAGGAGAAAGTGTGAGTGTGTTAATATAAATCTGCAACACTTACTGGATGTATTAGAAACATATGCTTGAGTGACAGTAGATCGTAGATTTAAATATGGACAAGGGCATACAACATATAACACATCTTTAAAGCATTTTTTCACTATATAAGAACACATTGCCCAGAATAGTGTAATATCTAGTATTATCTCACCGACTATTCTGTTTATTTTGTCAGAGTCTAAATTATAATAGGTTCTTTTTATTTAACTGGAAACTATTCACAAATGATTCAAAGGCTGCGTGTTCAATTTTCCTCTCTACCAAACCTAGTTCATGTGTCGCACTAATCCACAGCAGGACCTCATCCGAAGTGTATTCCCTCAGTGAACGACATCAAGGTCTCCCGGTTGTGAATGTCACAGGCTATCCAGTGATGGGTCTAGAATGGCTTCCTGCTCATTTCTCCAACCAATGTCAGTTCTCCCTCTCCAAGCCACCCAAACACCCACGGCAGGGTACATGCGAGGTACAAAAGGTCATCTAGTTAGGCAAGAATGTTTTTCGTGACTTTTTTTTTTTTTTTTTTTTTTTTGGTACTGGGGATCAATCTCATGACCTTGCACTTTGCCAGGCAGGCAATTGTGCCACTGAGCTATATCCTCAATCCCTAGGCAAGAATGTTTTTAATGCAAGCTCTCTCTATTCATGTTGCTAACTTTTTTTTTAAACACAAGAAATCTTGGTACTACCTCTGCCCATGTATATATTATCCCTGGCCAGTATATATTAGGTCTAGTCATCTTCCTGTCTACAGGAGTATTGCTCTTCAAAACTAACATCTCTATTCATCATTATGTCCTTCATAGCTATCAGAGTGCATGGTACAATGCAAGTGTATAACAAGTAAAATATTCTAATTAAGTAAGCAGAAAAAATAGTTTTCATATCAACATTTCCCATCAAATACCCTTGTAATAATCACCTTAGAGACATAAGATGACTTTCGTTTTTTCGTGCTTGCTGGTATTCTCTATCATTATTCATGCCGTTTTTTGTCTTTAGTGCTCTAAGATCTTTTTTCTCTTAACAACCAATACATCTCTCTGCATAATAAATATAATTCCTTGCTCAGCTAAAAAAATTTTTCTGATCTTCAGGCCCAATTTTTTTAGACTTGATATTTGCCAGTAATTCATAACAGATCTGTCTTCTAGATTTCCAGTCTGACCATATCTTACTTCCCCTCTCCTAATTCCTGTCCCCATCTAGCCCTCCTTCCTGGTGGTGTTAGCATCACAATCTCCAACTGGCCTCCTTGGTTCACTTTTGCCCTGCCTCAGTCCGGTGTCAGCCAGGCAAACACAGAAATGCGGTTAGAACTTGAGTTATGCAAAGCCTACCCTCAAAACCTTCCAGTAACTTACCAGCTCTTCCAGAGTAAACCCTAATTTCTTGCTGCAGGAGCAACACACACTAGAACCCCAGTAATTCTAGGTTGTGGTGTGTTTACCCTTGTGATGTTTCCCCTCACTGAACAGGGCTGACCTAAGTAAGTGATAGAACACTGTGGAGAAGATGCAGCACTGCTCAACTTCAGAGATTATAAAATACCCGATTTCTCCTGCTTCGCGCTTGTTTAGCTTAGTCTCTCTCTGTGGGCAAGTCAACCACCATCTCTGTGAGAAAACT
Organism: Cavia porcellus; assembly: GCF_034190915.1. Lineage (NCBI taxonomy): Eukaryota > Metazoa > Chordata > Mammalia > Rodentia > Caviidae > Cavia > Cavia porcellus. Next base: position 78,974,358 of record NW_026947493.1, on the reverse strand, counting down.
CAAACATCCTCTTGAAGAGGTCCATGTGATGAGAAATTGTATACTCTTGTTTTCTTTTTTACTAAGTTTATCAGTCCACTTAGATGTATATAATGATCAAAATCGTAAGTGTTATGGTTTATGTTAGATGGCCCCCCAAGTCTCATGTAGTCATGGATGCTACTGAATCTAGCATTTGTGATTTATTGTCTAGTATTTGGATTGGTGGTGTGAGTGCTACACCCACCCAGGGGTGGAGCCAGCACACAGTGTAATGGTGGAAAAAAGGACTGTTTTTCTCTTTTGACATTTGTTGGGGCAGCCATGAATCACTGCTCTTCAGCCATATCGTTTTGCTTTGAAGCCAACTGAGTACTAAAACCTCCAACACACAAGAAATAAACTTTCCCTTCTCTAACTTTGGGCATCACGTATTTGTCTCAAGAATGAGAAGAGAAAAGTAACTAAGACAATGGGGGAATTTGTACCTGTGCATAATCAATAGGGAATCCTCTTTTTTTGTATATTCCCCACCCTGCCCTCTAATCCCATTTCCTCTCTTTATTTGCAAAGCTTTGTTTCCACTTCATCCTTCCTTTCTCATTTTCTCTTTCTCCCTCCTTCTTTTCCCCTCACCCATTTTCCTTTTCCTTTTGAATTGTTTTTTCCTACTTCACCATGTATATTACACATTTTGTTTCTTATTTAGACTTTCAGTTTCTTACATGAGAGAAACAATGCAATATCTATATGTATGATTTATTTCACTTAAGAGTATGATCTCACGGTCCATCCATTTAGTTAAAAATGCCTCAACTTTATCCTTTTTATAGAAAAGTACTCATTGGGATCTTAGAACAGGTACAAAACCCAAAAATCATCTACATCTAGAAGACATCTCTGAAAATCATACATTTCCTTTGGAAACCTTGATACTAGTGATAAAGCTCTCTAAGAAATATACATGCATCAACACAGAAAACAAAATAAAATTAAACAGGAAATGAAAAGGTGCAGAAACAAAATACAACCCCCAGACCTCTAGCCCATTCAAGGTAAGTCCAGGAGAGAACAAAGTAGAGGAAATTAGAAGCCAACCACCTGAATTTTCTTAAATGATAGCAGTAGAATAAAAGCAAATGAATACCATAGAGAAAATAGTCTCCCAGGTTAAAAAAAGAGATGATGATCAAATGAAGGACTGGCTCATGAATAGAGTAGACACAGTTAATGGAACAGAGGTGCTTAGGAGAATGATGAAAACCGTAAATGCCCAACATAGAAAAGAAATGGGGGCAAGGGGTATGGCTCAGTGGCATGGCACCTGCCTGGCAAACACAAGATCTGAGCTCAATTCCCCGTACCAAAAACAAAGCAAAACAAAACCAACCAACCAAAGAAACAAACAGAAAATCAGAAATGAAATCCATGCAACTGGGTCCTCTTTGACTGTATATTACCAGCTGCTTAATGAGATCACTTGGGAATGGACCCTCCAGCCACACTGAAGTCATCAATTCCATAGTCTTAGCTGACATTTGTCTGTACCATCCTGAGAATCTGAGATAAAGTACCATTTGAAGACCCCTAGAGTTCTAACACTTACAGTCTTTGTGAGTTAAGCATAGTTATTGAGTTAAGCTGCTAGTTCTGGATCATCTGTTACACAGCAGTAGATAACTGATACACCTACTCTCACCAAAGAGGCATCCTCAATATGACCCTCCAGTACTTCCCTGGCTTTATCTGTTACTGTCTCCTCATTTGCTCAGCCCACTCCTGAAATCAACCCTGTCATTAGGTAGCCCTCGCTTGCCACAGGGTCATGGCTCCTGCCTGCACAAAGTGACACAATGCCCTTCTTGATACCTCCAGCCTCTTCCTTTTGTGCTCTGTTTTTCCTCGATGGCATTTATTAGCATTTGACATATAGTTATATTTTAGTATTTTGCTTCTGTCCTTGTTGATTTTTCTCCCTTCATGGTAATATGTGTTCTGTGGAGGCAGAGGATTGTTGTTTTCAACTGCTTTCTCTTCAGCACTTAAAACAGTGGCTGGCAAATTCTCAGTGTTCAGTAAATCCTCATTAAGCAAATTAATTAAAGTTGTAGTTTTATGGGATTTTTTTTGTTTGGTTATTTTTCAGATTTGCACACTAAATAGTAAGTTCCTTGAATTCAGGCACTGTGTCTTATTTGTGACTATATTTCTATCACATGTGCAGTGACATATGAAATAACAGTCATTTTGCTAATGTAATGAAAGGGGTTTGAATTAATTTGGGAGTTTATGCCACAGAGAATATTTTCAGAGGTATAAGTTTTGAAATGTTTGAATTTAAAAAGACTTTGAGTCAGTGAAATTAGCCAAACTTAAATACAACGAAAGAACACAAAAGTTGGAGTGTGAAAGTGACTGTAGCCATTTATTTTGTAGTTTTTAAACATTTGAACTCAATAATACATTAGACATAAACATTAATTTCACTGTATTTTAATTGCCCTTGGGATTTTTTCCCTTCACTTGACAAGGTTATATCTAATAGTTTGCAAGTAATCTTGCTTCTTTAAATTGGCAAACTAGAAGTCATTATAAATATACATTGGTAAATGTTTTCAAACCTTGGAGAAAATTTGCAATTACATGATCATTTTTACCATACTTGTATTTCTAAATTTGAATAGTATTATGGGAAAAAGTACAGAAGTTTAATATTTTTCAAATGATCTTCTCTTCATTGCTAATGCCAATTTCACGAGGGACAATAAATCAGTGAAAAATTGAATCTACTAATTTTCTTGCCGTTTTCTAAAGGAAACTTTGAAAAGATGAAAACACTATTGTTTCCTAAAGAAAAGCTATATCGAATTGAACAAATCCTGGCAAATTGAGCTCCGCTGACTTATCAAAAGTCAAATTTGTAGTGAGAGGCAGAGACAAGATTATAACTCAGCTGTTTGAGTCCTGATAACCATTTGGTTCTCTGTCCTTTTCTGTTTCCTGAAGTGTTAGGGGATGCTGTGTACCAGAGGGCTGTACACTGTTATGTGAAACAATCCATTACTAAGAAACTAACTGGGGAAGGAAGGCAAGAATATAGGGAGAGGAAAGTCATGCACATGCTTGAGCTAAATTCTGGAACACCAGAAAGCAGAATTCATAAGTTGCTCATTGTCATCATCTTGCATAGCTAAAAAGATGTGAAGTCCTACATCTCCTGTGTGAGAGATTTTGGGGATGGTGTGTAGCATCATATGACATTTTGTATGATTAATATACAAGCTAAAATGCGTCGATCACGTAAGAGAATTCACAGAAAGTTAAAGCAGAAAGTTGCAGAAATCACAACAACACTATTGTGAAGGAACCAGAAGAACGTGTTTTTAAAGTTTATTCATTCAGCTTTTGGAGTCAGTTCTGATGCAGGTTCAGCTACAGGCTACTCAGTATCTTTGGCAGTGTCACTTAGAGCCTTGTCTTCACCTCTTGTCAGCTCCAAAGAAGACTTGAGACAGGGGCTTATGTGCAGGTGGTCTGTTTGGAAGTGTGCTCTTTCAGTAAGGACGTAAAGAATAAGAAGCATGAAACTTGAAAGTAGCATAAGTCAATTCAAATATGTGTCAACCGGTGGTCCGCACGATAACGCTGAACCCACAGGACCCTGCTGGAGCTTTATGAAATGAATGTCAAAACCATTCACTGCATTCACCCAGGAACTTTCTTCTCCAATGATCAAAACGACCATATGGACATTAATTCCCCATGCATGTGGGTTGCCCTGATATGAATACCAGTTGATTCCTGTGATTCCTGAAGGGGCTCAGAGGTGAGAAGCGTGAAAGAGATGTGCATGAAGCTTGTCAAAGCCTCTCTGCAACTGGTTACTGTGGGGCTTGTGGGGTAGATTGGGAACCAGTGGGTAGCAGAGTGGACGGGAGAGGTTGGAGAGGATTTGGAATGGCACAAAAAAGAGGGCCTTGACACATCTCTTAATGTCAGTGTCCTCATATGGAGAATACAAAGCTTCTACATCTGGAGGCTGGATGGCCTATGCGACAGTGCTTGGCAGGCTGTAAATATTCTGCTAACCTTGTTTACAAGAGGGTGTTATTGAGGTTAGTAATAATTATTATTACTTTCATTAGAAAAGTTCTCACAATTTGGGTAGTCTTATCTGAATTGCTTGAGACCACAAGTGTTTTCAGATTTCAATTTTTTCTTCAGATTGTGGAACATTTGCATATGCATAATGAAATATTTTGAGGACAGGACTGAAGTCTAAACATGAAATGCAGTAATGTGTCTTAATTTTATACTTATGGCTGAAGGTGATTTTATGTACTTTTTATGTTCCTGAATTTTGACAATGGGACCTGTTACAGGAGGACAGATGTGGAATTTTCTGCAAGTAACATCCTATGAGTTAGCACATAATCTTTACAGCATAAGCTCTATTTACATGCTAATATGTATTCTGCAATAGAAGACAGTCGCAGAAGTTTAACGTGGCAATACTGTATTATACTTTTTTGTGAATTTTAAAGCATATTTTCTAGTTTGAGTCATTTCAGACTCTATTTCCAGTTATAGAACAAAGAGTTCAAATTTGTTGAGTCAATTTTCACATTTTTTTTAAAAAGGGGAAAACACTTCATTAAATTTTTCTTTATTACCACGATGAAGGCCACTGTTTTTGCAGTCTTTATAGAATAATAATTGACAAGGTCTTTAAATAATCCTCCACTCATTCTAACTCATGTTACTGCATAAAAATGTCTCAATTTGAAATGTATGTTGATGCTTATCTAGCAGCTCGCACTTGATTTCAAAACCAGCTCAGACACATGGCTGAGTGACGCACATGCGCAGTGGCTTTGCAATCACTTCTGACCGATGGAGGACATGAGGGCATTCGGTGACTAGAGCGGGGTCCTTTACCCAAAGGCACAGTGCTGACCATTGTCTTGTGAGTGCCAGTGAAGGCTCCATGATGGGATAAAGAACCAGAACCTAGAGTTGCTTATAGAGATAGCATATTTTTTAACCAGTATTTATGTTAGATAAATTTTCCTTTTCTTGACATATTGTTTGCCTGTTTCATTTAACAATTTCTGTAGCTGTCCTTGGTAAATAGAAAATATGCATTCAATTACCAATGTATCAATCTACCCACCTGCCTACCCACCTCCTTTCCTACCTACCTATATAATAATAGGCATTCCAAATTCTAGTATTTGGGAGAAATTTTGATATTTGCATATCTAAACATATATGTTAAAATGTTCTGTGTAGATAAATAAATGCAATTAATCTTATCTTCAGTAATCATTTCCCTCCTGGATCTGGCATGAAGTTTCTCACTTTTATTTCATCAATATCACTGAATATTGCAAAAATGTTTTTCTTAAGACGTATAATAGTTTCTATGTCTTTAAGAAGATGAATATATTTCCTTAATGCTCTTCTTTTGTAAGATAATAGTCTTAAAATTAACCTTAAAGAACTTTAAAAGCTTAACAGTTTAGAAGGAAATTTTCATGTTTGATGTTAAAATTACTTTAGAAAAGGTATTCACTGTACCTCAACCCAAACTCACTCACCTAATCTTCCAATACTTTCATCATGGATCTGAAATCAGGAGGAGTGCAGTGGAATTTTCATCAACAGAAGAAAGCACAATTTTAAGATGAATAGATTCCTTCCAATAGTTCTCATCTTTTTTTTTTTTTTTTTTTTTTTTTGTCTTTTTCCTTTTTATCGGTACCGGGGATCGAACTCACGACTGACTGCCTGCTTGCAAGGCAGGTGCTTAACGCCGCTGAGCTAAACCCCAGCCCCAGTTCTCATCTTCTATAGCTATAAATATTGCTTGTGATATCTTTGATCTGAATTTTCAGATAAAATACAATGCATGTACTTACAGCTGAATTTTCAACAAACTTGTATCTAGGACCCTAAAAATTTAACGAGGCATCATACATTTGTGTTTGCTAAATCTTACAGCCCTAACTCTGTGTGATCAGAATGATCATTTCCATGTAGTATACTTTTTACTCTGACAGGGTGCCCTTAACGGATCATGCATTAGGAAGTCTTCCATCTGGTAAATCAGTACCGAGTCATCAATTATATTCAGCATCAACAGTGAACATCTAAGGCATCTAATTGATGTCTGAAATTCAGGTTTTGCAATTTCAAACATGGCATCCCTGAGTGAGTACCTATTTAGCGTTTCCTTGTTGACCAAGACTGAATAATGTGTGAGAGAGGTGTGGATTCATTAGAGCAGTCACGTCTGTTAACATATGAGGCTCGCTTCATGGTCGGTGTCATCAGAGTCGGTGTTTCCATCATCATTGTGAGGTTTGTAATCCAGGTTTAAATGAAGCCCTCCGGGAAGGGCAGGTGCTGAGTGAGTTCTGTGTAACGTTAACTTCCCACTGAGGAAAGGGGATTTCAGTGTGTGACCAGAACTGATGCCTACTTTCAATGCACTGAAAGACTCTTCTGGGACCTTTCTCATCATTGCATTTTTTTTTGATATAAAACCATTTCTTTTCACATGGTAAAATTCAGTACCATTTCACGTACTGAGTCGATCGAAGCCTCCACCTTCCACTCCTAATTCAGATGTCGGGGAATATTTGCAAATATTTAGCACCTTGTGTCTCCATCTTTCATCTTCAAAAACCTTATTTTTTATTTAAGAGAAGAATGTATGACCAAGAACAACAGTTTACAGTGTTCACTTGATTAAACAAAAACATTCATGGAATCTGAGTGCTTCCATCTGAACCAGACAGTTTAGACTGGTGCAGGGCTGGGATGATGGGGATCAGCAGAATTAATGTGAAGTATATGATTTTGGCAGCAGCCGGGCCCTGTGAATACCATCGATTGGAGATTTTTTAAAAGTATCTAAATGTGTTTACACAGCTGGATATTCAGTTTCAGCTTGATCTCTTCCCTCGTGTTTCCAGGTTATTTACAAATGTGTCCCTCTGCTTTTTCCTCTATGTATTTTATTTTCCAACTTTGGGTTTTAAAACCTCAGATAGCAACATAATATTGTGAAACCATTTCTGCGAGGTTTTATGTTGCTGTACCATGAGGACTAGGAGAAGAAGAAGTATCCAGAATGTAAACATTTTAAAATATAGTCTTACAGTTTTATCTAATCAAAGAAAACAAGAATTAATGTTATAAAAAAACATTGATTTCTAAGTGACAGATTACCTCTCTGAAATTGTGCATTAGGGTTGACAATGTTTGAAATGCAACAGTCTTCTAAAATTGCGATCCTGTTTAATGTTTGTATTTTCCTCTTTGTATATCCTTGGTTTTTGTCAGAATTCTTTAAACTTAATCTAAAGCCAGTGCGATGTAAGGGATGGAGAATGTGATGTGAATTTTAAAGATCTCTGTCCTTGTCCGGGACCCAATTGCTGGCTGTTTGATTTAGAGAAGTTATTTAACCTCTGCACGCCCCAGATTTCTTTCCTGTGAAATGGAGAGTTATTTTTCAACTGCCTTCTTCATTTGGTATCAGGACGCTTAATGAGATAATGTGCCAGAATCATTATCCTGAATCATCTTTTTAGGGCGCTTGTAAGCTTACAAGCACAGCGCTCATCCGTGTGAGTGGGGAGAGATTCCTTCCTCTTCTCCGCTGCCACATGTAGGCTGAGGGATTCTGTCAAAATTATTTTTGGCTACAGAATCCACAAGGGCCTATGCATATCCAGGACGGGAAGGGCAAAAGCCTGGGAAAGCCCAGAAGGGGAAATAGGAAAATATAAAGGGAGAGAAATGAAAAGAAATCATCAAAGATGTTTGTACTAAGGCTTTCTATTTAGCATCTTATATAATTTGATTTTGTTCATAGAAGAATTTGTTAGAGCATTGCTGGGCATATTGTAGCAGCTCAATACATATTTTTGAATCAATAAGGTTGCTATGAGTTTCTCTCTTCTGATGCAAGAGAGTTCTTCCTATAATGCAATGCTGGCTATGCTATGATGTCTTTTTTCTTTATGCTTGGGAGGACTCCAGCATGAAGCGGTACTGAGGAGAATTTGTGGCTCACTGGATTTTCTGGGTGTAGTTGTCTGCCTGCTGTTTCTTAGTATTTGTCTTTTCCAATGTATTTCACATCTTTCCATTGTCTGAGCTGGTTTCCTCAGAACACTGCCTTTCTCTGTTCTGTCGAGACTTTTCCCTCTTGTAAAGAACGTAAAACCCTGGCTTTATACACAGACCTCCTCGCAGGCAGGCAGGAACACTACCTTGCAGCTGGAGCTAGGTCTTTCCCTTTGGCTAACGATAAATCTGTCTGAAAGGTAAGAGAATGGCTTTGTTTTGGCCCAGAATGGAGCGTGTTTTCCCTGGCACCGAGGGGGGAAAAAATCAAACTGTTCCCATTTTCCTGAATTAAATGAGGACACTTTCTCTCCTTACGCTTGATTCCCAGTCATTTTTGGCATGAAACCCACCAATGACTCCCCCCCCGCAACTTGCTGAAGTGTGTTCTTATTAGGATCCCCACAGCAGCTGTTATGCTAACTTTTTAAAAAAGTTCTCCCTTTCTAAAGAATAATCTTAGTTCCTCAGTGCGCAAACTTGCTTTGTGCTTAGACTCATTGTCTGCCTTAGGGTCACATTATCTTTTCCGGAGGACGACTCACTGACTTCATGGCTTTCTGCCTTTCTGCTCCTCCAGGAACCACTCCTGTGCTCCACCGGGAACTGTAACTGTGCTATTCTCTGCCAATTCTGCGAGTGCATTTTTCCTTGAGATCTGGGTATAGCATGTCCGATAGCCAATAAAGAATGAAGCAACAAGTCACCATCAAAGACTTCTGTTTCTGGCATTACGGAAGGTTATGTACTCAGGGAAGCCCCTTTCAATAGCAAACACTTAAAAAAAATTCTGCACTAAATATTAAATTTTATTAAAAGCATGGCTTCAGTAGTAAGGCACAGGAAATGATCAGGGGCCCGCGATGTCCAAGCCCGTGTGTGTGAGGAGGTACATCTCTGGCACATGCTTCGGGGTAACACCAATCACTGGCTTTGTAGACCACGAACTGTAGGGGTAATACATTGGGAGGACACCCGATAAAAAGGGGCCAAATGAGATAGAAAATCATGAAGGAGATCTCGCATGACATTTGGACACCAAGGAATGGCATACTTCTGAGGAACAAAACTGTGCATGGCAGAGCGTGCCTGCATGATTGTCTATCTCAACCTGCACCTTGATGAAAACAGGGAAAAGGGCTCCCTTGACAATTCCTAAATTTAAGTTTACATTCATATGGATTTTCAGCTGCAATTTCCACCATGTGTCTAATTTGCACTTGCGTAACTCCCAAAGAAGGTAAAAATACAGCTTCAGGTAATTCCACATCATCGATACTTAATAGCAATCCATACTTGCTTGTTGACAATCAGAACAAACTGTTGCACAGAACTGTGCACCCACAGCCATTGCCCCAGGCTTCGTGGGAGGACAGGGGTCTCCCAGGGGAGGGGCCAGGGCAGATGAGGACAGTGATGAGGGTTCGAAAGGCAGCAGCTGTTTACCCACTGGCATCACCATTTCTCGGTTGTTTCGTAACCCCGACATGGGAATTTCAGCCTTGGACATGCTAAGGCACTCAACTGTTTTCAGTTTTCTCCTCTTTTCTAGCCCGTTTGCCTCACAGGGTTATAAAATAACGTCTGGGAAAGCACTTTGTGAAAAAAACAAGTAGCAGTCTATGAACGTCCAGTTTTGCTGCAGTGTGACGGGTCCTGCATTATGGTTTGAAATAATTCAGTTAGTTCCTCAAAATGCCCAACTTGAAGGTTTCATATGATTTTCTCATCTGAATTTCTATTGGATCAATAACGTTTGCTGTTAAATGAAATGTGGTGAAAGACGGCCAGTAAAGTATACTTTAGGGAGAAATTTTACAAAAGCATAACTCTTTCTCTGGAACAAAGCTCTCACGAGTACTTAAAACTGGGAAGGAATGCCGGAGGTGTTAATCAGGAAGGTGACAAGCGTAATGGTGACAGTCTCAGGGGCAGGCACTGCTGAAGAGGTGCCAATATCGTCAGCAGTGGCTGCTAAGGCCAACAAACAGCTTAGCACCACTGCAAACAGGATGGGAACAGGGTGGGCAGAAGCTGGGTTCCTCTTAGAAAAGGAAACAGAAAAGATCAAAGCGGAGATGCTAACACTCAGTTAACACTCAGTTAAAGACACATTAAAGAGAGGTTAACCGTTAAACCAAGAAGCAAGAGATTCCTCCCTGTCCCCTTCGCACAAAGGCTGGGCATCACCTCTGATGTGAAGAGAGGCAAAGAAATTCTTTAATTTCTTTAACTGGTGAAACTTTGGTTCCTTTTGATGTTGGGAAGCAGAGTGAGGGTGGCGAAGGAGGTCACCCAGGGGGAAGAGTTAAGCCACTGGTGACCCAGAGGCCAGTGAAGGGCTGCCCTGGTCCACACTGGGAAGTGAAGGATGACACAGGCCATCCGGAGAATCAGCTCTCACTCCTGGGGAAGACTAAGGTGTCCTAGAGTTCCAAGCACAAGAGGAAGCCATGGCAGGTGGGGAATGGCGCCATGGAACTTGCCTTGGAAGATCAGGTGTCTACACCCAAGGCTGTCAAAGAGTTTTTTATAGAAACATCTTGGCATTTTTTGCTTCTTCTGTGTGTCACCTCTCCGTGCCACCGCTGCTCACAGAGGCTGGAGGAGTGAGGAGCTCTCCTCCTGGGTCTCTGGCGTAGCAGGATTACTTCTTTTCACCCGCCTGTTTTCACACGCTGATCTCCCTTTGTTGACTACAAAGTTCCTTGGCTTGGGGAATTCTATAACCTCACTTCTGTGTGCAAGACTCTGCCAACTTACAACCATGACACCTCCCTAGGAAGCCAGTAAAAAGTAGAGTGAGATAAAATCAAGGCAGTATTGGAATGATCTGTTGTCTTGTCTGTCAGTTGAATAGTAGAAGTTAGAGGCATACAGGGAGGATCCTGTCAGAGCTCTTAACACCTGGATTTGCAGCCTAGGTCTGCTGTTTATGACCTGGGCAATCCTGGGGCTCATCCCGTAACCTTATTGAGTCTTAATAATATTTTTAAAATAAGGACCTGGGGTTTTTACGCTTGATCTCCTTGTTCCTTTGCTCCTGGACATTCTGAGACTATGTTACCCATATGGAGGTCCCAAGTTCTCTATTTTTAAACCTTTAAATTCTTGGACCTGAAGGCGGCACCTATTTAGCGCGGCTTCTTCTCCCCTTCTCATAGGTGGACTACCCAAGTTTCCCATTGCCTTTCATCCCACTTCCTTCCTTTAAAATTAAAATTAGAGTAAGTTGAGATCACAGGACTCAGCACCCCACATCTGCATCACTGTTCTTTCATACACTGGAGGCAGAATGAGGGGGTGAAATGCAGTGTGTATTGTTCACCATCATATTTAAAGCATAGTAGTTAGCCGATACTCAATGCTTAAATGAATGAATACATGATTTCACAAATGAGAGAAAAAAAAGGATGAATAGACTGACTGAAATTTTGAAAAAGCGCTTAACATTGACCAGCTTTCGTATTTACAGACCATTAGAGGTGATTATCATATTCACCTAGCAGGACCGGGACTCTGGCTGCTTTGATGAAAATCTTAAAGAGATGAGGGAATATTTATCTCAGTACTCTTGACTTTCTCTCTGACAGTCACCGATCTCTGTGGGGCTCCAGTGCCATTCAAGTTCAGAGCACAGTCTACATCTGATTAGCCCTCTGCCACCTAAGGGCCGGTGTGGTGGCATCTTTTGCATCCTGTTGCCCCAGGTACAATTTTATAGAGGCCCCAGTCCAATTCCTAACAACCTTAGTGACTCAAAGTTAATTTATCTTTGTGACCTATTTATGCCAACTAAGGTCATTAACTCTCCTTTGTGACAAGGTTTGCGCTGGTAATAAGACATCCATCTGACACATGAACCATCTAAGGGAGAGCGTTAGTTAATTTTCTATGCTCTGTTAATGTTTCCAAATTACTGTTTTGTTTGCAAAGAATTAGCGATCCTCCTGTGTTCTAGTAAGGACAATCATGAAAACCACACACACTTCCACTGGATGTCTTTGTGCTTTGTTTCACTGAGTCTCCTTAAAGCACCTACTATGCACAAGGTGCTAGGGGAGCACTACACACTCTCCCATTGTCCTGCTGTAGGACCTGCCCTGCTGACTAGTGGGGAGCCAGTGGCTTTGCCATCTAGATGCTTGTGACACTGTTGATGTACGTTATGTAAAAGCAGCCTAACAAACTCTGGGGCACTTGGGAGGAATATATAAGATAAGGGAGAGAGGGAACTTCTCAAAGGATTCCATAGAGCAAGTAAGAGTCTATCTTTTGCTGTGTTCTTAACCCATGCAGCCTGAGTTTTATCTTCCATTACTAAAAAGCTTGTCCAGGAATTTTCTTAAATAAGTCCTTTCCTGTGAAGAATCCTGGTTGTATTGTTAAACCTTGTTGCTTTCCGTGGCTGCTTTTCATTTTTTGTGTAGGAGGGATTTAAATTGAACTTGAATAAAGAATCCTTGTGTGTGTGTGTGCACGCACGCTCGCAGGTGTGCATCTAGACCTGCTTAGCATGTCAAAAAATGGCGACAAAATATGGAGGAAGGAGCATATTCTTTTTTGAATAATTAGTAGACTACTGAGTTTGGAGGAGAGTACTGCAGCTGTTCCTAACCCTCAGTCTGAGTCAGCTCCTTAGCTTGAACTCTTAGACTGAGGAGTTTGTTTTTGTAAATAGAGGCATTTGGATTTACTTTTGAATAATGATGTGTTGTGTTCCCCAGTTCATCCTTGATATAATTCAAGATCCTTTCCACATGTATATAAGGCCCTTCATTTTTTCAGTTTTATTTTACTGAACCGATTGTGTCGTCAAGAAAACTTTTGGTTTCTGTTTGGGCACTTATTTGGTATAATCTTTGAGTGTAATGGTAATTTTAAAAAATGAAAACTTATTATCTATAACCAAGAAGAAACTCAAATTATATATACATACATGACACGTGCATTCCACAGAGAAGCTCGACAGAAAACAGCTCTAAGGCTTCGCCACTGCTCCCCTTTTTCCCTTCTTGATTTTGTCAAAGCTCACAGACGTTTCCTAGGTACTCATAGCAAAACACCCAATTGGTGGAGAAAGAAGAGAACCATCAGCCCACCTTTAGCAGTGTGTTCCTGCTTGTGTGTGCATCCCAGTCAGTATATTTTTGTATTCCTGTGTTGTACTCTTTACTTGATTGTGTGTTAAAGAGCTAGAAACACTAAAGACAGAAAATCGCCGTGAACAGGGATGACAGAGAGGCATAAAGGAATGCGTGAGTCTAAAGTCCCCTGTGGGACTTGGCACCCTGGCGAGGGGAGGTGACACAGGGGAGAGAGACAGGACGGGCAGCACAAAGCGTGACCCAATGCATAAGGGACGGCGGGTAAAGAGGAAGGGTGCTTGGAAAATTAAGTGAGCTGCGCACTGCTGTGTAAGCAGAATTGTCTCCAGTAGCGCTCAGAGACATACACGGCTATGAACAACCGTAAGAAAGAGCAGCCCAGGTGATGAGTCCCACCAGATTTTTCGTGTTAGTATCTGAGTGTGACACAGGCACAGAAACCTGTTGTGTCCCGGTGGCTCAAAATCCAGGAACCATGAAAACAGTTGGATTTCCAGGTCCTAACTTTTAAACTTAATCACAAACGCCTTAGGAAAGAATCTGAGCAGAATGGCTGCTTAATTTGTAAGGGACTAAGGGAACATCAAAGTAGCATAAGGTTTTCATTTTTCCAATTATTTTTCTCTAAAATGCTTTATTTTTCTGGCTGGCACGTTCTTAGACTTGCCAGATAAAATATAGGTGATAACGAATTATTTTTTAGTGTGAGTCTACCTCAAGTGTTTCACAGAATGTACTTACACTACACACTCTATGTTACTTATCTGAGATGAAAATGTAACTGGTTTCCTGCGCTTTTATTTTCTAAATCTGGAAATCATACATATATTATGTGTGTATTTCACAGATAAAAGTTTATAGTACTTAATAAAGCAATTTACATGCCCCATCAGGTTTTCGCTTTACAGTGAATTTTAAATAATCTCTCTCACCTCTCACCATTCGTATTTACACACTGAGCAAGGAAAAAAAAGGCTGCAATTGATTCTAAGTTATTTTAGTACAAATTTTTAGTTTCTCTTTTTTAATGCCTTTCTTTGCTTAATGCAAAATTTATGCTTTAAAATAGTTTCATTTTCTATAGTATCTTAACAATGGTAACAGTAGCAAAATAACTAGCATAAACAAATTCATTTTTGAGTAATATAGTTTTTTGAACTATTTCCTATTACTCAAAGCTGCTGTCTTCAAACTGAATTGGATAACATACAAACCAGAGAACTCCACTGAAATATTCAGTCTCTAAGGGAATTTTTTTTTAAAAAGTGTGCTTCGTCTTAAGGATAGGTTTGGTCTATTATTTAAACTTGTGACTTAAATAAATAAGTTATATTAATGTAGAATTCTTCAGATTGATACATTTCTTAGGAAAACATTCCCGACTGGAACTTCAGCGGAGAGGAGCGAATAATTCAATGTTCTTCTGTAATTTCTTATCGTTGGAGGGCTCAACAATTTCACCAGGAAACAGTTGGGAGTAAATGCAATTTCTTTCTGTGTCTGACTCTAAGCCTCACCAAATTAGTTTCAAAAAATGGCAGGGCAACATTTGAAACAAGGCGTGAGGAGCATTTTAACCACCTATGCATAAGAAATACACAGCTAGATAGACACCTTCACTTCCGAATGCTTACCAAGGTATTATGCTTTGGGGGTGTAGAATAATTATAAGAATTATGAAACTGAAATTTGTTTCTTTAATTTGATAAATCCTCCCACATGTAGAAAGGAATTAATTTTTTAAGGGACAGTAGGCCTGAATATAATTAGAGGGGAAGTTTGTTATTTGTGTGACAGAATTATAGGGCAAAAATGATATTCATTTCATTTTCTATCTCTAGGATGGAAGGCAGAAGAGTTGTTAGAGATGAGAAATCTCACTATTTTCATTAAGAAAAATATATGTAAGCGCCAAGACTATTCTTTGGCAAAAGTTTTTCCAGAACTCCATGGTGCAGTGCTTTCATAATTGAAAAATGTTAATTGTGTACTTTTATGATCATCTTTCACTGTTATGAAGACATTTTTATGACTTGGAGAATGACAGGAAGATGATTAGATTAGCAGCTGTGAGTTAAGGTAGGCATCCAAGCTGTATTTATAAACTGAATAAAAGCAATTATGCTATATTAAGAAAGAATTCTACCGTTTTGAGCCCCTCATTTTAAGAGGGTTGATTGAGTAAATGACTTAAATAGGGAAAGAGACACAGTAAGGGAACAGGTTGAAGGAAAATACATTCTGGTTGCTGGTATGTTGCTTTTCTAAGGAATGTAGTCAAGGTAGGTCTAAAAAATTAAATAGCTCAGGAAGGTAGAGGAATTGATTTTTTGAAACTAGGGTAACAATTGGAAGAATGAGAAAATAGCCACCAGAGGAATAGAGAAAACTAAGGTGGAATGTTTATGAAGTTTCTATTACAAGGAGAAAATCATGAAATTTTCCACAAAATACTTGAATTATTTAGTTACTATATGGTGGAATTGGGTCTACCCTGGGGGTTGGTCCAAGTGGGAATCATGGGTAAAGGCGGGCAGTGGGAGGAATGGTCTTCTGTGTCCATGGAAACTATACACATCTGGATATTAGGCAGATCTCTTTATTCATTTCCTTGCTCAGAATTCTTCAATGGCTGCTGGTAATCCATAGCAGTGATTTTTCAAATCAGTTGGAAAGGAGGAGATGCTGTATCAATCATCTGAGACATTTTTCAAAACACATATGGTAACCATGTGTTTTTGGAAGAGGATGACTATTTTCTCTCTAGAGCCTTTATTCATTTATGATGACTGGTCTGGGGCATGAAACTTAAACTTGCATAGTATAGAAAGCTGTGAAGATGTGGTTTGTATTTTTCTTTTCAAATTTATTTGGTTGATCCTTCTCTAGGCTTTAGACTTCAAGCAGAGTAAACAAAAACTTACATGCTTTGTGTCCAGACTAACCTTTCACTTTGCATTTGCTAATGCTGTTGTCTTCTCTATGACTTCTACAGGCCAAAGCCCACCATCCAGCAAATACCATCTGCTTCCACATGGAAAGCTTTGTATGCAAGTAGTGAGAAATTAATCATGCAGAGGAATATAGAAAACTGAGCTGGCAGAGCTTTTGTCTAGGCTGTGAGACCTTTCAGGATTGGGGCTCTTTCTGTCTTTGTACTCTCAAAGGACATTGTAAAGTCAAGCACATAGTGGGTTCTCAATAAAAATGTGTCAATGAATAAAGAAAGTAAAGGGTGGGTCTTGGGGCCGTGGGGCTCCTGGTAAGGGCAGGTATAGCAACATCTCTTGCCCATTTTATTTCCAAGAAAGCATCAGAGATAAGTTCAATAAGTGTATTTGTAAACTCTTGCGTTTTTCCCCCCAAAACCAAATATTATAGATCTCTATGGGATAAATTGTATGATGAAATATTATTTTGTTGTTTGCAGAGCCCAGAATCTGATATGTTTGCGGCTCTATATTTTATTTTTTAAAAGAAAAGCAAAAATTTGCAAATATGGAAATGACACGTAACTCTAGAACAATGTAGATGTTAAATCATCATAGAGAAGAGTTGCTTGGAAAGTTCTTGAATCTACAACTCGTTTGCCAAGAGGAACAGGTAAGTTGATATGTAAAAATGGTGGAGGAAATAGGGGAGAGAGAGGGAAAATTCATTGAAACATTGTACTTACATACTGCTGCGAATGATCCAATAGCAAAAATGAAAGAGAATTGAAGGAAGAACCCGAGTTATACTTAGCTCTAGGATAAGAAGCTCTGTCACCTCTGTCTACAAAGAGCGCTCACTGGGAGATGTCTACTGAAGACTGTGACTATGGGTGTCCTTTGGTCACTCAATGAGTTTGTGGTTTTGGCTTTTATTTTTTGGTAGAAGAAAGCTCTTAGCTTTGGTGATGAATTAGGTTCAGGTGCATTACGTGCTTCGGGCTAGATGAAGATTGCCATAGCAATTCTGGTATAATCGTGCCCAGACAGTAGGCACGAATAGAGTCCCACAGCTCTTGGTTGCAGTAGTAATGCCATGTGGTAGCCACATTGGCATGAGCAATATGTGGGCACCTCTGGTGAGCAGATCAGATTGTTGGTGTTCTTTTTTTTTAACCTAATGACAGTGGCTGGGACTCAATAAGCATCTCCTTGGGTCTGCTGGCTGCATCACATGAATGAGAACAAAAGAAAGAATCAGCAAGTATCTATGATGGTGTTTCAGCTCTTTTAATTATAGCATTATATGAAATAAAGCCTTGCTTCGTATCTAAAGTTGAGGAAGTAGGAGAGATTGATTGCATTTTTAAATATTAGGGTACCATTCTCTGGGAAGCCCCCCGTACCTTCATGCATATAACAACAGAATGCAAAATTAAAACCTTGTTTTTTTATATTCATAGAATACAGGTCATATTCTGATTTCATCTAACTACTTTGTGGACATAGTGAAGTTGATAAAATACATGTAGCTTGATAAAATATATGTTGCTTCCTAGCAAATGTAATATTGTGCATCAAAAAATATTTGATGTAGTAAAGTTGATATACTATTTTTGGCTTTTATTTTTTGGTAGAAACGCTTAGCTTTGGTGATGAAATAGATGTAGCATCTCATTTTTAAGTCAAAAATGAAAATGTACCTTGTCTATATGAAGGAGTTTAAAACCATTTAAATGGTTACACCTTGTTTATTAATGTTTAGATTTATAACCTTGGAAGCCATGAAGAATCAGAGTCACAAGATTAAATAATATTTCTACAGAAATCTGAATTGTAACTAGATGGTACTATATTATTTATTTATGATATTTATGATGTCTTCAAAACTGAAAAATAAAGTATTTTTTGCAGTGTTAATTCTGATCTTTAAAGTTGTTCTCTAGAACGCCGAAGAGGCCGTAAACATATATTTATGTGACTATGTTGAACCAAAGATTGCAAGAATGGTATTCCTCTTCTTGATTTGTTCACCAGCTGGAAGAAGGATTATTGGATGTGGAGTACAAATCTTGAGCTCTGGTCCCGGTCCAGTTTATAAGTACTAGTGCAAACTTTGGCAAGCCATTTTGTTTAAGATTTCAGTTTCCTTTTACACAAAATGAATGGGCTGAAGCCCAATTCTCTAAGGTTCCTTTCAACGCTAATGGTAGAAGTATGTGATTCTATCCATTTTCCCCTATTGCATGCATTTTTGCAAAGTGGCTAATGTCCAGAGAGGATCAGTGCTTTGCTAGACTCAACAAATATTTTTTGATGTACTATATTACATTTGCTAGAAAGGACAATAGGCTTTCATTAAATAAATGAATCAGCAAGTAGAGGCCAGTTCTTTGTACAGAGGCGAGCTACGTATTCGTGGGGGCAGTCTCAGATATTAACAGGTCATAGAAAAACTAACTAACCCAAGATTTCATTGATTGCTTTATATATTGCTACTTTCATAAATTCTAGGGTTGTAGAAATCAATTCAAAAACTAATCGAGAAAGACATTCTATGGATAGAAGTTGAAACACCGTACGCTTGAATTTTCTAGACTCTCTTCTAGATGTTTGAATAGTGAATATCTGAAAGGCATGAATATGGAAGAAGATTGTCTCATAAATTGGAAATGACTCATTTTGCCTTTACCCTGTTCTTCTTCCCAATCAAGCGAATATGTTTAATTTAGAATGCATCTTATTTTTAGAAGCTAATTTATTAAACCACCAAAGAGAAATATTTTCTTGTTGTTATATTTATTTTCATTAAATATAACAACACAAGCTCAATTTGATATTTGATACTGTCTTGCATTACTTATTATCACAAAGGAACTTAACTACATTTGTAAAATCTATCATTAACTTTATTCAAGAAGCCCATAGGCATTTTAGGGACAAAACAAAAGCTGTCTTGGACTTTAGTCAAATTATACAAAGAAGTTAAACTTGGGGATAAATGTCTTTATGATGTTTGTTTATTTTTGTTCCTTTTTTAAACAGTGAACTGGTCCTTTCATTATAAAGGAATGCACAGCATTGTGGCTTCATATATAATGTTAATTAGTTATCCATATATGTGTGTATATACCCACACCAAATGCTATTTGATGTACAGAATCAGAGTTCCTTGGAACTTTTACATAAAAAGCTTAAGACCACCCAAGTTGAACTAGTAATTATTTCAGCAAACAGTAGTATGCTTTTGTTTAGGAAATGTGCATTTGAGAATATGCATTTTACTGTGTTCTAAAACGACGTTCTTTTATTCTCTATCAAAATAGTGCAAGCTTTGGTATGAAATCCGAATCTGATTCCCAAAGAAACATCTCAGGTAAGAAAAATGGCAGCCTGCACCTTACAAAGACGGCTCAAGCTGTATGTCCAATCTTGTACTTTGTGTGTGAGCTAGACTTCTACTTAAATGATTAGAGAACTCTTCTCCATGATGGGTATACCTACTCTTTCAGAGGGTTAGTGTGCAGATTTCTCTACATTTCTCAGTGATTATTTCCTCATCATTTATTTTGTAATTTATGTGCTGTCATTCCTGTATATATATATATATTTGCAACTACATGGTCAAATAGGCCCACATTATCTAGAGGAGAATGTAATTCAGACAACCCTAACCTGTACCCTTTCTTTCTCTGTGTGAGTATGTTTGAAAGGATGGCAGATGAATGTTCATACAAGAAAGTGACTTGAAGCTAGAGGAAGAAAAAGCATCCTGACTTCCAAACAGTAACCGTATCTAAAGAGTTGTTGAAGCATAATGTATTTGAATGCTATTAAAATTGGAAAACAATTAAAAGTATCAAAAACATATTTTACCCAGTTTCTTAAATGTATTTGTTTATTTGATCACTCAAATAATTTCCAACCCTTCTTTTTCTTTTATGTGTGATTTCATCAGGATTTTGGGTGGAGTGATATTCACATGTTTATTTAGTCTGTTTTTGGGTGTGGGTTTATTTCAGGGATGGGTAGAGGGGAAGCATGGAAAGGTGGGTGGGCAGATGTGGCCCAGTATGCACCACACATCATGTTCAGCACTGAATTGCAGAAGAGAGTTAGAAATAGTGGGGGGAAAATTTGTCATTTACACTCACTGAGAATCTCTCTAAAAGCAAACAGGACAAAAGTGGAGAAAATGATGTTTTCAGTAATACACGAAGGTAACTCAAATTCCAAACCCCACATGAAGAGCCGAGTTGGTAGCATTATTCCATTAAATTTGAATGTGAATGAAGGGAGATGTGAGGAGCTGCAGAATTTTTTCTTGAACCTACAACAAGAAAACTATTTTCCTGAGATTATTTTTAAAAAGTGTACATAAGGACATATGCAATAGCAAAAGAAAACCTAAGTGTGATATGTTTTAGGTTTTTTTTTTTTGGGGGGGGGGGAGGTACCAATGGTCAAATTCACAACCGTACACACGTCAGGTAAGCACTTGAGCTAAACTCCTAGCCTGTAATACCCGTGATCTGGAAGATATTCACAAACTCTTTCTGTAAAACCCAGTTGGAACACAGATTGGAAAAATAGTGACCCTGAAGGAGACTGCATGCATGGAGCTAGCATGCCATTTGCATTGTCTCTGAATAGTCCAGGCAATTAACCCTGGAAAACCCAGAATTATGAGTGAATTAGCTTTTTATTTTCCTTGTGTAAAGTTTGATGCACCTCTGAGAACTTCTTTTCAGATCCATTTCTTCCATCTGGAGTGGGTCCCCTGGGGAAAGTGACACATAGCACTTCTGCTCGCAATCCAGACTCTGTAAGCCCCGCAGTGCTTCCCTCCTAACTGGAGGGATGATGGGGCTGCAGATACTTGGTGAGCAGCAGAGTTTCCCGCCCTTTGATACTCTCAGCAGAAGGGAAGGCAGAAGCCAGGGACCCAGGGAGTTATCACCAAATTTCAACAGAAAGTGACTGTGATTGGAGTGGTTCCAAGTGAGAATGTCAATCCTCCTTGGGCCTTCCATACTGTCTTGTATTTCCCAGGACTGAAAACCCATAAAGCAGGTTTCACAGACTGACTTTTCTGTTGGGTTTCCATTAGGATCGCCCAATGAGAGGTACTGATAGGAGGTAAAGAGGCGGGAGGAAAGAAAGTGTTTCTCTCCTATTGTTTTTGTCCCTGCAAGCGTGGCTTTGCAGGTAACTGGTACACACGCAACAAAGATGTCAGCGGAAAAGGCAGAACTTCTGCTCCAGCCGTCCGGGACTTGGGAGGCACAATCACGGGTCCCCTGTGACACTGTCCTGTTGGCGTCCCCAGGCCCGTGGGTGGGGTGGCTTGCTCTAGTTGTCAGTGTGTGCACATCTCTGCCACACTTGGCCGTTTTCCTTTTGCCCTTCTAATCCATGCACATTGTTAACTGCTGTTTGAAGTCTGTGCCCTGAAGTATGGGCTGGATGTTAGCCAACTGCAAAGCAATAAAATAAAGGAAGGGATGGACATAGGGAAAAGGCAGAAAAAGCACAAAAAGAGTAAAAATATATTCTATGAAAGGACTCATTCAAGGAAACAAAAGGTACAGTCTTGTAAAGAATAGTTCAGGTTCTCAAATAATGTAGATAATAAAATTTACTTTAAATCTAACAGATCAAAGAGATTTGAGAGCACAAAAATGGAGGAACTACCATAAAAACGTTTTTAAAAATGCATAGAAAAAGTAGTAGCAGAAATTAAGAAGGAAGAAAACATACACCAAGGCAGAAAGAAAATATTTCTGGATGCAGTAAATGGACACAGCTAAAGATTAGCAAGAGAATTCACATGAAACACATTTAAAAGGCTAGAAAAACAAGGATAGAGCTGATGCTGAGATGCCAAGTAAATTAGAAACTATAATCAGTTAAAAAACACTTAGAAAAAAATAGAACAGATAACAACAAAAATATTGGAGAAAATGTTCTTGAAATGAAAGAGTAGTTGAATCTGCAGATCGAATAAAGCCATAACTCAGTGGGGCAAAATTATTTAATTTTAGAAAGAATTATATGGGAAAAAACCCAAACAGATCCACAGAAAAAAATTAAAAGTTATCCAGTTGTTCAGTAGTCAATAGCACCAGAAGCAGAATAACCTATGTATGTTTTTTAGGGAAGGAAAATCAATTACCAAATAATTTTCCTGTTTTTTTTTGTACCCAGACATAAAGAGTAAGAGACAAATGATTTCAAGTGTAGAGATTCGAAGGCCTCCATGATCTTTTCTGAAAAATACTGACAATGCAATCCTTCAGCCAATGGATGGATGAATGAATCCAGGAAACCATAGAGACTAGGCTGGTGGAGTTGACTGAGTTCCCTGAAGCATTAACTAAAAATTTACTACAATAGAATTATTAAATTGTCATTACTGAAGAGGGCCCTTTTGCCTATATAAGCGTTATGATATTCTTTGTAACGTAACACAAACAGAAACTTTTCAGAAGAGAAGTCAGAGAAAGAACACACCACCCGCTTGCTTGCACAGCAGAGGTCTGTCTAATAGAAACTTTGCAGATTTGAACGTGTGATTCAGTGTTTTGTACTTCGGTAGTATTATATTAATGTTGATCACATAATTTTATATGATCAGTCACCTATAAGACTCTGTTTAGAAAGAATAGCTCTTATAATAAATATGTGATTATCTAAATCAGAATAATGAGGACTCTTCCTTGCTTCAGACACAAGATTTTCTAAGCCATAAGACAGAAGAGGTAACATTTCAAGATCTTCCTGCAGGGAGCTTTATTTTAATAATAAATCATGTCCATAGGGAAAATGTCAAAAGAAAGTAAAAGAAGAGACATGCATACTAGAGCTTTATTTTATTTTATTTTTGTCTTTTCATTCTGCTACATAGGAAAACCATCAGAGTAGACCAGAGAGTTAGGCACATAATTATAACTACCGCCGTCTATGAGAGAGAGCCAAAGGAACCCGCACAAAAACGCCCTCGACAGAAAGCCGTTTCATGTTCCAGGGTTCCCGCTGGGATGACATTCTTTGCATTTTGTTAATTTAGGCTGTGTTATATGATGTTCTGCTAATGAATGGAATAAATGTATCTACATGGTAAAAACCAAGCATTTTTAAGTCTTTATTTAGGAGAGTACTGCACATGAAAGCCTGGGCAGCATTTCTATTAAAACCCACAATGTTGATGGGTTTAATGTTAAAATCTAAATATTTCTTTCAAGCAAATCTAAACAATGAAACAAAACACATATTTTACGTGCTTAGAGGGTTTGCATTTATGTGCGCAAGTGCACAAGTATATACTCTTACACACACACACACACACAGAAGAAGCGAAGTTCAGTGTTTTAAATTGCTTTTATTATCCACTTCTCATAACTACAAGGATTCAAAAATCAAGAAATTTTTTAAAAAATCAAGAAATTTGAGAAACATTTGGTCTATAAATTCATCTAATTTGCTTTTAGAAGAAATTATGCTTTTAGAAGAAATCTTCTTTTAGAAGAAATTATGCTTTTAGAAGTATGTTTTTCTTTCAAACTGCTTCACTCTAAATACCTGTGCTTGTCTGTGAACATCAGTGTGAATAGGTGTGAATATGTGTATATGTAAGCTTAAGTGAGCAAGTGTTAATGTACACAATTCACATCTGTAGGGATCCTAACACTGTATTGGCCTCTGTATTTAATTTGGCTGCTGATACATAAAGACACTTTCATGCAGAGAATCATTTCCGGTTTTGTTTTGTTTTTACAGGACTCTGCTCTTTTTTCAAGTTATCTATAGTGGTATCTGTGGAAGACAACTCCAGTGACTCCCTTTGAATCAAAACAATTGCTGTGACTTTGATTACTTGGAGACTCGTTTCCTTATACTGATGTGTAAAAGGCTGGCTAGGTATTTCCTTCTCTTCAATTGGCTCTGAGCATTGCCAATAAGGCTAGCCCAGATGCTAATGTGCAAAGTCTGTAGCTATCAGACAATCCTGTTTCCTCACATGGTGCTCTCCACAGTACAGGACTGAGCTGGTGAGATGTTAGAGCAAACAGATCTGGGAATGTCAACTGGGTATGAGCCTCAAGATAAGTGGCTATGACTCCCCAGGGCACAAGAGTTGGCATATCAGAAACTGAAGCAATAGGCCCCCAAAATATTTCTGCTGCTACCTTAATTGGGTTATGTAAATTGATCCTTTTGCATATCTATATCTCTGCAAATTACAGAGATGCCATTCTTTTTTTTTTTTTAATTTTATTTAAGGAGAAAAAAGAAAAAAAAACAGAAAAAGGGTACAAGTTATACAGAATTTCAGAAAAAATAAACAGTAGGAAATCACTAGTTAATTACATATTGTCATCTTAGAAATAGTTGTTGAAGTTACAAAATTAAAGCACATAGAGGGGACTTTCAAACAGTGAGACTGCAAACAGTTTTGTTCAATGATCCAACAAAACTCAGTAATATGGTTATCTATCTTATACACTTAAATATATATGCAGTTATATCTTTTAGAGAACTTTCTTTTCCTTTCTTTTGTACAATGACAATTACACATTTTGGGTTTTATTACTCCCACAGTTCTTATTACATTTTTTTTTTTTTTTTGAAGAAAGTAAAACCAAATGTGACATACCAGGACAGAGTCAGTCAAATCAAAAGGATGGACATAATATATAATGTAAAAACAAAATACAAGGTGATCAACAATGGTTACCATAATGCCTCTTGTTATCTTAAAAAGAATTGCCTATATCATCAGTTATAATAAAATTGAACAAACCAGTAAAGAATAAGACCAATAAAACCAAAACATTGGAGACATTAGAGGACTTCAAAAGAAGATAATAGTTCAACCAGAATGGGCATCACAATGAATCTTATTGTCTTCATAGTTGTTGCCTATACTTTCAAACTTGGTACTATCTAGCATAACAGAATAGAGGAAAATCAGTCAAAACAAGATGGTCAGAGCAATACAGAGTTTCAAATCAAGTTAATAGGAAATCAAAGTGGGTTACTATAATATATCCTATTTTTTATTTATTTTTCCCTTAATTAAAAGGATAAAAATGAAAAAGTAGATAATAAAAAGGAGATTGAGATAAAAAAGAGGGCATACCAACAAAACAGTGCAGGTCAAAACATAGCTATTTAAGCAAAACAGTGTTTCACCACAAGATAATCTGGACATAATAGTAGTTACCATAGTGTCTTTTCCCTTAAAATCTTGGATATAACTTCGTATACTGTAGCATCAAACATATCAAGACAATATAAAACCATTCAAGAGAATGACAGTATTACAGGGCATTTAGAATCAACTAACAGAAAATGAACAATGGTTTCTATATAATCTCCTTGTCTATAAAAGTTTTTGTTTATATTGTCACATATAATAAAATCCAATAAGATACAACATGTTAAAATCGATGGAGACAGAAGAACAAAAGCTTGATGGGACTTCAAAACAAGAGGATATTTAATCAGCACTACCTATTATGATGTCTTGTTTTCTCCAAAATGGCTGTTCCTACCATCCAACCTTCTCTGCCTCATTTCTGTTGAGATCTTTTTCTGTCATTAGTTGTCAGTTTGTCCTCTTCATTTCACTTTCTGCTCCATTCATTGTGGCCGCTCTGCCACTGTTTCTGGAATCTTGGTATTTTTGATTTTTAGAATATCCTGAAGTAATCTCTGAAGAGTTGAATTGGTGGTTGCAAATTCCCCTAGTTCCTCTTTATCCTGGAAGCACCTTGTTTTTCCATCAACTTCTAGGGACAGTTGTGCAGGATATATCAATCTTGGCTGGAGGTTATTATCTTTCAAAGCTTGAATTATTTCCCCCCATGCTCTTCATGATTTGATGGTTTGTGCTGAGAAGTCTGCTGTAATTCTGATGGGTGTTCCCTTATAAGTGATCTGTTTCTTGTCTTTGATGGCTTTTAATATTCTGTTCTTATATTGGATTTCTGGAATTTTGATTATTATATGCCTGAGTGTAGCTCTGTTTGGGTTGTAGGTGGCTGGGGTCCTGTATGCCTCATAAATCTGAGTATCTTTACCTTTTGCTAAATTAGGGAAATTCTCCTGGATTATTTCTGTGAATAGCTTTTGTAGTTCATTTGTTTGAATTCCTACTTCTTCTTTTATGTTCTTAATTCTTAAGTTTTAGATCCTCTTATCATCTTCTAGTCTTTGTATTATTGCTGTTTGTTTTCTTGTTATTTTTAAGAAGTTTTTCATTTCATGCTCCCACCTTACAAATCTGTCCTCTAGTTCTGATAATCTATCCTTAGTTTCTTTCAAGCTGTTATGCCAGCTTTCAATAGAGTTTTTAGTTTCCTGGTAATCTCTGTAAACCTGCTTCACGTATTTTATGTTTTCTCTATTTTCTTCAACAAACAATTTCCCCCTTTTTTTCTGTTCTTCCATTCCACCATCTGTTTTTTCTTGGGTGGTGCTTAGCATTTCTCTAACTATTCTACTTATTTCTTGCTTTATTTCATTAAATACTTCATTTTTGAACTCGTCTATGAGGCTCTGGAGATACCGCTTTATGTCTATAGGTGCCATGTTTGATATTGCATGTTTTCTGTCTTCATTCTCTTTTGCATTTACTTTTCCTACATCAGTGTTCTCAGGATTGGGGACTGAGGACCCTTTCTTGTTGCTCCCTTTTCTCATACTTTTTGTTCCTTCCATACAAGTGTATGTAGGAGGCCCAGTGGGTTTTTTTTTTTTTTTCTCTTTATCTGTTGCAAGATTTAAGGACTCATGTTGTGCAGTGTCACTTTTCTATAATTGAATAGCTGAATATAAAGCGCTGTGGCCTAGACCTGATCTAGGAGAAAGGAGACGATTTTGAATATTTCCTCACAAGATGGTGGCAACATTTTTACTTTTTATTCCATTTAATCACAGTCATATTACTGTTTAGCAAATATATAGAAAATGAAAGCCACAAAGAATCTCAAATGGCCTTTGAAAGGATCAGTTTAAATTCTAAAATATAAAACATCAGTTTAGTCAGTCAAGACATGGCATCTGGTTTCACCTCAAGCGTTTTTTGCTCCTCCACTGGGAGACTCTCTCAGTCAAGGTAGGCCAGACTAGGAACTGGCATCCAGGGCCCAAACACAAAACCTACTTTATCAGAATCAGCATCGTGCGAGGGCCGCCCGCAGGAAGAACCAGAGGCCTGCCCCTTCTGGTGAGAGGGGAGGGAGAGAGGAGCCAACGTCTTCCCCTCCCCAGTAAGCAGAGGCTGATCCAGAGAAACAGAGGCTGTGATGACAGCTACTGAGGTAAAATATGACTTAATGCTTCTAGTATTTCACTGATTTTGAAGGCCTAAAGCCAGTAATCTGACCTTCTATTTAGAGGATAACAATACACAGGTATGAGCGATCTCCTGAAGGTGATAGCCATTAATTCCTTATAATCTTGTTTTAAAGTACTACATCATTTTCATTGTTTTATTTGGTTGGGTTTTATTCTGTTTTGTCTTGTTTGATTTTATTATATCCAATGGCATGGACAGCTATTTCAAAGATAACAAGCTATGTTATGGTGGCCGTTTTGGGTTTACTATTATCTTGTTTTGAAGTCCTGCATTACATTCATTGTTTCACTTTTATTAGTTCTATTCTGTTTCTGTTTTGTTTGATTTTACTATGTCTGAAGGTATGGGCAGCTATTTTGAAGACAACAGGCATTATGGTAACCATTGTTGATTTCCTATGACCTTATTTTGAAGTCCTGTGTCTCGTGGTTTTGTTTCGATTGGCTTTATTCTGCTTTACTTTGCTTGGTTGTATTCTCTTTAAAATAAAAATTACAAAAACCCTCTATGCTATCAACACTGACAACACTTTTGTAACAGTTTTGTAAATAAAGTTTTATTGGGATACAGTCTTGTCTATTCCTGTGTTCCCCTCCCGTATCTGCTTTCACATGTAGTGGCAAGGCTGGGAAATTTCCTCTGAGATCTTTTGACCTGTGTAGCCAAAAATCCTTGGTATCCAGCCCCTCACGTGAAATGCTTGCCCATTTGAAGTCTAGACTGCGCTGCAGTGATGGACAACAATATGTCTGAGCATAGGGACACTTCTCACTGACCCCGTATGACATATGTGAATGACTGTGTTGTTAGGGTTAGGGTGCACCTCACACATGCTTCTGAGGGCAGCGGACTTGTAGAAATCTTACCTAGAATACGTCAATTTCACTCATGTTTCATTGGTCAAACAAGTCACATCACTCTGCTTAATCTTACCAGGTAAATGAAACACTGCCATGCCTGTTTCTGAAAGGCAAAGTAGGATTTGCACAGAATAGCCTTAACAAATACCAAAGATAAGTTACCTTATGATTTGAAGGGTAGTTATCACAGTTTTAAATCACTGAGGTAGCAATAATCTGGCCTGGAAAGCTAAGCATGAAACACAAGCTTACAATAAAATTGTAATGTGTGAAGCAGACATAAAATAACATCTATTATTCACGTTGCAAGCAAAGAACTTAAATGCATCTATAATATATATTTATAATAAGATAATATTCTATGTTAATTATTAATGGACATCTGTAATGATTTTACAATCAATACTGTAAATTATAAAGAGGTGATTAAAGATGTTGCATAAAATATTTAAGCCATGTGGTGGTTATTGTTATTTCATAATTGTTTAAAACTTTAATGAAGGCTGGAATAGTTTTCTAGATCTATATAATGCACCATGGATAATAAACTTGACAGAAGTTAGATAGTCAAGTTGTTAATTTTGCTTACAAGCATACATTTTAACGCCTTGCAAATTTTCAGTGTCATTAATGTAGCAAAATATAAAGGTCTATTCTATTTTTATGACATAGGAAAATAATCTATTCAGTTAATTTTTATACATCATTGGAAAGCACAAAGGGAAAGCTGATTGCTGTTTAAAATCCTGTGTGTTACCTCTATTCAACAATAAATCATGAGAGTGAATATTGAAAATAGGCTATTTATGTTCATTCTCTCATTCATTCAAAATTAACATTATTGGGAAAGCGTATGTCTCCATAGATTGCAACTTTTTAAAAAATAATTTTCCTTCCATCTTTTGGACTTATTCTTTCTCATGCTTGAAGGAAATTTTGGAAGGGTCTGTGACTCTTCTAGTCACATAATAAGAATTCTCCTGCTGTTCGCAGTCACAGAAAGCATTGTGTAACTATCGTTCTGCGTCATGGAAAACTAGATCTCTGAGCTTGATGGGATGGTGATGTTCCCGTAGTTAGCTTCTGCTTCAGCCTGGAACCTGTGGAGTTTTGGAAAGAGATTTTATTTCTGCCCATTTTAGTTTTTGTCTTTCCTATTCTTCCCTCCCATACTAGGCTGCCGCTGTTTTTTGTTCCTGTTGTTGTTTGTTTGTTTTCCTGAGGCTGGAGGTGGCCAAGAGCAGGAAGACGGTACAGATGGGGGGATTTTCACTTGATTCATTCTCTCACACGTGCCTCATTACTTCTGCTTACATCCCCTTCTCAAATAGTCACTCTTTTTTGCAACATGGATAATGCATCTCTGCGCATTGGCCACCGTGCCGTGTGCGTCAGGGGTCTGCCTTGTTCGTTAATCTCACATCGCTGTCCCTGAAAGTCCTCTGGGGCTGGGGAAACAGCTCCATCCTGCATACCTCTTTGCAGGTCTCCTTGTGACCTGCAGGAAACAGTCTGGAGGAACTCTCCTCAGGCTCTCTGCAGCCCAGTGTGGCCGCCACAGCTCCTGGCAGTTTGATTTTTCTAGTGTGCTTCAAAGAGGAGCCTCATCTGCCCAAACCTTATCGACCACGTCAGTGGTTCTTCAAGCTCTTCTCCAAGGCTTAATGTGACAGGAAAGAACTCTCTCTCTCTCTCTCTCTCTCTCTCTCTCTCTCTCTCTCTCTCTCTCTCTCTGTGTGTGTGTGTGTGTGTCTCCTTATTTTCTTCCAATATCTTGCTTAGGCTTTTAATAGGACTGATGTGTGGGGGTCAAACATCTCTTTTTATTTTGACGGACTAACAAATCATACTGAGTTAAGCTTACGCAAACCTTGATATTTTGTTCTAGGCATTAGGCAGCATCAAATAGCCTTATGGTGACATCGAATGTGTACTGCATAGCTATGTGTACCTGTCACAAGGCATTCTGTTAAGCAGGACATTCTGAAAAAGCCCGGCCATCCATGATGGAGAACAAGGCTGACAATTAGCAAATGTAGTTGCAATTAAATTGTAGTTTCAGAAGTGCTATAAAAAAGCAAAAGAGAAATTAGAACTTGTTGAGGTGAACCTAGTTTCAGTTGTGGATTCATGACACAGGCTTAGTTAAGGATAAGGCTAAGTTAACACAGAGTTAACAGAGGACGCAGTGTGTTCATAGGCACAGGGTATTTCAGGCTTGAGAACAGAACTCCATGCCCCGGGAAACTAGAGGAAAGCCAGTGTGAGGGTTGCAATGGCTGAAAAGGAAAACGGTGATAAATAAAATCTAAATTATTTAACACCTAATTTTTGTGGGGCAATTTAACCAATGCTTTACTGCTTAGATTCTATTTTACACTAGCAAGGTATATCAAATATGTTCTTGGGTTAAATTCACTTTGTAGATGTGAAAATTAAGACACACATGGAGAGGTTAGTAATGTGCAGCATTCCTAACAGGATTCATGTAGCTAAATAGAATTATTCATGTTCCTGTAACACGCACATCCAACCAGATTTTTTTTTAACTCAAACTGCTTCATGTGAAAATAGAGAACAATAAAAAATAACAAATGGAGAGGCTTGGTCTTCTTTAGCACACGGTGTTTGCCTATCACTCGCCTCCTGATCTCAGAGGTAATCGCCTTAACTTATTTGGGTTTGAAGGCAGCAGAGTTCGAGATGAGGGCTCTGGACAGGCCACCTGTTTGGGAAGTGATAGAAGAAACAGGAGAGAAAAATGCGAAGGTCATGATGAAAATTCAGCACAAAATGTGAATTTTGAAGGCCCCTGGGATGGGGTGGAGCGGGATCAGCCAGAGAAGCCAGGAAAACGCTAAGAATCACTTCCCACTGTCATCCCGGATGCTGGAGACCGAAGCGGTGCTTGTCATGGTGCAGGCTGCGGACCAGTGTCCATTCCTGCAAGGCTTGTGACCAGTCTCTGATGAAGAAAATCAGTTGCAGAAAGCTAGGGGCCGCCTGCAGAATCCTGGAAAGCAACCCGACATGGCCACAAGCCTTCCATATGTGATTTGACGGAAGTAAACATGTTGGTCTCCTGTGCACAGAAACCAAGGGGAAGAGGGAACAGCGTGTGGGAGAAGTTGGTGCTTTGTCACAGACCCTTCGAGAAGTCCCCAGCTGGTTCTCTGTTTGCTCCTTCCCCTTCTCGGCAGAGGATTTGCTCTGGGATGATGGGCTGCTCTGTGGGCTCCTGTGCCTTGGAGAAGCTCGTGGGTTCCAGTGGGGTAACACCTACCCAAGGCGGAAAGCTCTGAGGTCCAGCGAGCTAGAGTCCACGTGGAGTCACCCCTGGCAGCTGCATGTGAGGTTTGCAGCTAAGAGGCTGCCACCCAAGCCAACAGTAGTTTGAGCTGCATGTAGCCCACCCCCTTCCATGGTACTTGCTTAGAGTCGAAACTTTCCTCTTGAAAACACATCATGCGGGGCTGGGGATTTAGCTCAGCGGCATAAGCGCCTGCCTTGCAAGCAGGCAGTCGTGAGTTCGATCCCTGGTACCGATAAAAAAGGAAAAAGACAAAAAAAAAAAAAAAAAAAAAAGTTAAAAAAAAAAAGAAAACACATCATGCAATAGCAAAGACTGTTGGACACTTAGGAAAGTCCCCTGCCCGAAACTGAAAAAGTGCTCCTAGTAGGTTTTTTGCTCCTCCAAGAACCTGACACCTCTCACGCATGCCTGGCCTAAAGGAGCAGACTTCGGTGCTACCGTGGGCCCTGAGGGTGGCTGCGATGCAGATGAAGTTGTGGTCACTGCTGTTCACCTGCTGTGTCGTCCTGTTCCCAGCAGGCCACTGACCAATCCGGGGGTTGGGGACTCCTGTTCTAGATGCTGCAGTCCCTGGAGCGAACCCCAGCGGACCTGGCAGATCAGCCCCGTTCCTGCTCTGTGCATCTGGTCAGGTTAGCCCTGGATCTGTTCCGAAGCTGGCAGTGATAGTGACCACGCATGACTGGTGACCATAGCAGTGACACTGAGGTTTTGGGCCTGCAGCTTCCCGATCATTGAAGACGCAATGACTCTAGAGGCTTGCATGTGTCAGAGAGTGGTGAAGTCTGCTCTGAAAGCTCAGTTTAAATTCTGTTTCTTTGGTCATTTTAACCATTCTCTAAGCTGCTTTATGCCGCAGTAAAGTTTTTTGTTACTCAAATAAGCCAAATTGGATTATGCTTTCTGTTAACCAAACTGCCCTACATGATTAAAATTGTCAGGTCCAGATAAAATAAATTATTTCTGGGGAAATCATTCTGATTGTGATCTCAGGTAATACTACACATCACATGGGATTCAGCCTAAAACGTGTTTGCTCTAAGAAGTCTCTCCGAGCTGCTATCATTTTGAGCAGTAAGGGGAGAGTACACATATAGTTCTCAAGTAATTTCTTAGTAGCTTTCTCTTTTCTTCTAAACAGATGTGATTTAAAAAAAAATCCTAGTATTCAATAGGCATTAGTCAGTCTTATCATGTGGCTTTTGTCTTTTGACTCATGACTTCATGTTGACAAGATGGCTGCTGTGTCCCAGCATCCACTCTCCCCCATCGTTCAAGGTGAGATCTCAGGCAAAGGGACGTCTTAGTTGAGTCTCTTCATTTGCTCTGCCTCCTTCCTAGTTGTTCTCCCAGCTTACCTATCCTTTCCCTCCACCATTTCAGGCACCAGGACTTGACCTTTCCTAGATCCAAAGAGAACACATCATTTAGTTTTTATTTTTAATGGGCTTACAGAGATAAACAGAATCAAGTAAGTAAGTAAAGCTCTCCTGGAATGATAGTGAACCATGGCTGCTGGTTTATCCGCTCATAAATCCTAGCTTATCACAAACAAGTTCTGGTTTTTCTTTCTCTGATGCTCTGTCAATGTCACTTCTATATCCAGCCCTTTAAAATAATGTAAGTGATTTTCTGGGGCAAATTTGTTCAGAAAAAATTTGTGTCCCTTATCATTTATTGTCCCCTGTATTTTCAGATGGATAAAACAATTTTGGGGATATGGAGTTTAACAGGGGAGGATTTGAGGAAGTGGATCATCACGTTCCACTCAATTTCACTTTTCTATCCAACCACCTATTTTATATCTATGATATTCCTGATAGATTATCTATAGGTCTATCACCTGGAACACCTTGTTTTTTTGTTTTTTTTTTTTTTTCAGTACTAAGGTTAAATTCAGGGCTTTTCACTGAGCTATATTCTTGGTCTTTAAGTTTTTTTTTTTTTTTTACATTTTGAGAGTATAGCTAAACTACTTAGTAGCCCAGGCTGGGATCAAGTTTATGATCCTCCTGCTTCAGCCTCTCTGGCATTGGATTATAGGCATGTACCATGACATCTTGCTCTATGTATATAAGTTCATAAATTTACACTATAATATGGCTTGGTACAAACAGATTTTGAGGTATAACTTGCATGGAGTTGATTATACTTATTGCATGTGATCTATTTCTTAAGTTCGCAAGAAAAAAAACCCCTCCGTAGCTCAATATGATGAAATGTATTATTTCATATAATCCCATTTTATTAAGATTAGAGAAGACAGTGACACAGCCTAATTTTAACTCTATAGGAGATGAAAAGTGAAAAATTTAATTTATTAAACATCTATGGATTATATTTCTTTCGAAACCAGTCTGAATCCTTATGAATCATTTCACAGAGAATATTGCCAGTAAATAATTTGTGAGAGCAAAATGGTATTTGCATGGACATCAGAATTCATATTTATTTTTAACTGAAATGTGTTTGTCTGTATTACTTTGAAAAATGTTGAACACATTACCACAAGTAATGACATGTTTTCTTGGCTAATGCTATACCTGTGAACACCCCTGGGGGAAAATACTGTTTCTTTAGTATTTATAATATAAACAGAGCTCAGTATAAATGAAAGCATCAATAAAACCATTTCTCCAAGCTAAATTTTGACTCCATAAGTAA